>NC_053438.1:4196452-4526321 GCF_007990345.1 Gossypium hirsutum | reverse complement strand
GCGTAGCAAGAAGTGGGCCGATCAGAACCGAAGGGATGTACAATTTCAAGTGGGTGACTCAGTCCTTGCTAAACTACACTTGATTTTACGATATACTGGTTTGCACAAGGGTCTTGTGCGAAGGTATGAAGGGCCATTTAAAGTTGTGAAGAGAGTGGGCAAGGTGGCCTACAAGCTGGAGTTGCCACCAAAACTTAAAGTACACCCAATCTTCCATGTAAGCATGCTTAAGCCGTTTCATGAGGATCAAGAAGATCCGAATCGAGGCAAGTCCGAACGACCATCGATGGGGGTAAAAGTCTCGTATGATCGTGAAGTAGAAAACATTAAGGCAGATCGGGTAATTAGACGAAAGTACCATCGACCACAGCATGAGTACTTAGTTCGATGGAAGGGACTTCCTGATAGCGAAGCAAGTTGGGAACCTGCTGAGGCATTGTGGCAGTTCCAAGGGAAGATTGACCAGTTCCATAAGGAGGATGCGACGAGGGCGTCGCTAGAACAAGTGGGGGAGAATGTCATGGGTTGCGCGTCGGTGCTCGCAAACATGACAAACTGGTGCGATCCATCGTGTTCGAGGGAGGTCATTTAGGCCAACCAAACTGGCCCGGTGATTTGAAAGATTAAAAGCCCATCTCAAGAGCCTGATAGAAATGAGAAGTGTTCTAGAAGATATAATTATGGAATCTTAGAGTTCTATTTGTATATAGCTGGTTATGTAAGCTTAGAGTTCTAATTGTATTCAGCTTTTAATTATAGCTATTGATATACTGTGAGGCTCAACTATAAATAGAGACCTCTTTGCTAATTGTAGATTCAGGGAGTTATTAATAAGAATTTTGAGAGTATTCACTCAAACTTTTCTCTCAAGTGTTCTTGCTTTTGTTCATCTTCCAAGGCTCGTTCTTACTTCGTTCTTCTGTTGTTCTTCGTGAAAATCTTAAGGGAATTCTATTGAATCCTTTATTGTCGCAAGTGAAGTTGACTTGGGCGTTTTTGCTGCTGAATATTTTTTTGTTACAAGTTAGGCTGACTTAGGCGTTTTGAGCAGAGAAACTGCCTAAGGCCGCACGGATCGCGTGGGAAAACTCTAAGTCCGTGACACTAGTACTTTAGATTCATTGTAGTCATTAATAATCTATGCCATACTAAAGCTCTTTAAATGAGTATTAATAAGTGTTTGGAAGGTATCCGCTAGATCTGATCATGAGTTGAATCGATACAGAATTGTAAGTTCAAGCTTGGTCCAGCTTAAAAAATGTGTTTAAAATTTTGCTCAAGCCCAACGCATATTAAAAATGTTGAATTCGAGTTCTCTGGCGCGATTATAATAAAATTTTTTTTATAGATTATTATATAAAAACAAAATTTAAAAATATTATACATCAAATACACTAAAAATATTAAAATAAATGTTCCCCAACAATTATAGATATATAGTAATTTGATTTGGGTCGGGGTTGGGCCCGAGTCAAAAAATTTTGCTTGAGCCCCACTTGTTTAAAAAAAGATTTTATTTTTTTGTCTAAATTCATTTTTTAGACAAGCCTTTGGGCTTGGATGGATGACTCAATCCATTATCAGGTCTAGTAGTTATGAACTCCGAAAAAGTTTTCATAAATCCCCATATCGTGAGGTTTAAACTTAAATCGTTATGGATTTTAGACCTTCAAATTTAACATTTCAACTAAAGTTTCATTTGCTTTTTATATAAACTTTCAATTAGTACTTGATTATAGATCACCTGTGATATGGATAAACTGTTAGTTTTTTAAGTAAGTACTACACAAATAGTCATAATCATAATAATATTAGTTATCATTTAAAAGAAAACAAATGTTAGTTTTTTGAGTAAACTACACAGATGGTCATCCAATTATAAAAAAAAAATTCTTTTTAAGTACTCAAAATAAAAAGTTCGCAATTTAAGCCTCAAGTTATATGGTTCAGTTATTTTTGTCATTCCCGTTAAAATCACAAATGACAAGTAGTTAAAAAATTGGTATGATAACAAATTTAGCCCTCAACATTTATATATAATATCAATTTAGTCCTAATTTTAAAAAATTAACCCTCAAAATTTACAAATATTCTTAATTTGATCCTAGTTCTAAAAAAATAAAAAAAATGAAGGTATATAAATATTTTCAAAAAAATATAATAATGAATTTAAATTTTATATCAATATCTAATAAATATATTTATATTTATATTAAATAAAATAAAAATGCCCACCCTCCCATATCGTTAAGGGATGGGAGACGAGGACAGACGACAGAGGTGGTGGGAGGTCCGAGAGGGAGGGTTGAGGAGATTTTTATTTTATTTAATATTAGTATTAATATAAAATTTAAATTTATTATTATATGTTTTTGAAAATATTTATGTAGTTTTATATCTTTTTTTGATTTTTTTAGAATTAGGATTTGAGTACATATGTAAATTTTGATGGTTAATTTTTTAAAATTATGACTAAATTGATATTATATGTAAAATTTGAAGATTAAATTTGTTATGATACTAATTTTTTAACTGCTACATCAATTTGTCATTTGTAATTTTAATAGAAGTGACCAAAATGATCAAACTATGTAACGTGGGTGCTTAAATTGTAAATTTTTTATTTTAAGTGCCTAATTTTTTTTTTTTATAGTTGGCTAACTATATGTGTTGTTTACCCTAGTTTTTAGTAACTGAGTTGATACCCAATTAACCCGAGACACCAACTCAATTAAATGTTTTATAATAAGTATTAAATATTTTTTGTAAAATATATTTTCAATTACTTTTTTTTAGTAAATAGGGGGTTTAAACATTTTCATCCAACTCAGTGACGTAAATTAAATATTTCTAATATTAGAAAAATTATTTAATAATTAGATTACTATTTTTAGAAATTTAGAGAGACAAGAGAGATCTTTTATCAAATAATTATTATTTTTAGTTTGATAAATGAAAATAAATAGATAAAAAAATCAAATTATTACTACTTACTTGTAAGTATCATTGTGAGGGATGCTATTGTTAAGCAATCGAAATACACCAAAGATGTGCCTACTTGATGGTTAGGGTGTTCACTGCCGCAGGGCTGACTTGAGCTCAAGTTGTACTACTCGTGTTGTTGTTAGAGTTTTATCCTCCTTTCATAATTCATCATAGAAAAAATATCTCCGAATGAACTATTTAAGGTTGCCAAATAGCTATCATCCTCTCTTTTTTTTCTTCTCTATTTTTTTTCGCAGTTGAGGATTTTTAATTATATTTATAACTAAAAAAAAAATTAAAGTCGGTGTGATACATGTGTTATGAGATTTCTTCATGTGACGAAGGAAAGAATCAGCTAGGTTATTTGGGATGCTCGTGAATTATAGGGATTAAATCGAATTACTTTCTTTATTATTAAATAGGTTAATTTATTTTAGACACTATTTAAAAAATTAAATAAGTTTAAATTGTAATAGAGTTAACATTTACTGTATAAAAATATTTTGAATTATTTATTTATTTGTAGTTCAATTCCAAATAGAAGGTTTCATTTATAGAATCATACAAGTTTTAAAAATATTAACTCTGTTAAATAGTAAATGATATTTTTTAAAGAGCAAATATAAACTCTATTCTAATTTGGCCTTTTTTGATTCTTATTAATAGTATATGGACTAATTTGATTAGATCGCTATAATAGAGGGACCTCTCAAGTAGATTTACTATAATAAATTATAAAAATTGAAATAATTAAAAGAACCTTTTACTCACTTTATTTTAGGTGAATATTTATACTTTATTACATTAAAAGAAAATTTTAAATAATCACGAGATTTAGATGAGATGATAAGAATCTTTTTTGCCTTAATCAGTGATCGAAGGTTTGATCCTCGTCTTGAGTATGGAGCAACTTTAAAACTCTTGATCAGCATCTATCTCCTTAATGAATCTATAGAATAGAGATGATTAGTTAGATACTTCGAAAAGAAAAAAAAAACTTTGAATTTTTCATCGTATTTATTTTGTTATTTTATATAAAATATATACACATAATGACTTTCAATATTTTATTTTTTTATTTCTACTAAATATCATTTAATTTTTATATAAAATTATTGATCTAATAATTTAATATATATTGCTAATTGAATATTAGCTCAATTGGCATTGACATTGTTGTTAGTATAGAAAGACGCGAGTTCGAGTATGTTGAAGCGCATTATTTTCCTATTTAATAATTGAGAGTGAATATGAATATTCAATTTGGATTGGCTGATAAGCAAAGAATTGATGCAATTATGCAAAGAGGTAAAGAATATTCAATTGTAGACATCACACCCCAATCATTGTTAATAGGTGATTTGAAATTGTTTATTTTAGTTGAAATGGTTTAACTCATGTTAAATGAGTGTTTGAAAAAAAATTTAACTACTGTTTCATATAAGTTAAAATGGTGATTTGACATTATTAACTAAGGGTGAATATTCGATCGAATCGGGTCAAAAAATTTTGAGTTAGTCGAATTGACGAATACTATTTTAGCGACCGAACTCAATTTAAAATTTTTTTCGAATCGAATTGAGTCAAGCCAAGTCGAGTTGAGTTAACCAATCCTATTATTTATACTCAATATTGCATTTACATGGACTGATTATTTAGCTAGTAAACGACGTAGTTTTGTCTTTTAGATAATGGTTTTAACTTTTAATTTTAGAAAAAGTAAACATTTAACCGAAAAATTTGATTTTTTTTTTCGAATTTATCCGAATAACTCCAATAACTCAAACCATTTAGTTCAAAATTTGATTTTTTTATCGAATTTTTCTAATCAAATCAATTTTGCTCACCCAATTATTAACTATGCTGCAAGAACTTAAAAGGCAAAAATCTAAACGAACACTATGTCAAGACCATTGTCTCTATCTATCTCCACCTATGTAATTACAAGAAAATTTATGTAAATCAATGGCTTGTGTTTTGAAGAACATGAGTGTTTCTCTCCCTCAATAACCAGTATACTGCAGCAAGGAAGGCCATCCTTCTTGTAACAGTCAATGGACTTTTTCCCCATGATCTTTCTAGTAAACCAACTAACTTTCCTCCTCCAATGTAACATATTTCTATATATGTAAGTCGTACCTCTGTAATACATCCTTCCAAACTGTGCCAGAAAAAGAGCATTCGAAGAAAAGGTGTTCGACAGTCCCGTTATGAGAAGAACAAAAGCTGGACAAGTCATCAGGCGTAATCTTCCATCGAAACTTAAAATTCCTTGAAGTTAATGTGAAATTTTGGGAAATATGGGTTGTTTAGGACCCCTAGTATAACGGGCTAGCATGTTCAAATTAGCCATCACCCAGCCCACCTAATTCGAGGCAAAGAAATTGACCTGAATATAAGTTGTCACCAAGTTTTTCCACGCGTGTGTTAGGTGTGGGCACTCCCTGATTGCATGAATAAAACTCCCCTAAATTGTCCCCACAGGTGAAAAAAGGCATCAATGGTGATTCCCCTTTTACATCTCTCCATATTAGTTAGGAGTCGATATTTCATAAGAAGTCAAAGGAAACAACATTCCAACAACTATTATTGGCATCCCAATTCTAACTTGCAAAGGCCACAAAAGCATCAGAAATCGAGGACCGACTATCAATCATCCTTTTCTAAGTTATCATGTCTTTGCCCCCATCCAATCTCCTAGGGACGAGGGTAAATATGCAAAGCAACATAGTATGACCAAGCCAGAAAGAGAGCTTCCCCCAATCCCATTTCCCAACTTGAGTCGACATCTCATTAACCAAACCTGTTTCATTACTTCCCATGGAAGAGTACTTATGATTCCAAAGAAGACCAACATAATTTGAAATCCGAACATACATTTTATAATCTAATATACATTTAATCTTTTATAGTAATATTTTTCAATAAAATAATTTATAAAACCATATATCAAATATATTTAATCTTAATATCATCCTAAGTCACATTTAAAAAGTAAAAAAAAAAAACAAAAAAAACCATACACCCCTGTAAATATTTGACATGTAAATATTATATATAAAGAAAAATATATAAAAAATTAGTTGATATTTTTAAAAAAATTATATAAAAGAAGGAATTATTAATTTTAAATATTTTTAAAATAATGAGATATATACAATTACATATTTATTATTTAATTTTATAAATAAAAGAATCATTAAAAAAACTTGAAAATAATATATAAAAGAAATTAGTTGATATTTTTTTAAAAATAATATACATTTAACATAATGATAAATACAAAAATTATATATTTTTATGATATAATTATTAATTTAATTATATAAAAAGTTTAAGATAATGAGATATATATAATTACATATTTATTATTTGATTTTATAGATAAAAAATTATTAATTAAAAAACTTAAAAGATAATGTATTTATTAATTAAAAATATAAAAAATTAAAAATAAGAATCATAGTAGGATTAGGATTAAACATTATTATTTAAGAGAGAGAATGTTTTTAATTTCAATCTCAGGACCAACCCACATCTAAAGGAAAAACCAGCAAAATCCTAATTTCTGCTAATATTTTATTGATTCAACATGGCTACTTCATCAGCTGCGTTTAAATCAAGGGAGGATCACCGGAAACAGCTGGAATTAGAGGAAGCTCGAAAGGCGGGGCTTGCACCGGCTGAGGTTGACGAGGATAATGTTATGAGTATTAAGCATGGTTAGTTTAGCAGTTAGCAGTAAGTGCAGTCAGTTAAACTGTTAAGAAACGGTTATGATCTTACTCTATTAAATAAGTCTGTATCCTCTCTTCAAAATTAAGAAAGAAAGAAGTTTATTTCACATTTATTCTATTCTTCAACAGATGGAAATGAAATTAACCCTCATATTCCTCAGTTTATGTCATCAGCACCTTGGTATCTTAACGCTGAAAGACCTGGTTTGAAGCATCAACGGAAGTGGAAATCCGATCCCAATTATACCAAATCTTGGTACGATAGAGGCGCGAAGATACTTATTAATTGATCGAGTTGAACACAAAGGCATGAATCATGGAAGATACTTATTAATTGATCGAGTTGAAGGTTCTGTGGCTTGTGCACTCTATACTTGTTATATGGGATTAAATAGTTTTAGTTTAGATGGTGATACTTGTTTGTGTCCTTTGTGCTTTAAACTCTTATTTATGCCACAATTCATAATCTTTTATTTCCTTTTTATTGTTTGTTGTAGCTGTGGAGCCATGACACATGATGCAAAATCATGCATAGAGAGGCCTCGTAAAAAGCGTGCAAAATGGACGAACATGCACATTGCACCCGATGAGAAGATGGAGACTTTCGAACTGGATTATGATGGCAAGCGTGATAGATGGAATGGTTATGATCCATCTACGTACGCTTGCCTCATTGAAAGGTATGAGACAAGGGATGAGGCTAGAAGGAAGTATCTGAAAGAACAGCAGCTGAAAAAGTTGGAGGAGAAAAATTGTAAAATCGAGGGAGAGGGAGGAGAGGTTAGTGACGAAGGTGATGCTCTGAAGCTCGTTGAGAGCAAACAAATGGAGCTGTCTAAGGTCGAAAGACGTGTTCGTACCACTGGCGGAGGAAGCACGGGATCTGTCAGGTACATTTATTATACCATTCCTCAGCTGCATCTTACTTATTTTGGTTTCTAAACAACATTTCTTCCCTGCAATACAAAACAAGCATTCTTATTTCATATTTGCCTTTTTCTTTCAGGAATTTACGCATACGAGAGGATATTGCAAAATATCTTTTTAATCTTGATTGCAATTCCGCTTATTATGATCCTAAATCTCGATCGATGCGTGAAGATCCTCTTCCTGACACGGATTCGTGAGTGTCATGCAGAGTTTTTTCCATGAAATAAACATGTACAAATTTAAGTTTAGGTTTGATTTGATCAGAGTTAAGTTTTCATATTTGGGTCAAAATTGACAAGTATGTTAACATGTACAAATTTAGAACCAATCGAATCCGATTTACTCAATTTAAAATTTAAAATTGAATTTTTTAATGGATGTAACGGTAACAATCAACATTGGTTATAAAAATAGAGATCTGAACAAAAAATAGTTTAGGTGCTAACTTAAATAAAAAATAGTTTAACAGTCTTGTATTTAATTAAACCTCGTTTATAATTCAAACATGATTGCAATAATCTTCAGAAAAAGTTGTCATACAACACAAACATATTTTACCTAACGCCACCACAAATCAAGCAAATACCAGCACCTACCTTGCTATCCTCAATATTTCCTACTACCCAAGGTTTGTGGCAATTCAAGTACAAATACAAATACAAAACAATAAACACCAAGTGACGGCAATGATTAAAAGTACAAATGCCATTGGTGGTGGTTACCAACCAACTTGTTTTCAAACCTTCAAGATTCCCAAACCAGCCTTAGTCGATTGCCTTTATGGTACTAAGTACACTGCTGGAGTTAATTCCAAAGCATCCAACAGTATGTCAATACCATTGTCTCTATCTATCTCCACCTATGTAATTGCAAGAAAATTTATGTAAATCAATGGCTTGTGTTTTAAAAAACATGAGTTTCTCTCCCTCCATAACCAGTAAACTGTAGCAAGGATGGCTATCCTTCTTGTAATAGCCAATGGATTTTTCCCCATGGTCTTTCTAGTAAACCAACTAACTTTCCTCCTCCAATGTAAGATGTTTATATGTAAGTCATACCTCTGCAATACATCCTTCCAAACTTTGCCAGAAAAAGAGCATTCAAAGAACGGTGCTCGACAATCTCTTAATGAGAAGAACAAAAGCTGCACAAGTTATCAGACGTAATCTTCCATCGAAACAACCTGTCTTTAGTAGCAAGCCTATTCCTGATTTAAGTTTGCCCCACAGGAACTTGTACCAGCTCACTTGTGGCTTACAATCTCTAATAGCTTCCCAATCTGAAGCAATAGTGTCTTCAGTTGTAGGTAAAGAGAACTTCTGTACTTCCTCCCATGCCTCAAGAGTCAACTGATCCATCGGGTCAGGTAGTCGCCACTCGCCATCTTCCATTCCTTCAGACTGTTAGGATCGTCCCGATTAAGCAACAAACAAGTAAAATAGCAGAAGAAATTGAGAAGATGAACACATAAATTTAACGTGGAAAAACCCCTCCAAAGAGGATAAAAAACCACGGGCAAAGATAATTTTACTATAATGGCAAAAGAATGAAGAGTACAAAAGATGGAGATAAAACTAAACCCCGAAAACCCGAAAAACAAAGAACCCTCAAAACGTAAACACAAAATTCTCTGAATGTGTTATGAGTTCTAATCTAATGGGTGTATTTTCTAAGGTTGTACAAGAGCCTATTTATAGGCTAAATTCATATGTCAAAAAATAATCTAAACTAATCAGTGTTTGACTGAAATAAATAAACAGAGTTTAACTAAAAGATTATTTCTCAAATTTAACTGAAAATAGGAGTCATACTTAACAAATCTCCACCTTGACTCATATTTCCACAACACCATCTTTGCCAAAGCCCGCCACGAGCTTATCTTGAACTATGCAGGGAATTAACTGAGTCGAATCTGTGCTTAGAAACTGGAAGACTTCTAGCCTTCGACTTGTACACTGCCAAATCAAAACTAACCCGGGTCTGATTTTCACGAACACAGTGCACTAACTTTTCAAAACCTGCATCCAAAAGAGAACCTCTCTTCAACGAAACGGTCATACAATTTTCCCTTCTATGACCAAGTTGCCTCCGCTCCAAACGAGTTGACTTCAACTCTGTAACGGATGAGGGACATCCAATTTCACTGGTCACTGTAGAACCTTCCAGAATATAAAGACTGCCAGTTCTTTTACCTTTTAACAAAACGAGAGCTCCACGAGATACTTTAATGCCGCTTGACTCGATGTTGATTCTGCATCCTTTCAAGTCTAAAATACTTAAGGAGATGAGATTCTTTCGTAAATCAGGTACATACCTGATATCTGAGAGTATCCTAATCGTCCCATCGTGTATCCTAATTTTAACAGTATCAATACCAATTACCTTACTAGATGAATCGTTTCCCATGCGAACAACTCCACCTTCAACCGAACTGTATGTAGAGAACCATTCTCTATTGGGACACATGTGGAAAGAACATCCCGAATCTAGGATCCACTCGGACGTGAGCTTGGAGTTATCGCTCGTTGACACTAGCAAGAAATCATCACCGCTTTCATCGATCAAATTAGCACCAGCTACATCTTCCTCGTTACTCTCAACAGCTCTTTTATTTCGCAGTTTATAACAATCTGCTTTGGCGTGACCTAACTTTTTACAATAGCGACACCTTTTGTCTTGTTTCTTTGATGCTACCAAAACGGAGGCTTGCCTATCTGCCTTGCTATCCAAATGAAGCTCATTGTCGAGTTTGTCTTTACTCAACAAATGACCCTTCACATATTCGAATGAGATCTTGTCTCTGCCATAAATCAGGGTCTCCCTGAAAGACTTGTATGAAGGGGGTAAAGAGCACAATAATAGCATAGCTTGATCTTCATCATCAATATGAACCTCAACGTTCTTTAAATCATTTAAAAGTGTAATGAATTGACTGATGTGATCTCTAAGAAGCTCACATTCATTCATGCGAAACGTAAATAGACGTTGTTTCAACACTAAACGGTTAGCCAAAGACTTAGTCACATAAAGAGTTTCTAACCTTTTCCACAAGGCGGATGAGGTCTTCTCCATCAATACCTCCTGCAATACCGTATTCACGAGGCACAACTGGATTGCAGACAGGGCCTTTTCATCAAGCTCTTCCCATTCTGTTTTATTTAGATTCTCAGGCTTTTTCCCTGTAACAACCTTTTTCAAATCGGATTGAACTAGAATTGCCATCATCCGAACTTGCCACAGATTGAAACTTGTCTCACCATCGAACTTCTCAATTTCAAATCTTGTTGTTGCCGTATCTGAATGGGCTGATCTATGAAAATTGAACTAGCTTTGATACCACTTGTTAGGATCGTCCCGATTAAGCAACAAACAAGTAAAATAGCAGAAGAAATTGAGAAGATGAACACACAAATTTAACGTGGAAAAACCCCTCCAAAGAGGATAAAAAACCACGGGCAAAGATAATTTTGCTATAATGTCAAAAGAATGAAGAGTACAAAAGATGGAGATAAAACTAAACCCCGAAAACCCGAAAAACAAAGAACCCTCAAAACGTAAACACAAAATTCTCTGAATGTGTTATGAGTTCTAATCTAATGGGTGTATTTTCTAAGGTTGTACAAGAGCCTATTTATAGGCTAAATTCATATGTCAAATAATAATCTAAACTAATCAGTGTTTAACTGAAATAAATAAACAGAGTTTAACTAAAAGATTATTTCTCAAATTTGACTGAAAATAGGAGTCATACTTAACACAGACGTCTTTAACAATAGTGACTTTTGAAATATCTGTATCAACCATTCAACCATGGGTCAAACCAAAAGTTAAGTTCTCTTCCCCATTTATATATAAAAAGCTCTTTCAAAGACTTTCTCAAACCAAGTAAATGTTCCATACCCAGTTAGCAGCTGGTGTTTTAGTAATGCCCCAAAAGCTGATGAGCTTTAACTTGTTCTTAGCAATCCAAACAACCCATAGAGAAGATTTAGTACAAATAATATCCCAAATTTGCTTCCCAACAGCAGCTTTATTCCAGCCGATAATATCCCAGTTAGTATCAGGTGTTTTAGTAATGCATTGTGCTTTATCATGTAAGATGGAATGCTATAGCATCAAGAACACAAATGGTGTCTATGTTGTATCATTTAGCCAATGCATTCAAATTTATTTTATAAATTCACCTCGGTTTTGCCTATTAGTATGTGATTCAAGCACAGTTGTTAATAGGCATTTTTAAATAAATAAATATAGATACATTTTTAAAATTTTGAGGTACATGTATTACATTACCTGTAATTTTTTATTATTCTCTTGGCTACACTGATTCTTAATAGTATAAATAAATAAAATTTAACAGAAATGATTAGTTTACTCTTTGATCTAATGTATAATGATTATTTTAACCATTTTTTTAATAAAAGAGACAATATAAACCCGACTCTTAACACATGAACGTCCATGGTGTTGACACCATTTTTTGATAAAACGGGGTTGACTTGGATTTTGAAAATAAAACAAAAATGGGAGTCGCCACCAATCTTTTTTTGATGAGATGTGATTGGGTCACCTCGTAAAACGGTTGTTTTTAATAAAAGGTTTGGGTTTATTAAAACAATGCTTTTGGTCTGCGAAATTCAGAAAAACAGGTTCGGGAGTCGGTTACGTACGAGGAAGGATTAGCACCATCATAACGCCCAAAAATTGGTACCTAGTTGATTAATTAATTAGTGTTTTAAAGTCGAAAGTCGAAAATCCGTAAAGAATTTAAAAAATGCGATCCTCCCTTTTTATTAATGTTAAATTTATAAACAATTCTTGGATAAATCAAGGTGGATGCTAAAGGCCTTCTTGTCTCAGAGTAATAAAATGTCACATCCAGTACGTTAGGACACAACATATTAAACCCTCGAGAACAAGCTTATCTTTTGATTTTCAAAACTCGTGCATTTTAATTTCAAAAGGATATTCGATTATTTGGGTTAAAGGAGAAAAATCGAAACCCAGTAAGTTAGGGCACGATCACTCGAATTTCCCAAATACGGAATATTACCTTTATTATTTTTAGAAAAATCCTCATCTCGAAAAAACAACATGTCGTATCCAATGCGTTAGGACACAACGTATCGAATTCCCGAGATAAGCTTTAATTTTGGAATTTCTACAATTTCGTTGGAAAAGAAAGACTTGGCCACTTAAATTCAACAAAAAAAATTGAAACCCAGTAAGTTAGGGCACAACTTTCTCGAGAATCTTGAGATACCGAATATTTTGAAAATAAAGCAATTTCGATATTTTAATAAAACGTAATTTTTACACAATGTAATGAGATTGAACGTTTACGTATGACGCCAAAAAACAATTTGTAAATAAACATACACTAATCAAATAAACAATAGATAAAGATAAATCCAATAATATAATACATAGGGGTTGAAATTTCATGCAAATAATAATATACAAATATACAAAAATGTGAAATAAACTAAATATATTAGGATTTTTAAAAGAAATAAAATATCTATGTTTATACATGTCGAAAATAGGTGTAACGATATATAGTTTAAAATGAAATAATATATATTATATATGTACATATATGTATAAAGAATACATAATGAAGATTAAAACGGTAAAACACAATGAATTTTAAAACAAACATATAGTAAATCCAAAATGGTAATATAAATTTATTTATAAATAAATAAATAAATAAAATAATACTACATTAATAATAAAAAAATGTAATGAAACTACATATTAATGTATGATAATAATACAAAACTTAGAGTAATAATATAAATAATAATATACATATACCAATAATAATTATTTATATATATATAAATAATATACATAGGTAAATAAACGCATAAACTAATACAAATTATAATACTAATAATTATAACAGCAGTAACATTAACAATAATAATAATATTAATAATAATAATAATAATAACAAGGACTATTTCGAAAATAAAACAAAATTTCAGAGGCGACTTTGAAATAAGTATGACAACGACCGAATTGAAAATCGTTGAATACCAAAGGGACTATTGTTGCAATTAAGCGCATAAATCCATGAGGTAACAATTAAAAATGAAGAAAAAACCAAATTGAAATGAAAACAAATGCGGAGGGGCTTGTTGCGCAATTAAACCATCAAAGGAAAACACGTGGGTCTCTTGTGGGTCGGGTTAAGCACACGGGTACAGGCCTATACGGCACCATTTTGGAACCACTGATCAGACTCCAAACGGTGTCATTTTGTATGTTACATAAAGACCACCAAAACCCTAAATTAGTAGCCACTTAGTCATTTAAGAGCAAACCCTAAAAACCTTCCTCTAAATGTCGCTCGGCAGCTTTCGGACTCACCAAGGCTCCGATTACGACGGAGTTCAGCGGCTCCGACGACAAGGTACACTCCTCTCCCTCTCTTTATTTTATCTTATGCATAAAAACATAAAAAAACGAAGAACACCCAAAAGAAATCGAAAATCGCTTTTGTTTTACTTTTTTTTTCATATATATATATAAAGAATAGACCAAAAAAATATAAGAATAGAAAGAGAAAAATGAAAGATCTTTTAGAATCACCTCTGTTTTTGTATTCTATTTTTTCAATCTTTTTTCATATCATATCTCCCTTTTTTTTTTCTTCACAATATGTTTGCCTTTATAGCCGAAAGAAAATAAAATAAAAATTCAATCTTTGCTATTGTTTTCTCTTGTCTGCTTCTGCTTTTTCTTGTTGCGTGTTTGCAGGTGACTGTGCGGCGATGGTAGGAGAGTCAGACGCACATGGCAGCAGGTGGCGCGGCGCTGGAGGAAGGACTAGGGTTCTGAAACCCTAGTTTTCATTGGGTTTGGGCCATATTGGGCTTTGGGCATTTTATTTATTTATTTATTTGTTTTGTTTCTCTAGCGGGCTAGGCAAAAATGGGCCTGTACACAAGGTACTTTTATCGATATAGAATTCATGAGGAGAAAATTAAAACAAAATATTATATATAATATTTAAAGAGAAGTTTTTAAAATATTTAAAGAGACCTGACAATTTTTTTCCCGCTGTTTTGTTGTTGTTATATTGTTGTTTTGCTACCGTTTTACTATTATTTTGTTGTTATTGTTTGGATATTGTATAACTCTTGTTCTATTGTTAATTTTACTAATATTTTAGAGGCATTTTCTTCCTAAGTTACAATTATGTTAGTGTTATTTAAGTAGGCTTTTTTTAATGTATTTTCATTTTGTTGAGAAGCATTTAGTGTATTTGATGTATTAAAATTTTTTAATTTGTTTTTATATAAAAAATTAATATAGGCTGGCCGGGTCTAACTTGAGTTTAACATTTTTAATTTGGACCGGCCTTAGGTAGAATTTTAGACTCATTTTGAAACAGACCCGAACCTAAAAAAACGTATTTAAAATTTTATTTTGACTCGAATCAACTCATGATCAGTTGCATTAAAAGAAAAGGGCAACTGATTGGTGCTAATTATGACTTTTCTTTTCCTTTAAAAAGATGTTGATTATTACTATTATTGTGATAAAATTTTATTTGGTACAACATAATTTGAAAATAAAAATCTTAAGCTTTTTTACATCTAAAATTTTATTTTATTAGATATAAGTACAGGTGATCATGGGCCAGGCGGCCCGGCCTGACGGCCCACTCGAAATATGGGAGGGTTCGAGTAAAAATATAGGCCCGAAATATGGGTTTGAGAAAAAAACGAGGCCCGTTTAGAAAATCGGCCGAGCCTCGGGCAAAAATTTTTTGGCCCGGGCCCGACCCGAATATAATAAATATATATTTTAAAATAAATTTCTCATTTCCCCTCCCCATTTCCCATTTCCCATTTCCCTAAGCCCTTCCCTTCTCTTTTTTTATTTTTATTTTAAAATTTAATTTTAATTAGTAGTATTGTTAAATTTTTTGATATGATATTTCATGGGGAAGGGTTCTACTCTAAAATAAAAATAAAAACTCTTTTTTTAACTCTTTATAATTTATAAAAAATTTAAAATAGTAATGGTAAAATTACACTTTGCCCCTCAAATGATAAAAAAAGTTAATTTAATCTTTTAAAAATTATAAAAATATAGGCTATTAAAATGGTAAAAATCATTTTTTTCTATCATAAAAAAAGGCGGGCTCGGGCTTAGTATTTTATCCTCGGGCCGGGCCTGGACAAAATTTTAGGCCCATATTTCGGACAGGGCTGGGCCCGGGCCTAAGAAGTTGGCTGAATTTTGGCCCGAGCCTGGCCCGAGCCCGTCCCGGCCCATGATCACCTCTAGATATAAGTAGTCTCTTCCTTTAAATACCTATATCAAATTTAAGCCAAGTAAGAAGTCAATCGGTGAAGCTTGTCCCAATGAAAAGTAGGCTCAAAATCGGCTTCTTCAAGCATTTTGGGCAGTGGCACTATTTGAATTTTCTTACTCAAACCAAGATGTGCCATGAGAAGTGCAATGTGGGTTAAGAATTCCTCACCATGCTGGAGTTGCCACGCATGCTCTCTCCACGAACATTCAGCCGCGGCATAAGTCAGCATGTCCAGCCATAGATCCGCTATCAGTTTCCATTTATCTTGGTTATCCCATTGGAACATAGATACCAAACTCTGCAATTGCTCCGCGATTTGGCACCCTTCAAAGAATGCCGACTTCCTCGAACTTCCCATCTGGATAAAGAATGATCGAGATCTAATGTCCATCCCAAACAACCCTCTGACAGCTTCCTTGAATTGGAATTTATCGAGTGCGAAGTTCATCGCTTCAGTGCAGGTATCATGGTGCCTTATGTTACCAATCCCTTCGGGAAGCATTGCGGGACATAGAAAAAGAAGGTACATCATATAATCAGATAAGGCCTTACTTATCCGGCAATACGGCTCGAGTTGCACGGCTCGATACCGATAATTGTCGTCATGAAAAACAACTTCTGTAGCAACATGCCATAGGAGGAGACTGTGGGTGAATTCGACCTCGCATACACTCCAAAGAATGTCATCAGATGACCCTCCCATTCCTTTAAACACACTTGAACCTCTCTCATCCAATAACTCTGAGAGATTTTTGAACTCGATCTCTGCGTTTTTTTTTCGTTTTTCTTGGAGACCGGAGTAGATAAATTGTTGCAACTCGGGACTTACATCTTTCCAACCGGTGTGTAAGTACTTCCCCATTCTGTCCTCAGAGTCGAAGAAGTTTAAAACTGCAGCAAGATTCAGTTTCCTGGGCGGCAGGCAATAATCTAGCAGGCTGTGCTGTGCCATGGACCGAATTCCCTCCTTGGGCTTAGTGAAACGAACTAACTTAGAACCAATACCCCTAAGAAACCTGTTGTTTTGTTAGGCTAACCAGTAGAGTCCCCAATCCGAGCTAAGATGCAGGAGGGCGGAATAAATTTCAAGAAAGATGGCACCGACCATTAACAAGTAGGATACGGCAATGTCAACTCGGGAGTCATGATGGTTGCCAAAAACGAAGAAGGCATGCAGTGTGCAAGTGATGAAGGATAAACAAATGAAGCGAAGAATTACACCGGGTCGAGTTATAACTATAGGAATCTTTGTATACAGCAGATCATAAAGGAATCCAAGCTCAATCTCCACAATTGTGAAGGCCGCTTCTGCACTAACTTTGTTCTGGTCCAGCTCAAATACGTAACTCAAATTTTGGTAAATTCTGAGCTTGAGATCTGCAAACATGGGCTTGAACACTTGAAACAAATGAAAGGCACGGTAAAGATCTCCGTATTTCCCCTTAATTTGTTTCGGCTCTAAGTATTCTTCCAACGTCAAACGCGTACCTCTTTCTGAAGGCGACTGTGAATGCTCAACTTCCAAAGGGGAACCTTTGTCATCAGAAAACACAAATTTCCTAAACCGGACGCTACTAGCTTTGAAGAGAGACCAAACCCTTTCCCCATACTTGATAACCCCAACAATGAATATTGGAATGGCCATGAAGATGAGCGGTGCTGTTGCTATTGTCCAGAACTTGACATATACATAGAGCGCCACTCCAATTTGGAAACACATCCCAAAGAAATGTCGTGGCCAGAGTTCATTGTCCGACAAGGAGTAAGCGGTGATGGTATCGGGGCCACCCAAATGCAAGAGCAAGAATGGGGCCCAAAGTAGAACCTGAGGATTGGTTACTTCATCCTTTCTACTTCTGAGGAGGGTACCCAAGGCTAATGCGGCCAACCAATCTGCAAACAAGTATAGGGTCCAAATAAAAAAGGAGACCGTCTTTGAATTTCTGTCGCTGAATCTCCGTCGACACCCAAGTTTTATCAGTATAAGTTGAACGGTGAGGCTGACGATTACCATTGCCCGGAGTCCCCATCTCAGCCAAAGAGATAGTATACGATCCGACAGCGTTCTCAGAAGCGCTTGATCCCTGATCTCTAGGAACATCATTACACTGGCAACTGGAATTTAACAAAAATGTTAAGCATTACTGTTGAATGATTTTTCATTTATTCCGGGAATTAATTATTTAATTCTACTTGATAGTGGTTAAAGTTATTCTCGAATATTTATAATTGATACGTGCTATTCATAGCGTTGATATTTATTTGAGTAAACACATTCTAGTACTTTAGATTCATTGTAGTCATTAATAATCTATGCTATACTAAAGCTCTTTAAACGAGTACTAATAAGTGTTTGGAAGGTATTCACTAGATTTGATCGTGGGTTGAGTCGATACAGAATTGTAGGTTTAGGCTTGGGCTTGGTCCAGCTTAAAAAATGTGTTTAAAATTTTGCTCAAACCCGACCTATATTAAAAATGTTGAATTCGAGTTCAATTCGGCGCGATTGTAATAAATTTTTTATAGATTATTATATAAAAATAAATTTTAAAAATATTATATATCAAATACATTAAAAATATTAAAATAAATGTTCCCTAACAAATTAAAAAATATATAGTAATATGATTTGGGTCGGGTTGGGCCCGAGTCAAAAAAATTTGCTTGAGGCCCGACCTGTTTAAAAAAAGATTTTATTTTTTGTCCAAACCTATTTTTTAGACGGGCCTTTGGGCTTGGATGGATAACTCAATCCATTATCAGGTCTAGTAGCTATGAACTCCAAAAAAGTATTCATAGATCCCCATATCGTGTGGTTTAAACTTAAATCATTATGGATTTTAGACCTTCAAATTTAACATTTCAACTAAAGCTTCATTTGCTTTTTATAGAAACTTTCAATTAGTACTTGATTATAGATCACTCGTGATGTGGATAAACTATTAGGTTTTTGAGTAAACTACAAAAATAGTCATAATCATAATAATATTAGTTATTATTTAAAAGAAAACAAATATTAGTTTTTTGAGTAAACTACACAAATAGTCATCCAATTATAAAAAAAATCCTTTTAAGTACTCAAAATAAAAAGTTTACAATTTAAGCACTCACGTTATATAGTTTAGTTATTTTGGTCATTCCCGTTAAAATCACAAATGACAAGTAGTTAAAAAATTGGTATGATAACAAATTTAGCCCTCAACATTTATATATAATATCAATTTAGTCCTAATTTTAAAAAATTAACCCTCAAAATTTACAAATATTCTCAATTTGGTCCTAATTCTAAAAAATAAAAAAAAATATGAAAGTATATAAATATTTTCAAAAAAATATAATAATGAATTTAAATTTTATATCAATATCTAATAAATATATTTATATTTATATTAAATAAAATAAAAATGCCCCACCCTCCCATATCGTTGTGGGATGGGAGACGAGGACAGAGTTGGTGGGAGGTCCGAGAGGGGAGGGTTGAGGGGATTTTTATTTTATTTAATATTAATATTAATATAAAATTTAAATTTATTATTATATTTTTTTGAAAATATTTATGTAATTTTATATGTTTTTTTGTTTTTTTTAGAATTAGGGTTTGAGTACATTTGTAAATTTTGATGGTTAATTTTTTAAAATTATGACTAAATCGATATTATATGTAAAATTTAAGGTTAAATTTGTTACTATACTAATTTTTTAATTGCTACACCAACTTGTCGTTTGTAATTTTAATGGAAGTGACCAAAATTATCAAATTATGTAACGTGAGTACTTAAATTGTAAACTTTTTATTTTAAATGCCAAAATTTTTTTTATAGTTGGCTAACTATATGTGTTGTTTACCCTAGTTTTTTAGTAATTGATCAGTTGATACCCAATTAACCCGTGACATCAACTCAGTTAAATGTTTTATAATAAGTATTAGATATTTTTTCCGTAATTTTTTTATAAAATATATTTCCAATTACTTTTTTTAGTAAATAGGGGATTTAAACATTTTCATGCAACTCAGTTAGTAACGTAAATTAAATATTTCTAATATTAGAAAAATTATTTAATAATTAGATTACTATTTTTAGAAATTTAGAGAGACAGGAGAGATCTTTTTACCAAATAATTACTATTTTTAGTTTGATAAATGAAAATAAACAGATAAAAAAAATCAAATTATTGCTACTTACTTGTAAGTATCATTGTAAGGGATGCTATTGTTAAGCAATTGAAATACACCAAAGATGTGCCTACTTGATGGTTAGGGTGTTCACCGCCGCAAGTCTGACTTGAACTCAAGTTGTACTAGTCGTGTTGTTGTTAGAGTTTTATCCTCCTTTTATAGTTCATCATAGAAAAAATATCTCCGAATGAATTATTTAAGGTTGCCAAAGAGCTATCATCCTCTCCTTTTTCTTCTCTATTATTATTTTTTTTTTTTTTGCAGTTGAGGATTTTTAATTATATTTATAGCTGCAAAAAAAAAAAAAATTCAAAGTTGGTGTGATACATGTGTTATGAGATTTCTTCATGTGATGAAGGAAAGAATCAGCTAGGTTAAAGTATTTGGGACTCTCGTGAATTATAGGGATTAAATCGAATTAGTTTTTTTTATTATTAAATAGGTTAATTTATTTTATACACTATTAAAAAAATTAAATATGTTTAAACTATAATAAAGTTAACATTTACTGTATAAAAATATTTTAAATTTTTTTTCATTTGTAGTTCAATTCCAAATAGAAGGTTTCATTTATAGAATTATACAAGTTTTAAAAATATTAACTCTATTAAATAGTAAATGATATTTTTTAAAGAGTAAATATAAACTCTATTCTAATTTGGCCTTATTTGATTCTTTTTAATAGTATATGGACTAATTTAATTAGATCGCTATAATAGAGGGACCTCTCAAGTCTCAAGTAGATTCACTGCAGTAAATTATAAAAATTGAAATAATTAATTAAAAGAACCTTTTACTCACTTTATTTTAGGTGAATGTTTATAGTTTATTGCATTAAAAGGAATTTTTAAATAATCACGAGATGATAAGAATCTTTTTTACCTTAATCATGATCGAGGGTATGATCTTTATCTTGAGTATGGAGCAGTTTTAAAACTCTTGGTCAGCATCTATCTCTTTAATGGATCTACAAAATAGGGATGATTAGTTAGATACTTTGAAAAGAAAAAAAAGCTTTTAATTTTTCATCGTATTTATTTTGTTATTTTATATAAAGTATATACACATAATGACTTTCAATATTTTAATTTTTTATTTCAACTAAATATCATTTAATTTTTATATAAAATTATTGATCTAATAATTTAATATATATTGTTAATTGAATTTTAGCTCAATTGGCATTGACATTGTTGTTAGTGTAGAAAGACGTGAGTTCGAGCATGTTGAAGCGCATTATCCTCCTATTTAATTATTGAGAGTGACTATAAATAATTTTAAGCATTATATAAAAAAACAAATATGATAATAATAGTCGGGAAATTGCTAGAATAACTTCATTCATTTAAAAGTTATCGTAGAAGAGAATAATTATAAATTTGGATTGGCTGATAAGCAAAGAATTGATGCAATTATGCAAAGAGGTAAAGAATATTCTGTAGACATCACACCCCAATCATTGTTAGTAGGTGATTTGAAATTATTTATTTTAGTTGAAATGGCTTAACTCATGTTAAACGATTGTTTGAAAAAAAATTTAACCACAGTTTCATATAAGTTAAAACAGTGATTTGACATTATTAATTAACGGTGAATATTTAATCGAATCAAGTCAAATTGGGTTAAAAAATATAATTGGATTATGATGGCAAGCGTGATAGATGGAATGGTTATGATCCATCTACGTATGCTCGCCTCATTGAAAGGTATGAGGCAAGGGATGAGGCTAGAAGGAAGTATCTGAAAGAACAGCAGCTGAAAAAGTTGCAGGAGAAAAATAGTAAAATCGAGGGAGAGGGAGGAGAGGTTAGTGACGAAGGTGATGCTCTGAATTAAGCTCGTTGAGAGCAAACAAATCGAGCTGTCTAAGGTCGAAATAAACAATTCGTGAGTGTCATGCAGAGTTTTTTCCTTGAAATAAACATGTACAAATATAATAAACACCAAGTGACGGCAATGATTGAAAGTACAAATGCCATTGGTGGTGGTTTCCAACCAACTTGTTTTCAAACCTTCAAGATTCCCAAACCAGCCTTAGTAGATTGCCTTTATAGTACTAAGTACACTGCTAGAGTTAATACCTTAATCGTTAAACTCTTAAGGAATTATGCTACTTCCAATGCATCCAACATACAATTCCAAAGAGAGTGTCCCAATGGGCATTACAAGAAACATGCATAGTGGACATATTCAAATTATCCATCACCCAATCCACCAATTTTTCCATATGTGTATTGAGTGTGGGTAATCCCTGATTGCATGAATAGAACTCTCCTAAACTACCCCACATAGGTGAGAAGAGGCATCAATGGTGATTCCCCTTTTACATCTCTCCATATTAGTTAGGAGTCGGTCCTTCACAAGAAGTCAAAGGAAACTCTTTTAACTCTTTGTGGACATTGCTGCTTCCAAGTAACATTCCAACTATTGGCATCCCAATTCTGACTTGCAATGGCCACGTAAGTATCAGAAACCGAAGACCGACCATCAACCGTCCGTTTCAAAGTTATCATGTCTTTGCCCCTATCCAATCTTAGAGGGACGATGGTAGATATGCGAAGCAACATAGTATGACCAAGACATAATAGCGCTTCCCCCAATCCAATTTCCCAACTTGAGTCGTCATCTCATTAACCAAAGTGTTTTCAATAATTCTTGTTGACACCATTTTTTTGACGAAACGGGGTCGACTTGGGTTTTGAAAAATGAAATCGAATGTGGGAGTCGCCACCAATCCTTTTTGATGAGGTGTGATCGGGTCACCTCGAAAAGTGGTTGTTTTAATAAACGATTTAATTTTTATTAAAACAAAGATTTTGGTCTACAAAATTCAGAAAACGGGTTCGGGAGTCGGTTACGCACGAGGAAGGATTAGCACCCTCGATACGCCCAAAATTGGTACCTAGTTGATTAATTAGTGTCTTAGTGTCGAAAATTGAAAATTTGAAGAGTTTTAAAAATACGATCCTTGAAAGAAACTCTGATAACGTGAATTGAAATATAAGATTCTCTTGTTCCGAAGGAATATCACATCCAGCACGTTAGGACACGATACTCTAAACCATCGAAACCAAGATCACCTTATAATTTAATGAAACCATACTTTGAAGTTTTAAGAGGATATTTGGCTATTTAGTCGAACGAGAAATCGAAACCCAGCACGTTAGGGCACGTTTCCTCGATTTTCCAAACGCGAAATATTGCCTTATTTAGAAAAAACTTTCCTTTCGATGTTTGGTGTTAATGCATGACAAAACAATAACGAATACTACAAGGTAAGCAAAGTAATGTGAGTAACAACAATACAATAGGCAAAATGAAATGATGAGGCGATTACATAAACAACGCAAACGAATAAATAAATAGAACTAACATTTTAGAAGAGTGAAAGTGTACATGAATAAAGAAACAAACACCAAATAACAATGATGACAATAAACACAATTATGTAACAATGTGTATGCATGTATAATTTTAAGCCATGAAAATAAGAAATGCATATAAATTATAGAGTATGAAAACGTATATAAATATATACATATATAAAAAAAACTGTAAGTATTATAAAATAAAAATGTAAGTATGTGCATATGTACATTTAAAAATGTATATAGGTATACTTATTTTTTTAGATTTTAAAATATACACAAAAGAGGAATATATGTTTATACATATGTAGGAGTTATAAAATATAAAACACGTGTATGTACAAATCTATAACATAAAATATGTGCGTATGTATATTATAAAAAAAATGTGTATATACATGTATATATGAAAATAAAAAAGACCATATAGATTGTAGCATATATAAAAAATATAAGTATGTATATATATTGATTGTAAAAATATGTACGATTAAGAAGCATGCATGTACATGTATATGACGAAATCTGAAATTTTTTAAAAATATATATATAACATTAAGTAAAATATTAAATAAAACTGGTTTTTAAATATGTATATTTATATAAAATTAAAAAAAAAACTTGAAGTTAAAAAGGCCGAGGATCGAATTGGAATCAGGCCAATAATTTGGGACCAAATTCGCAAATAAAAGGGGCAGGGGCTGAAATGAAGCACGCTCAAGGCTCGAAGGACCCTCAGGGAAATATTCCCCAGTCCAAGACGCAGCGTTTCAGCGCAAAGGCCTGTACACGGTCAAAGGACCTAGTTGAAACAGAATCAAAATTTACAGCCCAAATCTAAAAGAAATAAAGAGGTTGGATTGCACTTCAACGCAAGATGGGGGGATCGAATGCGCAAATTACCCATTAGGGCAAAGAGGCGCAGTCACCCCCTAAAACGGCGCCGTTTTAGTTTATGTCATTTAAACTATATTTTTTTTTTGAAATTTCGTTCTTCCTTCTTCAGAGGAAAAAAATGGGAGGCTCTTTGAAACCCCCCCCCCCAATGCCTACCGACGGTCTGTCTTCTAAGCCTTCACCGCGCCGCCGTGCCCCCCACAGTCGTCGGTGATCGGAGCAGCGCAAGGGTCGCCTTCTTGGGCCGCTTTTGAAGCGCTTGAAGGCCGAAATCCTTAGGCTTCAAGGTCGAAAGGAGAAAACTCAGTGTCCCTTCCCCACGTCCCGATTTCGAAGACCGAAGTGGCCGGCGAAGGGCTCTTCAGGCGACCTAAAGTATTCTCCTTCCTCTTTATTTTATTTTTGTTTTTTTTAAATATAAAATAAAATAAAATAAATGGAACAACCTTATCCGAAAAAAGAAAAGAACCTTAGTCTCCTTTTTATTTCTCTTGTTCGTGAAAAAAGGAAGAAAAAAATAATAGTGAGATTTTCGGTTTTTATAACCAAATCAAAGTTATTATTTTTTCCTCTTTTACATTGTTTTTCTTTGTTGTTGCGCCTGCTTCTTGGCTTTGCAGGTGACAGAGGTGTCAGACGCGTGGTGGTAGCATGCGCGAGGGAGGCTGGCGTGCGTTGGAGGCGTGGCAGACGAGGAGATGCAGTGCATGCTTAGGGGAGGCAACTAGGGTTTTTTTGTTTTGGCTGAAAAATTTTAGAGTTTGGGCTTTTGGGCTGTTGGGTTTGTAATTAGAATGGATTTGGATTGTTTATTATTTTTGGGTTGGTTGGGTTTGGGTCATATGGGCCCCGGGCGAAATTGGGTTTCTACAATTCTTGTGAAAGACTACTTATGATTCCAAAGAGGATCAACATCCGAAATCCAAACATATATTTTATAATCTAACATATATTTAATATTTTTCTAATAAAATAATTTATAAAATCGTATATCAAATATATTATAATCTTAATATTACAAATGTTCTTATAAAAGAGAGGATAAAATAACCACTCAAATTTCATTTGGAGCATGAATCAAATTAGTTAGATCGGGAATTGATTGTGTAACTGATCCGAATACTAATAAAACTCCGTTAAGGATGGGTTTGGATGGGCGATTGGGTGTGGTGTGGTGTGTTTAGCCTACTTTTTGTCTCACACTACAGTGTTGCTACAGTATCTAATCTCACCGTCACCGCTGTTTTTACACTAACCGCAAGTAAACGCACCGCCCATCCAAACTCACCCTAAGATTAGGAATCAGAAAAAAATTTACGGTTTAACTGCAAATCGTGGACCAGATAAACAAATAGGTATTTTTATTTCTCATGCTTAAGTTAAAATAACTATTAAATAATAATTATACACAAATTACAACTCCTATGGAACAATAAATGTGGCTCCACTTGAATTCCCACATAATTATTATTTCAATTTTGTTTCTCCCAAATCAGTTCTATATATTATTGGGTTTTAAAAATTGATCGCAAGCCCACAACAAATGTGGATTGATAAGCCCACCAACAATTTTCTTTTTTGAACTTTGAAATATTAATATAATGTATTTTAATAAATTAAATAACTAAATGAAGAAATGCAATATACATTTTAATAAATTCATATTTATTTTTAATAAATTTAATAACCAAATGAAGGAAACGTGAAAAAGAAACATATTTGTTGAGAAATAATGTAGAAAACATGAATTCATATTGTTGACACCATTTTTTTGTAAAATGGGGTCGACTTGGATTTTGAAAATGAAAACGAAAATGGGAGTCGCCGCCAATCTTTTTTGATGAGGTGTGATCGGGCCACCTCAAAAAGTAGTTGTTTTTAATAAACAATTTGATTTTATTAAAACAACGATTTTGGGTCCACGAAATTCAGGAAAACGGGTTTGGGAGTCGGTTACGTACGAGGAAGGATTAGCACCCTCGTAACGCCCAAAAATTGGTACCTAGTTGATTAATTAGTGTCTTAGTGTCGAAGATTGAAAATTTTGAAGAATTTTAAAAATACGATCCTTTATTGAAATGTTGAAAATTTTCGAGAAAATGACATATTTCACGTTAATCGAGGAAAAGAATTATATCTAGTAAGTTAGAATACAATGTCTTAAATTCCCGATGCGCGAATGGATGCCAAAACTTTACTTATTTAAAAGATATTTAGCTATCTCGGATTAAAAAAAAGGGATCATGCCCAATAAGTTAGGACACGGTCTTTTCTATATTCTTGAGATCGTTTAAAACTTGAGTTTGAAAAGATTCGTGTATTTAGATTTATTGTGAAAATCGAAACCCCGTAAGTTAGGGTACGACCTTCTCTAATCTAAACATGAGATTTTGCTTATTCAAAAAAATCATAATTTATGCATTGAAATTAATCTAACTCGGAATAGTAGAGCACGACGTTAATGTGCGTAGCAAACAATGATGAACATGATAATGTAAGCATAAATAATACGCACGACATAGTAAACGAGATAAATAATAGGAGAGACTAATCGATCATATCACAACAAATAAATGAATTAATAATTAAGACATTCCTTTAAAATAATAACGAACATATACGCAAATAAATAATTAACATCGAGTGAAACAAAAATGCAATAAATAAAATTAATAAGACTATAAAAAGTATAAGAATGTGTGCATATATATATATTAAAATTGTCAAAAATATAACAAATATATATATGTATATATAAATTATAAAATATATGTACATATATGTATTATAAGATATATCTATATATATAAGTATACGTATATTTTAAGATTATAAAGTATATACAAAAAAGAATATATGTATGTATATATATATATTGGAGTTATAAAATGTGAAACACATATATATTATAAGAATGCATGTATATATATATATATTAAAGTTATAGAATATAAAACACATATGAATGTATAAATATATAAAACATAAAATATATGTGCGTATGTATATTATAAAAATGCGTATATCTACGAGTATAATAAAGTTTTAAATAAAGATATAAATAAGCAAACAAATAAATAAATGAATGAATAAAGGATTAAGATAAAAGGGCTTAATTGTAGCTCAAATTAAATTGGCAGGATAGATTAAAATAAAAATAAATAAATAAAGGGAAAAATTTCAAATGCGCAAAGAAAAGCGGGGATTAATTTGGAAAATATCCCATTTCGGCAAAACGGCGTCGCCCCAAGGAGGTACCCACGCTTGGTCCATGGACCAAATCAAAAAAGAAACAAAATTATGTGGCCAAAATCAGGAAATGCAACAAAGACCGCGTCGAAAATACCGCAAAAGCGGAGGGGCCTATTGCACAAATAGCCCATTTGACGAAAACACGCGGATCCCCTTTCTGGAGTGGGTCGGGTCGCGGATCAGAGACCAAAACTACGTCGTTTTGGTCTTTGAACCTAAACCCCAAAACGGTGTCGTTTAATAACCTTATTTAAACCAAAATTTTTTAAAACAATTCATTTTTTCAGTGTTCAGGAAAAAAAAAAGGCAGAACCACCGCCCTTTCTCTCAAAACTCCGGCCAGGATCCGGCCAAGTGCTTCGGCGCACCTCCGTGGTAGATCCGCCGCAAGCGGCGGCCGGAGGTGCAAAATCGAGCCTTTCTGGTCCCTTTTTGAACCCAATGGCCTCTAGAGCATGGATTCAACTTCGAATCTCGAGAAAGGTGAACCCAAACCCGAAAAAAACAAAGAGAAACTGTTCGGTCTCTCCTCCTCCGGCGCGGCGCAGGTGAGATTTTCTTTTTCTTTTGTTTTTCTTTTACTTATAAATGTTTTAAAATATACTTGTAATAAATAAAAAAAATGAAAGAAAAAGATAACGAAGAGGAAACACACGGCTCAACCTTTTGAAGTTTCTTTTTTGCTTTTTTATTTTCAATGTTCGTAAAAAAATGTACAACGAGAATATTTTTGGCTTTTATAGCCATATTACAACCGTTGATTTTCATCTTTTTGTTTTTTTGCTCTTTATTTTGCTGGATTCTTCTATTGCTTTGCATTCATTTCTCTCTGCAGGTGTCAGAGGCATGCGATGCGCGTGGAGGCGGCTGGCGTGCGACAGCCAAGAGCAGGCCTAAGGGCGGCGGCTGCAATAGGGTTCCCTTTAGCTAAAAATTTTTTAAGTTTTGTGGGCTAAGGTTTTTTTAATTTTTTTGGGCCTGTTGGGTCAGTTGTAAAATGGGCTGTTAATTAGTTTGGGTTTTGTTTGGGTCATATTGGGCCCCGGGCAAAAATGGGCTCTTACACATATTTATTGATAAATAATGTAGAGAGCATGAATCTAATAAGGCAATATTGCATGATTTTACTTTATAAATTGATTTTCATAATCATGCAAATTTCAAACTAAATTGAACTACTTTTCCAAAGCATTTTTGATAAATAAATCGAATTCATAACCTATTATAATGGGATATTGGAAGAAATTAAAATTACGAAGATGATGCTTTGAAGGTTGATGAGGCTAATGTTGATGAGAGCAAACAAAAGAAATTTGCTAAGATTGGAAGACATGGTTGAATATGATCGTGCTGGCAGAATTATTAAGGGAATGTTAAACAATAGTATAAAGATTGTTAAGATTGTTAGCCTGTTATCAAATCTGTTAAGTAGTTGGTTAGGAGCAGTTATTCTCATATGAGTATATAAACTTCATTAATATGTTCATTCAAGAGATAATGAAATATTGATTAAAGAATTACACTATAGTTTATCTTACTGTTCATACACATTTTACACAGTATCTAACATGGTATCAGTCGCCTAGTCTTGGTACGTGCTTCCGCTTTCGCATTATGGCACCATTAGTCGATTCTACCTTTGCTGATCATACTAGTCCATCATTTTCCAGTGCATGCTTGGTTCAATCCTTCCCTCGCCATGACGCGGTGAAGCTAGAGGAAGGAAATTTTGTCCAATGGCAGCAACATATCCAATTGATAATAGAGGGATATGAGCTACAAGGATTCTTGGAGGGCACGTTGTCTGCTCCACCTAAGTTCGTCGCATCTCCAAAAGGTGCACTCACTCCAAATCTAGATGTGTATGTGTTTAATCAACAGGATAAGCTGTTAGCCTCTGGGCTCCATTCTACAATTAGTTCATCTCTTTTATCATGCTTTACATCTGCTAAATCTGCATGCGAAGTATGGAGCACTGCGAATCGTCTTTACGCTGCTTCAACTAGTGCAAAAGTTTCCCGTATTAAACATGATCTTCACTCTACAAAGAAGGGTGATTTAACTGTAAAAGAGTATGTTGCGAAAATAGAAAATATTTGTGCATTACTTGCAGCTTCTAGATCGGCGGTGCCAGAAGCCGAAAAGGTGGAAGTTGTTATGGCTGGCTTCTCGTCGGATTTTGATGCAGTGTTGACCTTGGCATCACTCTCGACGGAGCCTCTTCCCTTTCAGCGATTAGTCGACGTTCTCATGGAGTTTGAAAGTCGATAAATGCGAGTGGTATAAATTGATTTTCATAATCATGTAAATTTCATACTAAATTGAACTACTTTTCCAAAACATTTTTGATAAATAAATCAAATTAATAACCTATTATAATGGGATATCGGAAGAAATTAAAATTACGAAGATGATGCTTTGAAGGTTGATGAGGCTAATATTGATGAGAGCAAACAAAAAGAATTTGCTAAGATTGGAAGACATGGTCGAAAATGATCGTGTTGGCAGAATTATTAAGAGAATCGTCACGTAAACGTCAGAAAACTAAATATCTAATCAAAATTTGACTATTTGACAATTGTCCACTTGCCAGATAGCATTTTTTAAATAAATGTAAAATCCCATAAGTTTTTTTTATTTTATTTATCTTATTGCTTTTCATTCATCAACTTCTTTTTCTTCATCCATTTCCTTTACCAATAATGAAAATCTTTTAAAATATAAGAACATAAAAATTGTTGTGGTTTTCTTTTGATTGCTCAATTTATCAATTTCATACACCTTAAATTAGGCTACGGTTTACTATTTAATAACAGTTCAAAATGGTTCGCAATTCAAACGATTTAATCGCTCTCTTCAGACTGATATACTAATCGATTCCTGATCCAACCAATTCGATCAATTGGTTCAATTCGATTTAAGCAATATTATAATTGAATGCTTTAACTTTGTTGTTTCAACCGTCTAATTTCTGAGCCCTCCATTAATAATTGACTGATAGACTTCTTCCTATTAAACAAGAGCTATCTTCCTCTAATTACCCGAATAAGTACCCCCAAATGAAATCCCTAAAACGCTGCTCAATCTATTTACAAATGCTAGTTGGAATCATGGGAACTTGCATCAAATAATTAGGAATGGACATTAAAACTGATTTAACCAAGGTTATTCAGTCAAATATGTGCCATTCGAATGACGAAATGAAAGTGAATTCGTATATGTGATGGCATTGAATGGCTTGTAAGTATGATAGTATAATTGGTATGTTTAATTTGTTGAAATGATGACAAATTGTGGTACATTGGTTTGATTGATATTAAGATCGAATAAGGGAGCGTTTGGTGTATATTTGGAATTAGTGTTATGTAGGTTTTACACGTGTTTATAGGCACCATTTGAGTATAATTCGAAAAGTACGTTGATAAATTGAAAAATATCGTATTTTTGTCTAAACTTTCTCATACTTTGAGTAGATTTTTGAGCTCAAACATATAATCCAATCTTTAGTTAATATTATAGAGATATTAGTTCAATTTAAAATTCAGTGTGATTGACGAGTATTATTATATTGTTGAATTTGATGATAATTTTATTAAAATATTATTAGTAATATTAGTTTATTTTTTGATTAATTATTTAATTACATTTTTTAAATCTAATAAAGAATACGTCCGATTAAATTTTTTTTTTACTTTTTCAAGCCCAAAAACTCATACGATATTTAAGAGGATTTGAATAAAAATATTAAATCCAAAAAGTGAGCTAACCCGACCCAAATAATAAACTACACTATACTTAAAATTCGATATTTTTTTTATAATTTTTTGTTTTTATATAAAATGAGTATAGCCTACACACGCCGAAATTTGAACATAAAACACTACTATTTTTAATTAATCTTTAATTAATTAAACATAAACCTTATTAACCAATTTGGTGGGTTACAACTAATCTCCACCATCGTTTGGCTGTAAATGGTCTAATTTCTCAATTGATCCTTCAATTAATTAAAAACTCATAATAATTATTTTTTTACAACTTTTACAATTTAATTATTGTACCTTAATTAACTATTCAATTGTCAAAATTAAGGCACCAAACTTTAATTAACCTCTATACTATCCTCGTATTTACGGGCTCAAATATAAAAAATGAGATTCCGAAATCACTATTTTTAATACCACTAAAAAACAAGCTATTATTTTAAAAAATTGACAGCAACCCACCAACAACTTTATTTGTGCTTTGACATATTATTATCATGCATTTTAACAAATTCAAGAATTAAATGATGGAATGCCAGAAAAGAAATATATTTGTTGAGAAATAATGTAGAGAGCATATATTTATATTTATTTTTAATAAATTCAATAACTAAATGAAAAAAAATGGGATATACATGAAAAAGAAACATATTTATTGAGAAATAATGTAGAGAGCATGAATTTAGTAAGGCAATACCGCATGATTTTACTTTATAAATTTGTTTCCATGATCATAATAAACACATAAATTTCATATTAAAATGAACTATTTTTTTCTCAAAACATTTTTGACAAATAAATGAAATTTCTTAATCTATTATCATAGGATGTTGGAAGAAATTAAAAGTAAGCTTACAAAACATTATGGTTTGAAACAGTTAGTAATTTTATCAAGGATCTAATTATTACTGTTTAATGATTCGGAAGTTCTAGCGATAGAACTGGAAGGTTATTACAATATAATCCTTATAATTTTTTGTAATTTTAAATAAATTCATTATTTCATTAAAGTATTTTAATTTTTAATTTTTTTTTGTTGAATTAGGGAAAGGAAATTGTGTTTTGACACCAAAGATTCAAACCTTGAACTTACACGTGGAAGACCATTGGGTTTGAAATTTAACACTCAAACATGTTGCAGATGCCTATTTCAATTTTTTATCAATAGGACGAAACGGTGGCAAGATAGAAAGAGTTACATTTAAATTTACGAATGGATTAGATATCGATACTAGCACCGGAATGGTTTATTTTATCAATAGGAGCACTATTTTTTTCCAAAAAGTTACAATCAAAAATAAAAATGGCAAATTTTGGTAATTCTAAACATCGGAAAATTAGAAACATTTAAAAATGGAGTTACAAATCCAACTTGTATAAAGATTAACGAAGAAGCTAATATTTTAAAAACTTTGTACATTCAACTCCATCAATGAAATCAACGAATTTAGAACAAATTTATATATTGAATCTGTCTGGCATCTAAATGCTTAATTGTTAGATTTATTTTTAGAAGCATTTTTTTTAATTTTGTTTGTTTTTATTTTCCTCCTTTTTTTTAAAAAGAAAGACATTTTTTTAAACAAATGAATTTGACGGGGTTCCAAAGGAGCGGTGGCTAACTGATGTTCACTGGCAGTTTGGTCACTATGGCTTGCGGTGATTTGGGCCTTGGGGTTTATATTCAGGGCCTTTGACGGCAATGGAGGCTGTTGAAGCTGTGATTTTTTTGTTAATTTGTAATCAGGGGTAGTTAAGGGGTTGTTAGGGACCCTTAAAATAAAAAAATTGTAAATTGATCTCCTCTAAAAATTATAAAATTTTGATTTAATTTTTTAAAAAATATAAAGATATAAACCGTTAAAAATTATAATTTAATTCCAGTCCCTAAAAATTTTTTCTAGCTTCACCACTATTCATAATAGTACTCCCATAACAACTATGCTCCTCCATAACAATACGTCCTAACAAGAACTCAACTCCTGTTGGCTAGGGTCAATTTAGATCGGATTAATCCGGAATTTAATTTTTTTGAATCATTTCTGATTTAAGTCAATTTTAAATATGCTTATTTTGGATTAGGTCATTTGGATTTAAAGACTAAAACCGATAGAAAAAATTAAGATTAGCACTCTTTTGACCTTTTTATTAGGTCAGGATTAGGCTTAAAACGCAGCTTCATGGCTCGTTTTCAATATTATTACCTTAACTAATAATATTAATGTTGAGGGTCTAAAATCTTGATGGCCCAAGTTCGAGTTCTATTCAAATTTTATTTCAGTTTAAATAACCCAAAATTTGAAAGCCAAAGAAGTTATTGTAGATCAATTTTTGTTTTTGGAGGTTACATAAGATCTTTTGTTTCATAAAGTTCCCATGAAGAGATAACCCAAATAGACAACTTGACAAGCTTTTTTTTTTATATTTGATAACAAAAGTAAATAAAATAGAATATTAAAAAGGTAGTCGATTGAGTCTTAGCTTGATTGATCTGGGCATTATTATCAATATAGGAAGATGCGGGTTTGAGTGGTTGAAGCACATCATCCTTCTATTTATGGATTGAAGAGGAGCTACGAGTAGTTTTAAGCTTTGCGTAAAAAAGAATCCATATTATTTAGTTACATTAAATTTATAATAATAACTAATATAATATAAAACTTTAACAAATTCAAATGAAATAACCCAAAATTTAGGTAACCCTTTGGCCCAAATTAATAAAAGAAGTTATCCCCATCTAGCATATTCTAGAGTTAGCCCACTAGCCATACCCACTTTTACTTGTTTCATAGAGTTCCCATGAAGAGATAGCCCCAAATAGACAACTTGACATGCTTTTCTTTATTTGAGAGAATAAAAGAAATAGAGAAAATATAAATGTCACAAATTTTAAAATTATACATAAATTTTGATTTAATGTGTAATTTGATATTTTAATTTTGATTTAGTGTGATTATACTGTTAAAACTTTGATCGTGGTTAAAATGTATACATGAAACTTTAATTGCGATTCAATCATATATATTTGAATGAATAAATACATCAATTTATTTCTATATTGAATAAATATAATTATTTACATCTGCAATATATAAACATAAAATGATATTATATCGATAATTTATAAAAATTTGATTAAATGAAAATTTTATGTACAAAAATATACATTAAACCATAATTCATATATAATTTTGAAATTTATCCCGATCTAAATTCAATGTTGTTTTAAATGCTCTTTTTTTTTCTTTTATAGATAACAATTCCAGCCTGCTTCTTCCGGCTTAATTATTAGTTGGCAGCAGCAAGTGGGGTTTTTTTTATTCGGTGACTAAAATCACAATTTCTAAAAGTTTAGGTAAAAATATACACCTAAAAAATGGATTTGTGCAAAAAAAATTATCCCACTTGGATTGATTTTCAAATTTCTAATATTTTTTATACATATAATGTAATTTATTGAAAATTTCATATATTTTAATACAATGTTATTATTAAAAAATATATTTAAAATTTTAATAAAGGAAAAATATCAAATTATATTATATATAACTATTAAATATTTATTAAATTTTTAAATATAAAAAAATAGTATGAATGGGCCTATACGAGATAGGATTAACCGTTTACACATATTAGTGGGTTTGGACAAAATTTGAGATTTATACTTTTGTTGGACTAAGCTTGGATAACTATGTATTGTATCGATACCATACAGGGGCTCGAACCCATTCCATGAACACCTCTACTTAAGTCAAGTCATCAACCTTAATCTTAAGTCGGTTAAAGTACTTGGGAGGTCATTGTATTATAGGAATTGAATCAAGTTAGTCCCATTATTATCAAATGGACCAATTTAATCACTATATTATTAATAATATGAATTGTATAAGTCTTGTAACAAATTTAGCATTTGTTGTATAAAAAAAGTTTTGAAATTTTTTTTTTCAATTACAATTCAATTTTAAACAAGAGATTTCATTTACAGAACCATAAAAGTTTTAAAAATATTAACTTTGTGAAACATTAAATGAAATTTTTATACAGAAAATGTTGAGTATATTCCAATTTAGTCTTATTTGGTTCTTTTCAATAGTACAGGAACTAAATTAATTTATTTAATAATAGAGAAATTAATTTAATCAAATCCCATAATAAAGGGGCTTTCAAATATATTTATCATTACAAACATTAAATCAAATAACTAATTCATAAAAAAATATTTCGTCTAATTTGCAAAATTGCCTAGGATTTGTCAGTTTTGTTTGATCTAGTCACATGGCGTATTTAGAAAAACAAGAATTTTCTTATTTTTCAAGGAATGCCATGGAATGCGAAAGAAATTATCAAAGGTTCGTATAGTTGGGTTAACTAGTATGCGTCTTTTCGCAAGGTGAACTCTATTGTGAGACAAGTTATGAGGGGCGAGTACAACTAGATGGGTGGTTGGGTGCGAATAACTAATGGTTCGGTTAAGGTAAAATTGGGATATGCTACTGTAGGGGGAATAGATTCTTGGTAATTTTAACCGACGGTTAGGAAATGCCCAGTCTTTGATGCTGAGCTATGGGGTATTTTAAATGGGTTGTCAATATTGCAAGGAAAGCTATACATGAATATAATTCGAGGTCCTCTAACTTGACGTTAATCAGACATATACAGAAGCTCCCGAAGAATGTAGCCAAAATAACTTTTGATGGGAAAAAAGGGTTGTATTTATTTACAGAAATTTTTTTATTTTAGTTTAATTAACTGTAATTTTGTTGTTTTAAAAAAAAAAAGGTGTAGTCAACCAAAGGGAATAATAACACATTAGCATATGCCAGCTCCGATTCGTAGATTAGGTGATGATACATAAATATTTGTAAATTTTAAGATTAAAGAAAATATGGCGTGTTGACCAATAATCAACCTCTTCAGATCCAAAGTACTAAATAAAATATTATATGCACAAAATTAGAGGAAGAAAATATGTACATGAGATATATTAAATCAAAACTTTCTCCACACATTCAACCGATGGATAACATCTGTACATTGGGTTTTAATTTAATTAATATTGATATTGTTATCAGTGCGGAAAGATATAGGTTTGAGTATTTTAAAGCATATTATCATTTTATTTAAGAGTTGATCAGGAGGGACTATAAGTAATTTTATGCATTATATAAAAACATTTTCTATGTGTTTTTATGTAGATGGATCACATCTGTCGATTGAGTTTTAATTTAATTGGCGTAGGTATTGTTATCAATGTAGAATGACGTGGGTTTGAGTGTGCTGAAATGCACTATCTCTTTATTTAAGGGTTGGGGAGGGGTTATGAGTAGTTTTAGGCATTGTATCAAAAAGAACATATATGATAAGAATTTATAATGAGATTAATGTTAAAAAAAAACAAAACCACATTTAATTGGAAATAGTATTTGGTTCGATCAATTGTTTTATTTTATGTTGCAACACAAATTGGAACAAGCAAGTATAATTAACAGGTTCGAAAGCAAGCGAAGCAAATAAAATGATTAACACGTAATATTCGTTAATGCAATTCGGATTCAACAATCTTACTCTATAGAGCTTTAATGAATGATTTTATTTAGCAATCGATCTAAATTACTTATTGTCTAAAGCTCAATTTATCCTTACAACATTGGATAATTGCAATTTCGATAATGAACCTCAATTATTACAATTACTCACCCCAAACATCCCACAATCAACGGTTACGCTCTAAAGAATACCTGAATATACAAGTACCATTATACAAATCAAATAAGATTAGAAGCTACAAAGAAAACTCTCACACAAGCATTCGAAAAGATGCTCTCTAATGAGCATCGAAGTAATTTATTTGTAAGATGTCATTAAGAGACCTATGCTAACAAAACTTGGTTTCTTATTTTTTACTTCTAAGCTTAATAAATTATATGTTCTTATCATATATGTTTCTATATTAGTGCTTCAAAACAACCATTTAAGATAGAGATTGAAGTTAAGGAATATTGACATTATGAGTTTTTTTTTTCAATAAAGATTGTAGAGATTTAAATTTGATTAATAAGATTAAAAGTATCACTAGCTTTGTTACTATCGAGAATTTTAAGTAATTTCATAGGGGTGTCGACCCCTTCCATATTAGCATATGACAATTTGATAATCAAACTAGCAACATGATTAATTTCCTTAGGAACATATCTTATCACCCAATACTCCTTATTCTGTTGCATCTATTGAATTTACCTGACTATAGTTGAGTTCGAGTTTGTCAAAGTATTGTCTTGGATCGCTTGAACTATCTCCAGACTATCAGCCTGGATCAAAATCCTATCCAAACATCATTCTTGTAATAGGATCAGTATATCTAAAATACCCCGTAACTTGACATCAAATTTATTTAAATTTCATGAATTAAACTATAAGACATGTAAATGAAAATTACCATATATATTAAGAAATAATCTTGAAATTGAAAAGATATAAATCCTAAATCCAAATATCTTAAAATCCAAACTATTTCAACCCAAATCACCCAATTTCTGTGCTTTATTTGTTCCTTAAGAAATGTAAAAGTCCCAAAACCAAGTTTCTTAAGGAAGTAGACAACTTTTTTCCAAAATTTTGAATAAAAAATGGTATAAAAATCAAGAATGAAGGCTGAATCATCTCTCTGCCCAACAAATCTTGGAAATTGCAATTTTTCTTCTTATTCTCATATTACAAAGACCAATATGGTCAATTTTTACCTACTAAACTAAAATTCATACATGAATTGTGTATGATAAGAGTGGAGATGAGCCTACCCCAATAGTTGTTTTTCTTTCTTTTTTTTTTAAAGCAAAATCTTATAAAAAATTAATTGGATCATAAATGAATCGATAAAAGATTTACATTTAAATATTTAATTAATATAAATCCTAAATTTGATTTCTAGATAACCCTCTAATATTATTCTTCATATAAAAAGAATTTATATTCTCTTTTAGCGGTCAAGAAAATCCTTAGTGTTCTTAATATGCATGATGATCTTTTTGTTCCTACGATTTTGAAGTGCAAGTAATTGATGTCGCCGTTGTCTTTATGTAATTTGACAAAATAGCAGCGTAACTTCGAGAGCAAGAGTACCTCCTCATAAAGGGGTCGCAGTGACCAGGCTCGGGTGATTGTTTTCTACAAACACAGATCTCTGTAAAGTCGTAAGACCATGTATGGGGGCTGCGTCTGCCTAATGTTGGAAGGTCAAGGATGTTGGTGACTTGATGACAGGGGAGTCGACGATCGGAGCCCCGTGAACATTGGTTGTAACTATAACAATTCTAAAGTAGCGAAATTCCTTGTCGGGTAAATTTTGACCTGCACAAAAATCGTAACGATCTGAGCACTGTCTCGGAGAGAGTTTTGATGAAATAAGATACATAAATATTTTTAAAATTTATATAACATAAATTATTCATATTATTGTAATTCATATATATATAAATTTTAGGTATGAAACTCAGCTTTCAAGATTGCATGATTAGTTACCAGACATTCAGCTTTCAAGATGTAACATAAAGCAAAGTGGTTAGACAGCTTAAGCCGCTATCTCACCCCATTTCGTGGGCCCGGTCCGGTTCGATCCATGTAGATCCCTTTTGTCTGCTACATAATATATACATTTTACTTCACATCATTAGAGACTAAAAAGTGTAGGTCCCACATCTTAGTCATCATTTTATGCTTGTCTACCCAAATTTTAAGTACGTAATAATATTATTAATTGAGTTAAGACTTAATCTGTTATTATCAGTTGAATATTAGCTCGATTGATATAATTATTATTGTCAATAAAGATACGTAGATTTAAGCGCACTGAAACATATTATTTTTTTATTTATGGATTAGAAAGGAATTACGGATAGTTCTAGATATTATAGTAAAAGAGAAGATATATGATCAGAGTCTATAATAATATTATTAAAAAAATATTTTTACAGATTTTTTATAATATATTATTTTAAAAATATAATAATTTAAAATTTTACTTTTAAGAAGGGGAGAGATTAAATTAACCTTATACTATTAAAGAATAATAGCAATAAAATTTCCCATGTAATCAGAATTAAAATTCACTTTCGAAACAAAATTACCTTTTGAGATAAATGTATTAATTATTTTTATTTAAAATAAATATTATTTTAAAAAATAAATAGATTAAATTAATGAAATTAATATTTTATTAGATTCTATTTATGGGTTGAAAGAGGCTACGAGTAGTTTTATTTATTGTGTCAAAAAGAGATATTGTTAAAAGAAAAGAATATGTGATGAAAGTTTCTGAAATTATTGATTAAAATATTAAAAAAACCAAATTTTAATGTAATAATTTCTCCTTAAAAATTTTCACCAACTACAAGATAATTATCCTAAATAAAATTGGTTTTTAAGACATTGATATGATAATCATAAATAAATTACCCACAAAAGAAAAAGAAAAGATTTGCTTACCTGTACTTAAATATTCATGTACTTTAAATAAGCTCTTATATATATATATATATATATATATACTTTGCAGTAGCTACCTTGTAAGATCAAAATTGTCACAATTAATTCCAATAAAACCCCAAATTTCCTGAGATTTTTTCTTACCTCTTTGAAAAAGTTGACATAATTTTTTTTGTTTTGGTGCTTGATGGAATAACCCTCCCAATTTGATTTTTTATTTTATTTTATTTTGTTATTCCAATTTCTACATTGCTAAATCCATTTCTTTGAGGTTCTTTTGGTTGCTTAATGGATCAACCATTGCTGCCAAATCCAGATGCCAAAGAAGCAGAAGCAAAGGTGGTTTGCTTTGGTGTCTTATAGAAATAAAGTAAGTTCTGAAAAGTAACCTTTTTTCTTTTTCTTCCGTTAAATGCTTTAATGGGTCTCACCCATGGTTTTGCAATGGTTGTGAATGGTGGGTTTTTGTTTGCTGTCATTGTTAAAGCTTGAAGTTGATGTTTCGAGGGAAAAAAGTTCAATCCCAGAAAAGTACTGTTAGCTGTTTTTTCATGTTCTTTTACATGCCAGAATATATATTTTTTGATGGTGGTTATATGCTTAAGATTGAAAATTTTATTTTGTCCATGAGATTCGTTTTTTGTCTTGGGAAATATCAGATTTCTTTCAAAGTTTGATGGAGAAATGTGTATGTGGGGTTTACTGTAAAGTTTTTTTTTTTTTCATTTTATATTGGATGGGAATATACTATGCTGCCTTTTGACGGATTTTGAACATACACCCAGAAAAATTCTGCTTTTGACTGATAAAAGAATGTTTCATTTGTGTGCCAAAAAAATTGAATGTGAGTATTGCAATGTTGCAGAACTGTGTTTAATCTTTGCATGTTTGCTGTGTTATGGATCTCTCTATATAATGGAAAAATTAGGTGAAGGATGAGAAATTAATTTTTTACCATCTTGTTTTGTATCTTTTTACATTTAGTTAATTTGTGGAGTTGCTTTTAAGTTTTGTTGTTTGTATTAGTACTAAATGCAGTGGTTTTCACTTTGTGTTCATCAGGGAATTGCAGTGAAATTTGTGGAGTTGCTGCTTTTGTTTATCTCATAGTTCGATTACAAGGTACTGCAGGATCGATTGACCGAATAGCTATGCTTTTTATGTTTCATGTTTCACCCCTTTTCCAGCTTCTCTTTGTTTTTAATCTTTAAATTTGGGTTGATTTTTGGTGGGTTTTCAACTGGTTTCTAATCCGTTATACCGATTCCTTATATAGCTGGTTGAAATTTGTGAATTGATATGATAGTATTAGCAGAGTTATTTGATTTCTAAAGTTGAAGTTGGTGGTTTGTTTTGATGGAATGATTAGAAAATGGATGAATGTGTTTTTGAAAAGTTCATGTTTCTCTTTCAGATCCATTCTCGATTAGGGGTTTGGTCCATTGCCTAAAACTATGTTTTTTCTTTCGTTCTTGCGTGTTGGGAAGTTGGCATACTTTGTTGATAACCTGTTTGTAGATCCTTTCCAATGTGGTCAAAGTATAAAGTTTATCCAATGGGTACAAATGTTATCCTTTTGGTGGGTGCTATGGGTGTTTATGTTGTTCTTTAGGGTTGTAATTGCAGTAATTGCGGTTTTGCAGGGTACAGACTATGGCATTTACTAAAATGTTGAAGAATTTTGAATCAAGTAGGCTTTTGGAAATTGGATTTTGGAGGTTTTTACCGGTTTTTGCTCTACTGGTTACAATAACCGACGGGTTAAATTCTGAGGGACAGTTGCTACTGGAGCTTAAGAATGGTTTTCGTGATGAGTACAACTATCTTTGGAACTGGAAGTCCACTGATGAGACACCTTGTGGATGGACGGGTGTCAGTTGTTCTTCATACTACAAGCCAGTGGTTTGGTCTGTTGATTTGAGTAAAATGAACCTTTCTGGAACCGTGGACCCCAGTATTGGTGGGTTGACCCACTTGAAGTTTCTTGATCTGTCTTACAATCGGTTCAGCGGAAGTATTCCCAAGGAGATAGGAAATTGTTCGTTTTTGGTCTTTCTTTATTTGAACAATAACCAATTCAGCGGTCCAATTCCCGGTGAATTGGGTAGGCTGTCTTATTTGAGCAGTTTGAATATATGCAATAATAAAATCTCTGGTTCCTTTCCAGAGGAGCTCGGGAATTTGTCCTCCCTCGAGGAGTTTGTGGCATACACAAATAACTTGACTGGGCCATTGCCTCGCTCTATCGGGAATCTCCGGAAGTTGAGAATATTTCGAGCAGGGCAGAATGCATTTTCCGGTAGCCTTCCTGCTGAAATAAGTGGATGTCAAAGCTTGCAAATGCTTGGTCTTGCCCAAAACCATATCGGAGGAGAACTGCCTAAAGAACTTGGAATGCTTGGAAGTATGACTGATCTGGTTTTATGGGAGAATGAGTTGTCGGGATTTATTCCAAAGGAGCTTGGAAACTGTACAAGCCTCGAGACACTTGCATTGTATTCAAATGCTCTTGTGGGGCAGATACCTGCAGAGATCGGGAACCTCAAGTTTCTGAAAAAGTTGTACCTCTATAGGAATGAGTTAAATGGAAGCATTCCGAGAGAGATAGGGAATTTATCTCTTGCAACCGAAATTGATTTCTCAGAGAATTATTTGACGGGTGAGATCCCAACTGAGTTCAGGAAGATAAAGGGTCTACGCTTATTGCACCTATTCGAGAATCATCTTACCGGTGTCATACCAAATGAGCTTAATAGCTTGAGGTACTTGACGAAGCTTGACCTTTCGATCAATTATCTCACAGGTCCCATTCCTTATGGTTTTCAATATTTGACTCAAATGGTTCAGTTGCAGCTTTTTGACAATTTTCTTAGCGGTACCATTCCAAAGCTGCTCGGAGTATACAGCCCACTTTGGGTGGTTGATTTTTCGGACAACCATCTGACAGGAAAAATACCTCTTTATCTTTGTCGACGTGCTAACCTTATTTTATTAAACCTTGGAGCTAATAATCTGCTTGGAGATATCCCGACTGGGATTAAGAACTGCAAGACGTTAGTACAACTTCGTCTGGTTGGAAACCGGCTCAATGGTAGCTTTCCTTCTGAATTATGCAAATTGGTGAATCTTTCGGCTATCGAATTGGGGCAGAACAACTTCACTGGACCAGTTCCATCAGAGATCGGAAATTGCCAAAAGCTACAAAGGCTTCATATTGCAGAGAATCAATTTAATTCCGATCTGCCTAAGGAAATCGGCAATTTGTCCGAACTTGTGACTTTTAATGTCTCGTCTAATTTGCTTTCTGGACGGATTCCTCGTGAGATAGTTAACTGCAAAATGCTTCAGCGACTTGATCTCAGCCATAACAGCTTTGTGGATACTTTACCAAGCGAGTTCGGGACCCTTACTCAGCTCGAGATTCTGAAACTTTCAGAGAATAAGTTCTCTGGAGATATACCTGCAGCTTTGGGGAACCTATCGCGTTTGACCGAGCTGCAAATGGGTGGCAACTTATTTTCTGGTGAGATACCTCAAGAGTTAGGTTCCCTTTCGAGCTTGCAGATTGCAATGAACCTCAGCAATAACCACCTTACCGGAAATATACCACCGGAGCTTGGTAATCTTAATTTACTGGAATTTCTCCTGCTCGATAATAATAATTTGAGTGGCGTAATCCCCAGCATGTTTGAGCACCTATCGAGTTTATTGGGATGCAACTTCTCGTACAATAACTTAAGTGGACCTTTACCTGCTATCCCGTTGTTCCAGAACATGCCTGCAAGCAGCTTTGTAGAAAATGAAGGGCTTTGTGGTAGGCCCCTTCAAGATTGCAATGGCGATTCGTCTTCTCCTTCGGCGCTACCTGTGAATAATGATTCACGAGGAAGAATGATAACCATAATTTCAGGTGTTGTAGGTGGTGTTTCCATTGTTCTCATTATAATCCTTATATATCAAATTAGACGTCCACCTGAAATCATTGCACCGTCGCAAGAAAAAGAGATATCATCTTCATCTCCGGTTTCAGATATTTACTTTCATCCGAAGGAAGGGTTTACTTTTCAAGATCTAATCGAGGCTACGAATAACTTTCATGAGAGTTATATTATTGGACGGGGAGCTTGTGGAACAGTTTATAAAGCCGTTATGAATTCTGGACAAACGATTGCTGTTAAAAGGCTTGCTTCAAATGCTGAGGGAAACAACATCGAGAACAGTTTCCGGGCTGAAATTCTAACACTAGGGAAGATTAGGCATCGAAATATTGTAAAGCTTTACGGTTTTTGTTATCACCAAGGTTCCAATCTGCTTCTTTATGAGTACATGGAAAATGGTAGTTTGGGTGAATTGATTCATGGTAGGGGCTCTTGTAGCTTAGAATGGCCTACGCGGTTCACAATCGCCCTAGGAGCTGCCGAAGGTCTTGCTTATTTACATCATGACTGCAAACCGAAAATTGTTCACCGTGATATCAAGTCCAATAATATCTTGCTTGATGAAAATTTTGAAGCACATGTTGGTGATTTCGGTTTGGCAAAAGTGATTGACATGCCCCAATCTAAGTCCATGTCGGTGGTTGCTGGATCATACGGCTACATTGCCCCTGGTAAGTTCTTCGGCCTTCCATCTATTTGTCCTATCAATATTTTATTGTTTTAAATTATTGACAAATATATCCATTGTTTATGACAGAATATGCATACACTATGAAGGTAACCGAAAAATGCGACATCTATAGCTACGGGGTTGTTCTTTTGGAGTTGTTAACTGGAAAGACTCCCGTACAGCCATTGGATCAAGGAGGTGATCTCGTCACGCACGTGAGACATTATGTTCGTGACCACTCATTGACTTCCGGGATACTTGACGACCGCTTAAACCTTAACAATAAAAGCATCGTCGATCACATGCTAACTGTCTTGAAAATTGCTTTACTATGCACTAACTTGTCCCCACTCGATCGACCGTCTATGCGTGAAGTTGTAGTGATGCTTTTAGAATCCAAGGGGCATGACGACGACAACTCCATGACCTCTTCTTCTCATCAGTCTATGTGAGTACTCACATGTTCATTAACCGAGACTAAATATTTTTTGGCTGCTGATTCTTCCTGATTATTTAACCTGTACATATTTCCATGAAGAAAAAGATTATACAATACAATACAATGTAGTAACACCATTTGTGCAGATTTTGCTTCATACCTATGTATCTCAAACATTTTGATATAAATTAGATTCTCTGAAAATGTTGAAGCTATGTTTTACTGTCTTTTATTCGGACATAGATATAGGGATATGATCATCCATATGTAGTAAAGATTTGTACCTGATTTTCAGATTCTTTGCTGGAAACTTTTCCATGAAGGTCTTGTAAATCTATATTACTCTTGACTCTACTTTTTTTGAAGCACTCTTGTCTTGGACACCCTTATGAAGACATAATCCTTTTAGGACCCTCTAAATACATAGAAAAACTTTAAAAAAAAATATACTTATTAGAGTTGTGTGATTCGAATCCTTATTAAAGAAATAATAAAAATGGTAAAGCTAGGGGATATGTGTAGGATTTAAGGCCGAGGGCCGAAACTACTTCTATTTGACATTGATTAGAATAATATTTTTCAATCTTTAAATAGATGTAGTCGAAACTCCTCTTGTATCAATAGTTTTTAATATTAGTAAATTTATTCTTCTCTGTCCGTGGTTTTTTCTCGAGAGGGTTTTCACGTAAAATTTGTGTGCTTTTATTTTTCCTTATTTTTGCGATCATTCTATTGCTATTATCAACATCAATTTCAACAATATCTGTTTCAAGATGCATTCTCATATTTGACACTGACATTGTAATCCGAATAACATACTCGTGTCTGATGGTAACACTTTTAATAGGGCGGAGTAAAGAGGTTTGTTTTCTTATCTACCCAGATATAGTGAAATTTAACCTAAGCTCAACTATAATATTTTTTTTCTTTAAATCCTAAACCCTAAATATAAATGATATACCTGATCTTAACCAGATTTGATAATATATTAAGAAGTCCAAGAGTTATTGTTTATGGTAGGCTTAATAACAAATATGGCCACTAACGTTTACATGTTTTGTCAAAATGGTCATGATTGTATTTTTGAACAGTTTTTAGCCATCAAGTTTTGTTTTTAAACAAACGGTTTGATTTATTCATTATCTTTTTGAAATCTCTCAATAAACAAACATACATTCAATTTGAAACTTTTTTTAGATAATTACGTTTATTTTCTTTAAATTAAGAGTAATTTTTTTAAATTTCATGTATGATTTATTTATTTTATTATTTTTCACATGTAATTATCTTATTGAGTTACATAAGAAATAAATTAATCTCATTAAAAATATTCCATATCATCCCCGTTACTTTTTTTTAATGGTATTTTTATCAAATCTGTTAGAATAAACAGTTTGAAAAAAGAATAAAGGCTGAAAAATAATGAAATGAAACCAAACCCGGAAAAAAAACTTATTTGTAGGGAATCTCATTGTTGATCTTGTTTTGGGATATATTATCTGAATTGAAATTTTTTTGCAAAGAACTTTACTGTTAAGATTTAAATTTTTTTTTTGCAAGCAATTATTAAGGAATCTCGGTATTCATCCCTTTTTCTTCGCTTCTTGATTTTAGTGATTGTTAATGTTGTAATATCATCCTTTAATATTTAAACCCCAACATTTGGTCTATTGGTTAAGAGTGCTCATATTATCTTTAAGGTTGTAGAGTTGATCCACAAGCCGTACCAATATGGTTGCTTAAATGAGTGTATCTAGGTGTGTGAGAGTTTGAGATTCCATTATATCTAAAAAAAATAATCCTTCGATGTCTCCTAATTTAAGGATTTAAAGAGTTATTTATGGATAGTTTGATAAGCAATTCAATTTTTAAATTGAGTTAAATTTTACAATTCGAATAATAAATTTATTAAATATTGCTTGGGTAACTGATAGTTTCGAAAAATGCAAATTGGTCCCTTAAAGAATTACCAAAAAAGTCAAAATATTGGGTAATTGACAGTCTCGGAAATATGCAAATAGGTCCCTGAAAAAATTATAAAAAATCAAAATATTTATAAAATATTTTCCCCACAATTTTATAAATATATATGAAAAAAATTAAAATTATTAAAAATTACTGAAAATTAAAAAAAAGCTAAATTATTTTTAAAAATAAATAAAAATGATAAATTTAATGCTTTGAAGAAGTAAATTATCAAATCAAGTTTGTCATAGTAATTATCTTTTTTTTTTCTCTCTTATTTTGTTTTAAGAGAGTTTTCAAACATACATGATATTTATCTTCTTTAACCTGGAATTTAGTCATATTATCAATAAGATTTCAATATAGTCGGTTTAAAATTTTTAAGTTAACTCGAATAAATTTATTCAATCCGATTTGACTTGAATCTCATTTTACTCGACTCGATAAAAAAAATTATATCGAGTTAATATGATAAAATAGGATTCAATAACTTAACTAACTCAAACTTTTTTCACTCAATTCAACTCAGATATGATATTATGCTCACCTAGCCATCCCTAATCAGGGGCAGATTTAGGGAGGGCTGGCAGGGGCCGTTCCTCCTAAAATGAAATATTTTCTATTTAGAATCTTTATAATTTATAAAATGTTAAATTAGTAATGGTAAAATTACTCTTTGATCCCCAAAATGATATAAAAATGATTTAATTCTCTAAAAATTATAAAGATATAAGCTATTAAAATGACGAAATTATATTTTTATTATCATAAAAATATATAATTTAATTCCGACATCCAGGAAACTTCCATTGATTCAAGTCATTAATTAACATTTAGTACTATTATTATTATTATTATTATTGGTCCTATACTCGAAAACTTTCATTGTTCCTACACTATGTTTTAAAATGAAATATTACTGTTCCTGTTAGTGGAATGGTTCAATAAATTTAGTTGATTTACGAGCCAGTTTGGAGAAATATTGGCTGCCATTGACAAAAAGAACATTAAGAATCTTAGGATAAAACACTGCAACAGGCAGCAGCAGTAACATGCACCCATGCCATGCATGTTGTCTTCAACCTCAACAACATAATCAACCCTACACAGACACCCACAAGGTCAAACACTTAAGCTACATGCCTCTTATTTACGCAACACAAAGTAAATAAAAATCTAAGCAAAGCAGCCACAAATTTAAACATTCTACTAAGTTATTGTTAAGGAGGTGGCAAATTCCCACCCCTAGTTGTTCCGCCAAGTCCAAGTCCATGTCCATGTCCATGGTCACCTACCAGCCTACTTATACCACCTATTCCGCTGCCACCACCACCTAGACCTCCAGCTCCACCGCCTACACCACCTGTATCTGGACAACCACCACCTAGACCTCCAGCTCCGCTGCCTACACCACCTGTACCTGGACAACCACCACCACCTAGACCTCCAACTCCACCCCCGGTCCCACCGCCTAGACCTCCAACTCCGCCACCGGTTCCACCCCCTAAACCACCAAGACCTCCACCTCCGCCACCAGTTCCACCCCCTAACCCACCTAGACCTCCAATTCCACCGCCTAAACCCCCTAGACCACCAATGCCTTTGTAACCACCTATTCCAGCTGCACCACCAATCCCACCAAATTTTCCAATCCCACCAAGACCACCAACCAATGGCAGCCCACCAGCTACCCCAGCATAGCCTCCCACCCCAGCAAACCCACCAACTCCACCGTAAACAAAGTGCTTCTTGTCATCAATGCCATTCCCCTTGGGTGATTCCGCCTTGGGTGCATTGGCTTCCATTATTTGTTCCTTCTTGGAGCCATTGAGCCCATTATTGCCTGGCACGTTACGTGCATGACATGCATGCACAGTTAGCAAAACAAAAACAAACAACAAAACACACAAATTACACATCTCTTGTCTCTCTCTTGAGTTAGCTGGCTAGCTTTGCATGGAATTGCTTTATATATATGTATATGGGGGACAGTTGAGAGGCAATAAAGGCGATTTGTAGTAAATAAAATAAACAGTCACATTGCTGTCCACAATCTCGAGAAGGGAAATTTTATTGAATTTGGCATCAGATCAGAGAGTTAGGTGAGTTAAAGAAGAGAAAATTTAAGGATGTTTTATGTTGTGTCATCTAAGAACTGCACTTTCTTTTGTGTTGTGACCAGTGTATACCTTATTCATCACATCTATGAATTTTTTTAGGTGAAAGTATGATAATAGGGTTAAATGAAAAATTACCCTTAAACTATAACTGTTGTATTAAAGTGGTACTTAAACTTAATTACCGTTATTTCTTTGGATGGATGGTGTATTTATATGTGATTAATATAAAAATAACGATGACGGTAAAATTAAATATTGTAATTATATTATAGCGTGAGACATAAAAATTAAAGAAAGTTAAATGCATAAGACTGGAGGTAACACCCGTCCAAAAAGACGAAAGAGCTTCCATGTCAACATTGTTCTACTTTACTCATTTTCTTTTTTGAATTTAAAAGAAAAAAGAAAACAATATTGAATATAATAGAAAATATTAAAATTGATATTTATTAAAAATAATTATATTAATATTAAAAATATATTTGCCTCCTCATCCCTCTCCCTCAGAGGTGTATCTAGGGGGCTGGTAGGTCTCGACCCCCTTACAATGAAAAATTATTATTTAGGCCCTTTAATTTTTTTTTTAAAAATTTTAAATTGGTAAAGGTAAAATTACACTTTGGCCCCACTAAAATTATAAAAATTTGATTTAATTTTTTTTAAAATTATAAAGATATAAACTATAAAAAATTAAAATTTCATCCGCCCTCTGAAAATTTGTTATGGCTTTGCCCCTGCTCTCCCCACCCCCTCTCACCTTTCTCCCACCATCACCGCTCTCCCCTCCCTTTCCCTCTCCCCCACCATCTCTCTCCTCCCCCCTCTCGGCTCTCTTCCCCCCAATTCCTTTTATGTATGACCCTATATGCTTGCATGAAAATAATGGAATTCGCAGAATAAGTGTACCAACCTGATTGTTAGTTGTATCAAAAAATATGGTTTCGGAATATCATTTTCGTAACCTGAGCTCGTTAATATTTACGAGGTTAATATAGTAATATATTAAATTTTGGTCTAGTAATTTTTTGGAATTGATGATTAATTCGTATAGATTAAATCGTAAAAGTTCAATTGCTGTAGATTTTTATTTTGCTAAAGGACTAGAGTGACAAATAAACCATTTTGTATTATGAGTTGGTTGATGATGATAGAAGATTTCACTATCTTTAGTTAATGATAATTTGTGTACGATTAATTAAGGATTTATTAAATTAAACATGATTAGTTTTAGTGGTGTCAAGAAATGTGGTTTTGGGATCTCGTTTCCGTAAATTGAGTTTGTAAATATTTTTATTAATTATTTATGATGTTATTGTATAAGTGAATTGAATTTTAGATAAATAATTTAGTTGAAATTATGTTCAATTAGGACCCAAGGACTAAATTGTAAAATATTATCTCTATAGATTTTTAATTGGCCAAAGACTCAAGGACTTAAGCAACAATTAAACCAATGACTAAAATGATAACTATGCCACCTTAAGAGTAATAGCGGGCAGTAGTCCGAAGATTTTATATATATTATAAAATCTTAATTTAATTAATTAAATATGATAAAATAAAATGTAATTTAAACAAACAAATGAAAAGAAAGAGAAAACATTTCTCATTTTTTTTTCCCACAACCGAAACTATCATAGTCAAAACTTGAGAGTTGTCGACCAAGGATTTTAAGTTTCAAGCCTTCAATCCGGACTTCTTGGGAAAGAAAGGAAAAGCTAAAGCCGACAATGAATAGTTTAAAATTTTCAGTTGGGTTTAAGGTGAGGCCTCGAGCATCGATTTCAGTATCCAATTAGAATCTCGAATTCAACAATGTTTGTGAACCTCTTTTATTAGTTAATTAACATGTACCTAGTAGAATCTTTTTGTATTTTGCTATGTTTGGAAGGTATTGAATTGAAACTTGGTAAGTGTGTATAAATATGGCTCATGTTTTGTTGATAATGGCATGTTTTGATAATAGATGACATGCATATAGGATTTATGTAGTGATGCTTTTGGAATGTGGGGGGTTTGTTTCCTTTTGGTGGTGGTATTTGTATATTGAGTTGCAAATCTTAAAGGTTGTGGATCGGAATGAAATAGGCATCGATGTAATGTTTGTAATTTTTCAACCTTGAAATGACATCGATACAAGGGTAATGTATTGATACTTTATAAAAATTACTGATACTGTTGAATTTCATTCAATTTTTTCAAATATCGAAGCTCAAATTGATATTGGTATCTAGCTAGAGTATCAATACTTGTTCCGAAATTTTAAAAATGTTGCAACTAGGTCCTTTTTCAATCTCGATCGGTTTAACTTTAGAGTGTACGTAGGCTCGTGTAAGTCTTGAGAAAGGTTGTATATCATGTTTTTGTGCTGAAATGCTTATGTTACACGAAATTGTGTTATGAATTAAATGTTTTGTATTTGTAATTATTCTAACAACGAATGTGACTTCTCATAATTTGGAACCGACGATTAAGTCAAATAACTAGATAGTTACAATAAGTGTATAATTGAGAGCAAAACATTTCATGTAACAAATAGGAAGCAATTGGAATAGCAAGAGAGAGACAATGGACATGTCTTCCACCACCATTGGATCCTTGAATAGATTTAACTGAATCTACGGGGCTTAAGCATCACATGAATCATTAGAGAGGGTAAGGGGAGGGAGAGGGAGGGAAATATTTTTTAATATTAATATAATTATTTTTAATTATGAAATTATAAATTAGATACTCAAAATTCCACATTTTCATTCCATTTTATATTACCTGGAGTCCTGGGAATTTCAACGTTTAGCTATTTTCAAGTTGTGTTTTATAATTAATTATGTTACTAGAAGGAAAGAATTATCGGTGTTCAAATCCCATTTTGAAAACCTAAACCTTCGAATATTAATACAAATGCTTCGAGGATTATATTGCAGTAATCTTCCTGTTCTATAGCTGGAACTTACGAAAGAAAATCCATACATAAATACCAAAATCATTAATTTTTTCAATACAAAAAAAGTCTCTTTACATGTATATGAATATATAAATTCCGCTAAATCAAATTAATGATCGAGGATAATTAAGGAGTATAAAAAATAATTGTACATTCTTTGGAAAATAATGCTACTATCAATGAGCTTGTATCAATATTTAAGCCATTTGTAAATATCTAAACGGAATTCCAACCACTAAAAGCCCGAAAGAAGCATCGTGAATATATAGATGACATGGGTGTCATGGACAGGAATGTACAAGTCGAATGGGCTGAGCTGCATGCGCTGGAGGAAAGTATCTGACTGCGCCAACTTGGTGAATCCGCTTAACAGGACAAAAGTAGACTTTTCAACCATGGGCCACCGAATTGGGGAAATTATTAAACTGCTGGACCAGTTTTCTAGTGTTAGTTTTGTTTGGGCCCCGCGTAATTGTAATAAAGCAGCTGACTATTTTTGTAATTGGGCCTTTGTTAATAATTGTACCAAGGATTTTAATATGAATTATCCGTTGAAAATTCATGATGTTGTTTTAAGAAATGCAATAAATTGAGTTTGACCCTCGGGTCTTTTTCTATCAAATATATATATATATAGATGACATGTTTAAGTGTCAAACTTCAAATCCAATTCCTTCCATATATGTTATATTTAATTTCTTCCAATATCCTATTATAATAACTTGTGAATTTTATTTATGTTTGAAAATGTTTTGATAAAAAAAATAAATTTTAAACTATATTGAAAAGAATAGTTGATTTCAATATGAATTTATAAAAATAAATTTATACAGTAAAATCATGCAATATTGCCCTACTAGATTCATGTTCTTTTCATTATTTCTCAATAAATATGATTTGTTTCATGTATATCACATTCAATAAAGTTGTTGGAAGGCTTATCAACCAAGCAACATTGAGGCTTGGGGTCAAACGTTTTAAACCTAATAATTCATGCCAACTATTATGCTATATGTTGATAATAACAGTAAAAATAATCGTAAAATAATAAGAAAGAAAAATAAGAATACGTAGATTTTACGTGAAAAAATTTTATCAAGAAAAATCACAGGTAAGGGAGGAGAAATTCACTAATGTTGAAAAATAACAAAATACAAGAGATTTTCTGCTACATACATTTTAAGGGTTAAACAACCCTTTTGTAATCAACGTCTAATAGAAAAAATGAATTGTACCTCAAACTTTACAAGTCAAGGTTCGAGTCACACAACTCTAATATCAAGTTTACTTAATTGTGTTTTAAAAATTAATGGTGAAATTATATGTATATATAGAATTGATTTGGAAGAAATAAAATAGAATTTCTATCTTAAATTAAACTATAATTATGTAGAAATTGAAGTGGAGAAAGATTTGTTATTCCATACAATAAAATGAGTTGCAATTTGTGTACTCTTTTAATTAATTTTCAATTTTTAACAATTACAGAAAAAGGTCATGGAGAATCCAAGCCATTCCAATCTCAAAAACTTGAAGCATACAATAAACTCTACCAAAGCCAATAAAATCAACTCTGCAAAATCCCCTTAACTGATCAATACATAGCAGCAGAAATAAAACAACTAATGAAACAAAGACCAATACGCTCATTCTCTTCAACACTCTCACCACCATGCTTTAAAGGTATCCGAATGCTTAACCCTTGTTATTGTCAGTGTAAAAGCCATTTCGTTTCCATACGTTTTGCTTTCCCAAATGACAGATATGACTTTCTCTCAATTTCAGCAAAAAAATAGAGTAATTTTCCCAGTCTTGACTCTGTTTCCGAAAGCCATTTAAACGCCACATTGAAACCAACTTCAATCAATAACGGACAACATAAGAAGGAATTATAGATAATTATATTGATTTTACATAAAGTAAAATAACTTATAAAATTTTATAATTTTGCTGAGTTGGTGTAGTGATTGATTTGGGAGAAATATTGTCATTGCGTAAAAGGAATATTGTAACAATTTGTTGAATTTAATTTTTAAGATATTAATCCAATGACAAGATTTGTTGTTGTAAATTTTTAATTTTATATGCAACAATAAAATAAATTGTCGTTAAATATTATAATGTTAGCAATGACTTTAAAATGTCGTTATGTCATTTAATTTTCTTCTTATTAATTACAGCAGCATGATTTGTCATTGTGAATTCTTAATAAAATGCGTAATGATAAAACAAGTTGTTGTTAAACGTTAAAATATTAGCAACAATCTTAAATTGTCTTAATCTTTACGTAATTTAACTTTCTGTTTAGTATTCACAACAACGCGACTTGTCGTTGTGAATTCCTAATAAAATTTGTAACGAAAAAAAAATTTGTTAAATGTGAAAATATTAGCAACATCTTTAAAATGTCGTTACGTAATTTGATTGTCTACTTACGAATCACAACATATTTTGTTGGTGCATATTCTTAATAAAATTTACACGGACAAAATAAATTGTTGTTAAACATTAAAATATTAACAATAACCTTAAAATATCGTTACATAATTTAATTTTCTTATTACTAATTACAACAAAATAATTTTACCATTATGAATTTGTAACTAATTACCTAATACAACAAAATAAGTTGCTGGTAAATGTTATGTTATTAGCAACAAATTTAAAATGTTGTTAAATAATTTAATTTTTTAATTACTAATTGCAGCAATACAATTTATTGTTATGAATTTTTAATCAAATAATACACAGCAATAAAATGAGTTGCTGGTAAATGTTACTATATTATCAACAATTTTAAAATATTGTTACAAAATTTAATTTTATTAGGGGATTTATCCCTTTTCACCCTAACCCTAAATTCAGTTGAATTTTGAATGATTCTAAATTCAATTTCCAATGAAAAAATTATTTTATAGCTTCTTTCCAAAATTAAAAGATTAAATTTAAACTTATTTAACATTTAATTAAATAAAAATAAAAATAATTTATTTTAAATATTTTAAATTTAAAACTTAACTTTAATCCTTCAAATTTTATAATCTTATTTTAAGCTCCTTAAATAAAATTTCTTCCTCCCCTCTTCCAAAATAGCTTGTGATTTCCACTGGTGTACAAGGGCAGAAGGCATCACATGGAGATCCTTACAATACATACAACATTCAATTTTTCCAACTTAGAAATGCTTACAATACTTGGGCTCGAATGCATTCTTGGGATCTTTGGTGATGGTGCAAATATTTTGCCCTGGCTTGATATTTCGTGTGGGGAAACTTCCCTTTACGAATACATATAATCTAACAATAAAATTATTTCCTTTTATGAAGATTATATTATAGGTATTTTTTTTGCCCCACCGCTCGAACTTTCAAGACATTAAACAATAATAATGTTTTACGAGATTATTTTTAATTTCTTCCAATATCTTACTATGATGGGCTATGAATTTCATTTAATTGTGAAAAATGTTTTGATAAAAAGAATCATTTTTAAAAAGTAGCAAAGAAAAACTGTTTACAAAATTTATATGTCTAATCATAACCATGAAAATAAATTTATAAACTAAAATCATGCAATATTACCCTACTAAACTCATGTTTTCTAAATTATTTCACATATATGGCATTCCTTCATTTTATCATTGAATTTATCATTCATGATATTGATGTTTCAAAGTACAAATAAAGTTATTGGAAGACTTATCAGCTAAGCAACAAAAATAAAATTGAGGTTTGTGATCAAATTTTTAAAGCCCAATTATTGGTATCAAATTTAAAAATGATACATGAGGGTTTTTTTAATAAACTTACTTAATTGTGTATGAAAAAAATAACATAATTATTTATGAAAAATGATGTATTGTATTTGTATATGAATTGATTTGGGAGAAATAAAATTGAATTTCTATCTCAAATCAAACTATAATTATTTGGTTATTCCATGCATAAAAGGAGTTGTAATTTGTGTATAATTATTATTTAATATCTATGAGAGAAAATTTCAATGCTTTTGTGTGATTTTATTTACTTTATTGATTATTATATTTGTTTGATCACATAAGTAAGCGGTTATATTATACGTTGAAAATGGCAATAAGAATGATCGCAAAATAACAAGAAAGAAAAATAAAACTATGTAAATTTTACGTGAAAAAACCCTTATTGGGAAAAACCACGGGTAAAGGAGGAGAAATTCCCTATTATAGTCAATGTCTAATAGAAGAAGCATAGTTCTATACTGATTCAACTTGCGCAGCATGGTTCGTATCGTAGGGGCTCCGCCCCCCGCACCCGCATTCTAGTTTAGTGATGGATGGGGATATGTTACGGGCTACGGCCTTAGGCCCTCTTTGTTTTATTTCTTTAATAAGTGAGTTGCACCCAAACGGGATTCAGGTTATACAATTTTAACACAAGCTTTGTTTAAGTTGAATTACAAACTAGTATTTAATTGAAAAGGAGTTGTAATTTGTGTATAATTATTATTATTTAATATCTATGAGATAAATTTTCAATACTTTTGTGTGATTTTATTTACTTTATTTATTGTTATATTTGTTTGATCACATAAGCAAATTGTTACATTATACGTCGATAATGGTAGTAGGAATGTTCGCAAATCAATAAGAAAAAAAGATAAGAACATGTAAATTTTACGTGAAAAATCCTTATCGGGAAAAATCAGGGGCAGAGAAAGAGAACTTCACTAATGTTGAAAACCTCACAATACAAGAGGTTTTCAACTACATACATTTTAAGGGTTAAGCAACCCTGTTATAATCAATGTCTAATACAAGACGTATAGTCCTATATGGATTCAAACTTGTGCGACATGGTCCGTACCCCCAGTCAAGTTTAGTGGTGGATGGGGATCTGTGGTGGACTATGTCCTCGGGCCCTCTTTATTTTATTTCTTTAAGAAGTAAGTTGCACTTCAATCTTTTCAGACCAGATCAAACGAGATTCGAATCACACACCTCTAAGACAAGCTTTGTCTAAGTTGAATTATAAACCAATATTTAATTGAAGAAATTAATAATTATATTGATTTTACATAAAGTAAAGCAACTTATTAATTTTTTATCCTAAAAGTTTTGTTGAGTTTGAAGTAGTGATTGACTTGGGAGAAATAAAATAAATCTGAATCCAAATGAAACTAATATTCTTTCTGTTTTGTTGTGGCTTTGCTACTTATTTGGTCTTTGTTTTGGAGCTGGTCTTGGTGGTTCTCCATTTTGATTCTTCTGATGTAGGTCTTGGTGTTAGCCAACATGATCTGTTTAATTCTGTCTGTTTCCGATTTGGTGCGGGTTTAGGATCGGAACGCTATGTGCCGGCCACCATGCTCCTACTATGGATGTACGTATAATTGATGTTGTAGTTGATAACGTGCTATTTCAGGATTAGCACCTAATGTTAAAAAAAGTCAATTCAATTAGCTAAATCAGTTAAGCCTACGTCAGTCAGTCAATATGAGTTGGTTAATTATATTCGGGATGTTGCGACGTGTTTTCACATAAATCGAATTTTTTTTTCGAATTAAACTCTAATCATTTTAAGAATATTTTAGTCATATATTCACACAAATATTTTCCATAACCATCCAAAGTTGGTTGGAGCCAGTACAAACATTGCTGGATAAAATGTCTATCATTTTCCCTTCAAACATGGCCTCATTTCGGGCCACCCACATCGACCAAACAGCCTCATTTGTAAACTTTGCGCGGCTGTTAGGTCTTGAAAGCAAGCAATCATGGTTAGCATAGCATGGCACACAGAATGAGCACTAAGCAACAGATGGATGACAGACTTTCAAGCGAATGCAATGCAATGCAGATAGTGATAGGATGGGACAAAAGCTTCATTTAATTATCTGTTTCAAAGGTTGAATTAGTATTACAAATTATTATTTCATTATTTCTAAACAAATATGATTTCTGTTCACGTATAACACGTTCCTTCGTTTTATTATTTCATTATTTCATGTATACAAAATTAGTTGAATAACTTTTTTTTAATATTTTTTTATGAATTTTTAATAATTTATTTATTTTTGTATGTGGGTCAATCGAATTTATATATATATATATAATTTAAGGAACAGAATCTTATAAGCGTTGAGATTGAATACCAACTTTTTTTAATAACCGAATAATTTTGATTTTTTTATATTTTAATATGATTATATATTCCTTTCATATTTAGTATAACTTATTAATAATAATTTTCAATTTTTAACTATATTTCAATATCCTATATTTTATATATTTTATCATACGTATTTATATTTTATTTATTGTACCATTTCTTTGCGTAGTCAAATAATTACCATAACAAATACGAAAAAATATTTTTTTTGAAACATAATAAAGGTATATTTTAAGGGAAAATATTCGGTATACTGCTATTGAAGTTTTTAAATATCACAAGTAGAGTCAATGGATTGACAAGTGTCGTATAAAGTATAGTAAAATATTAAAAAAAAAGAAACACATATACGATCAGTGTACCGAATAGTCGTCCATATTTTAATATGATAAAATTTTATAAAAATAAAATTTAAATTATTTTCAACCTCATATACGCAATTTTGAAGGTTCTTGTTTTCTAATGTGTAGCTCAATAATTTTGACCATATTTAGTCAAACTCAAAGGGTTTCGTATGTATTTTGATTTGGGTTTATTGTGATTTTTGCAAGTTTTAAAGAAATCTTTTTAATTTGTTTGATCATAATTGAGATTTACAAAAATAATAATAATAATAAGAGGTGAAATGAAAAACTAACTTTAGAAATTTTAAACCTTTTTTCTGTTTGCAATTTAATCCTTCTTGTATTTATTATTTTTCTTAGATGAATTATGCTTTTAGTTTATGAATTGTGTTATAGTGTTAGCCATCATCTGTCCTATCTAACCCACTATCTGGTTAAGATTGACCTGACTGATTCTTGCCTATGATTATGTAGCTCTCATACTACATAGTTTGCCTATAAGTTTCACTAACATGTAATTCTTAGAAGAGAGTACGTGTTGGCATGCATGTGACTTATTTGAATCTAATTCATCACATCAAAAGACCGTATCTTATAAATACGGAAATAGACTGAAGAAATGCAAGGTTTAATGTGAAAGTTCTTATTCTAAAATTCTGATTTCAAACTTAGTTTTACATAAGGCTCATCTAGAGTATTTATAGGCTCAACTTCTCTAAACAGACTAGCTAACAACTCAGCTCTCCTGTAATTGCATTCTAACAAATTCATTTATCTTAACATAGACTCTCAATAAAAAGGTAAAGAAAAACAGTCACTCAACAAATTGTATTTAATTTGTAGGTTTACTTTTCATATATTTTTCAACATCACATCACATGTTAAATTGTATTTAACTTGTTCCCATGGGACACGACAGACGAGATCCTCCAAGTACAACCAATGAAAGCATGTACATAAATAAAAGTTCGCTCTACTTTCTTTGAAAGTAATACTGGTGATATTCCATTGTGCTCTCTTTAAAAGTCACGATGGTTTCTCTAGTTTTAATTATAGTTTCTTCTAGTTGTTTAATTCAAGTGTGCTCGATTTTAGTTTCTGAGATGACAAAAAAGAGATTGGACCATATGTTGATTGGGTTTGTACATCACCGATGCAGAAGGATCTTCTAAACCCTTTAGCATTATCATGTTAGCTAGGATGCAGATTATTGGTTATTGCCCAATGTGATGCATCTTTGCCACCAGTGTGGTAGGTACTGTCAATTTGTTCAGAAGGAATACTACACTCATGGTAGTATCCTTTTCACTCTTTTGCTTTCTTGTAGTATTCTAACCCTGGTTTATAATCCGTCCTACACCTATATATGAAAGTGAGGGACTAAATTTCCAAATCAAATATAGTACAAGGACGAAAACCATAATTTAACATATCTTTCTATAACGATATACAAAGAACAATCTTAGCAACTAGCCCCAAGACCTAGTCGTTGATCGAATATTTTACTCTTTTTAGCAAATCCCTCCCATACCGAATAGACTGACTTTAAATTTTAAATTTCAGATCTTGACATTTCAGCAGTCATGGATAGTTAATTCTCATCTTATGGAGCTCATGGTTGTAATCAATATCAGTCTATAAATAGTAAGCTACAAAACCCCATTGTTGTCCATCATCATCCTATTGCCATTCTCCATACTAATTTGAAGATTTGGGTTACTATTAGCATTTGGCCTTAAAATGGCTTTAACTCAGGCAAAGATAGTGCTGCTGTTCATAGCCATGATGGTCCTCATCTCATCTGCTGCAGCTGCTGTTGCCCCTCATGATTTTATTATCAAACCTTCCAATCTCGGTTAGTTATGAGTTTAACTTGAATTTTGAAATCTCAAAAATAGAATGATAGAATTTCTCGAAATAAAAGTATAGAAACTAAATTCCAAATTTGTGGATATAATTTGCATGCAGGAAGGAAGCTATTAGCAAAGTATTATAGCCCTCCCAGTGCATATGCTGGTCGTAATGGAGGGGGAGGCTATCCATGCTGTAAATGATAACAACAGTACAAGCTAAAGACATTGATCTGCTGGGGAGAAAGATCATGTTTGTTGTTTGGAAAAAATTATTAATAAATGTCGAAGACAAAGGCAGTGTTGAAATCATAAATTCCTTTCACCATACTCTATTTATCAAATGAAAATATGCTTTTACCGTATTGCATCAATGCGTTGACTTTTTGTCCCCAAAATTATATTCTTACTTGTCTTTACTTATACGAGACGATGGTTTAGACATCTATTTAATACAGATTTAAACTATATGATCTTATCTTTCACCTTTAATATTATATTAAAAAATATATAATAAATATTTAAATATGATTAACATGATAGGTTTAATTTACGTGTTTTATTTACTGAGTCATGAACAAAAAATAAAATTTAAAATAAAATCATAAAAATGAAAAATATTTCTATGAAAAATTTCCCCAGTTCTTACTACTTACTAATAACTAAGTCACTTGCAGAAAAACTAGCAACTAAACAACTGTAAGGAGGTTGGTAGCGGTGTAGTGATTATATTTTATCTCTTAATCATGTAATAGGGATTTTGATTCTCGTTTATAGAAATGGAACATATTTTATAATCAATTATTTACTTTTTCGGAAAATACCTACAACGAAGAGATTATTCACTATTGTCGGTAGTGGATAACTTGATTGCAACGAGAAAAAATGCATGTGAAGTTGTTTACTTGGGGTAATCTCTTCATGGGAACTCTATGAAACAATCAAAAGTGGGTATGTATAGTTGGCTAACTATAGAAGATAAATGGCTCATGCATGGGTGATACTTTTCTTTTATTTGAGTCAGTGGATTACTTCTTTTATTTGGGGGATTTCTTTTTAATTTGTTAATTTTTATTATTATTTTAGTTAATATTATAAATTTAATGTAATTACATAGTAATTGAAGCTTTAATGAAATATTTTTATGAAAATTGAGAAATAAATCCAATTACTAGTAAATAAATAAATTTGAACTATTAATTTTTTTTAAAAAAATTTCTTACATGTAAATTGTTGAATTATTGAATTTTACTAATTTCATACATATAAATTATTCAAGTGCTAATTTTCTAGTGATTTAACACTTTTTCAATTTGATTACCTTCTCATCTTTCGTAAACTACAATGATTGACAAATTAACGTAAAAGGGTTAAATTTTTAATTTTTATAAAATAAGGGGATGAAAATCAAAATTAGACCAATATATTCTCTTCTAGTTTTTCAATTGATAATAGTTGAAAAATGAACAAAACCAGGTGTAATGAATTTCCTTCTTAGTTCTTAGATGTGCCATGAATTAGGGTTTTGAGCCCACTCTTGACCAAATGAAAAAAAGTCAAAGAGTGCTGAGACTCATTTCTCTGCAACAAACCACAGTCGTGTTACATTAGGCACTAACAATAAAAGGTATTGATCAATATATGCATTTTGTCTATAATAGGTATTCAAGGGAAGGAGAAGGAGAAAGAGGAGACTAAGCTACCACTTAGGTTTTTTTTGGATGTCTCCCGTCACTCGTTCTTTGGGGTATATAGAGGGGGCCACTTCTTGTCATGTAGTTGACAATACAAGAGGTAGGTAAGATCATGTGGCCAGCTACGTGGCAGGGCCATTATAAGTTTGTTGTTGTCATATGATGTATTCTGTAGTCCTTATAAAGGGTGCACCTTGAGTGGTCTCCAAATAATCCTTATAAGAGTGCATAGCGAATCGTCTTTAAGTTAATTCAACTAGGATACGTGGAGGGTTCCTATACACAATCTTAGGCAAGGGATCGTCACAAACGGTTCTCAGTCAAGGAGAGTTTGTATATGGGTCGTTCTTAGTGAAGGGTAGTCTATAGATTACTCCACATTCTACCACCTATTCTACTTTTGTAGAGGTATAACAATTTCCTTGATCCAGAGAAATGTTTTTGCTTCAAGACCTTCCGAACAACTACAACAAACAAAGAGTAAAACATGTGAATTATGCTGCAAAGGGTTTGACAGGCGAAAAGTTGCATTGTTTTGTGCATGTTGGTGACATTTTAGAAAAAGAGGGATGCATCGAAAGTTCTAGAATGGATGCATTATGATGGAACATTACAGTTGTGCCTTAGGAAGCTACGTCAACGATGGAGCTGGATTTGGGATCCTTTCGTGAAACACCTGTTCAATAGAGGTTGGTTGGTGAAATGTTAATTCTGTTGGGCTTAAATCAAATTGTTTTGAAGAATCCCTTTAAATACCCTCATGGCCAAAGGTTTAAGATTCACTTGCTTCACTTTTGAAACTTTCTAAAAAGTTAGGTTGAGGTTAGGGGTGATGTTAGATCGAATCGAGTGAAATTTTTTTGAGTTAATTGAATTCAGAAATCCTATTTTATCATCCTAATTCGATTTTAAAAAATTTCGAATCATGTCAAGTAAAATGAAATTCGAGTTGTGTCGAGTCAAATCGAATGAAATTATTCGAGTTAAATTAAAAAATTAAACATGTCGAATTAAAATCTTATTACAGTATAACTAATTCTATGTTAGAGCAAATAAATTTGAAACCATATATATTTGAAAACTTTTTCAAAGCAAAATAAAAAAAATACTTTAGTATAATTAACTTGAATCATTAATTAACTTATTTAAGTCCCAAAATTATTGTTCTAGAAATTTCTAATGTTTTTACTTTTTTTATATATATATTAGAAATTTTTTAAAACATATAAAATTTGGAATTTTTATAAATATTTTGAATTTTAAAAATTATTTTGTAACTTTTATTGAGAGAAACCAATTTACTTATTTTCAAACTTGATAGGGACCAAATAGGTATTTACACTAATCTGTTATTTAAATTGTAAAATTTAACTTGATTCGAACTCAAAACTCGAATTACTTATTCGAGTTAACTTGAATCATTCGAATAACTCGAATGGACTAGATTCGATTAACTCAATTTTTTTTAAATCGAATCGAATTTTACTCATCCTTAATTGACGTTGATTAGTGACGCTTCACATCCTACCACGTGTCCTACAAGAATTTTGGCTGTTTTGGGGGAATCGTTTTATAATTACGACAATACAAAAGTTAAAAGCTTAAATATTATTTTTACGGATTCAACAATAAGATGAAATCATTATTTTCTTCAATTTTTTCAACTTATTATTATTTTTAGATGTTGTTGACAAAGCAATTTTGAATTAATCACATTTACCTTCATTTTTATAATATCATCCGATTATGAAATCTAACTAATTTTACATGTCATCCATATTTTGATAAACATATAATTACTCCGTAATTGTTGTGTAACGTTGTCTGTTTTACGGCACATGTTTAATATTCGTAGTTGTCCCTTTTAATAAGGTTGTTTCTAAAATTTAAACACTGTTCTTTTTTTGGGTGTAAATGTCTTACTGCTATACTCAACATTTGTTGGTGACTGTGTATGTCATTATTATTGTGTTGTTAAATCAATGGATTTGTATGTGCTAATCGATGTTTCTACAGCCGAAAAGGTGGTTGAATTGGTCTGGTTACTAGTTTTTTCCCTGAGTCGGTGTACCAATGGATTCGGTTTCAACGACGTTGATACTATCTGTCCTTCTTAGCTATTGGGATTAAAAACAAATATGTTAGAAACAATTTGTGCATTCTAAAATGAATGTAAGCATTGTGATTGGAATCAGATCGGATCGATCAGGCAAGTTGGTTGGAGTGAAAATCAATCAATATTTCGACCAAACAAAAAAGTTAAATCGATTTATAAGCGAACTGCTTAAAATCTGTAAAAACATTGAAATTAAGACAAAAAAATGAACAGTTGAACCGATTTTATAAATTTAATTAGTTATTATTTAATCATGAATCAAACTAATCAAACTAAAAATCGATCATTTGATAAATTCGATAATCGATGTCATATTAAAATATTGAATATAAGAATATTATATTTCAATTTTTTTTCCCTTTGCAAATAATACACGTACAAGATACGTCATTGATAGGACAAGTAAGTAACTAACCCCAAGACCCAGTCGTCGATTGAATTCTTCACTCTTGTTTCAGTAAACCTTTCAACATCGAGTAGGCTCCGACTTTAAATTTCAAATTTTCAGCAGTCTTTTATTAATTAATTATCATGTAATGGAACTCATGGCTTTAAACATATCAGTCTATAAATACTATGCTACAAAATCCCATTCTTCTCCATCATCATCCTACTCCCAGTTTTCCATTCATTTGAAGATTTCATTTACTGTCAGAATTTGGCCTTCAAAATGGGTTCAACACAGGCGAAGATGGTGCTGCTGTTCATAGCCATGATGGTCCTCATCTCATTTGCTGCCGCCATTGTTACCCCTCACGATTTTATTCTCAAACCTTCCAATCTCGGTTTGTTCTTCTTATATCTTATAGCTAGGGTTTCTGAAATTTTCTCTTTTTTTTTGAATTTTTTGATGTTGATAGGTCGGAATTAAGTTGTATAATTTTATCATAGTTAAAATATAATTTCATCACTTTAATAGTTTATATCTTTACTTTTTAAAGGATTAAATCGAAATTTTATCATTTTTAAAAAGTTAAAAGTACAAAATTTTACTATTTTTCAAATTAAAATCTTGTAAATTTAAAGATTTAAAAGTGAAATTAATAATTAATTAATTAATTAATCCAACGCAAAGCATGGCCGAAGCCATACTAATAACATTAATGATGATGATATTTGCATGTAGGACGAAAGATTCTTGAGTATTATGACCCTGGTAGCACATATGGCCCACCAAGTGGAGGGGGAGGCAATCCATGCTGTTAATAAGAAGCTATCGAGAATACAATAAGAAGGATCATATATAGTATAAGAGAATAAGAAGTTAGTGTGTTGTACGTGAGTATTCCATTTTTATTTTTATTTTTTTGTATAATATTGATGTTAGGTTTGGTAGGAATATTATACTTTGAATGTAAGATATGATATTTGTTGCCGAAGTAATTCAGATTAATTTATACTTTGAATCCAACGTGAAAATCAAACATGAATCCATTCTTATTAAGCCACTTCAATCGATTAAATTCGTCATTAAGAGTTTTAAAACAATTTAGTAATATTTTAAAACAATTTCTAGGTGTTTGGAGGTGTTCGAGATCGATTAAATGTCTTTGATGGTCGAAACAACTTAAAATAGGGGAGGAGTATTGTTCTGCCATAGTTGTATCGATACACCAAAGGTCTGTCCAAACAACTGTTTAAACATGAGAATGAACATGGTGATCAAACTTGCAGTTTAAAGAAATGTTCGAACATGAGGAGCAACTTCATACACAAGGACAACTAAACTCTTATTTTGGTTGAGGAAAAAAAAAACTAAGCTCCTAACAATCTCCCACTTTGGGTTTTTGACAAAATTTATCAGCAAATGACCAAAATAACTCTACCTTTCACCATGCATAAAATAAAGATATCGTAGTTGGAGTCAGCGGCTCCCCTAGGTTCTCCTATTTGGGATCCCTGGGGAAGAGGATCAAGTTGGCCCTTGCGAATAGCTTGATGCACTATCTCCCTTCAACCCTTTGAGCGAAATGCGACAAAAGGAAGAAAAATCCATGGGCCAACCCCATATTCTCCACCCCGTGGAACTACGAGATCACCCCAAGGTCACCTTCGGTGTCCAGGGGTCGTGAGCCAACCATAGAACCTTGTTCAACAAGTGGAATGCATCAGCTGTCTGCTCTCAGGTTGGGCAATAAGAGTTGAAGAAGGGCAAGGAAAGAAAACTTCAAAGCAACAAAAAAAAATAGAAATAGTAAAACGATGATGACGACAACAACAACAAAAAAGAAATTGGTAGTAATAATCATCAATAAACCAACAAATTATCAACTTATCTCCCCCTTTTTTGTCAAAAGGCCAAAATACTCCCCTTGTCAGTTCTGTTTTGTTCCAATCTCTGGTTGAACAGGATTTTGAACATCCGTGTATGTTTCAGCTCAACCTCTTCTTCCAAAATAGTATTAATGAGCCTCAAACCATGAATAGAAATTTATCTACATGTACTTCCAATCGAAAATTTTGAATGTTTGCTAAATAAAAACAACCACCAAGTTAAATCATCCCAAATGCATAAACCATGATTAGCATAAACATAAACCATACCATATCAAAATCAACAAACTTACTCCCTCCTCACTCTATACTCCCCTTGCTCATTTGCTTCAAATTTATTTAAGGGGATGAGGTGCTACATCTTCAACAACAGAGATTGTAGCTTGTGGAACAACAAGTACCTTCTCTATGAAATGAAGTATGTGTGATCTTTGAAATATTCTCAATATGATCAACTTAAGTTGCAACCTCATGCTTCACATGAGCATCAATAACTTGTTGATCTTCATAGTTCAAATGTGATCGATCTTTTCTCACCCAAATTTTTTTTTTTGTGGTCTTCTTGTTCTATTCTGATATGAACTTCCAATATTGAATCCTTTTAAAAACAGTAAGGTTTGATGTGCCCTTTTTTTCCCACAATAAAAGCACACGTGTTTACCTTCCTTCTTGCCACATATATGATGTTGCCTAGGTGATGTTCAAATCAATGTTACAACATTACATTGAGCAAGACTTGTCTGGCCTTTCCACAATAGTATAAACATGTTTTATATTCATCTTTTTACCTGTCTCAAAGGGGAGAAGTAGTAATCATCTATTTAGATTTAATAAAATTCGTGGGAGATATAAGTTTCTTAACAAGTTCATTATAACTAGGTTCCAATCTCCCAACAACAGAGATATCATCATTTTGGTTTTCATATTTCTTGAGAGTGGCTTTGACATCGTTTAATTTTTTCTCGTTTGCTTTCAAAGTTACATCCGTTTTAGCAATCATGTCATCGTTTTCTTTGATTGTTTCATCAAGCATCTCGTTAACCTTTTTCAAATAAAAAAAATCACATCATTTTTCTTTTTGAGCACGGTTTTGAGCCTTTCTTTTTCTCCTCTGGAAATGATAATTTCTTCCCTTAAGGGCTTATTCAATTGACATAATGCTTTCATGTTCTTCAACATATATATGACTGAATGCTTCCTCTAGGTTGTTGCTAGGAACATCACTGTCATTGTTTGAATTTAATGCTTTAATCACCGTAGGTGGACGTGCGATATAACAATATTTCTTCTTAGACTTCATTATTGCAAATCATAGCTCAAGATCCCTTTCAAATATGTCTAAAGTCAAGCTTTGATACCAATTGTCAGAGTCTCGATTTGCTTTCTGTCCAATTTGATGTTCAGACAGATGTTTCAACAGAGGTGTAGATAGAGCAAAGGCAATCAACGAATAAGAGGAGAGAAGTAAACACAAGAGATTTATTAACGCAACTCGAATTCACCATTTCTACTATGCGGACCCTCACTTAGTGAATGATTTTATTCAAAAATTATTTGGATCACCTATTGGCTTTAGTCTAATCTACCCTTACACAAAGAAGTAATTGCAACCCCAACAATGAACCCAATTGTTACAAATACTCCCCCCAAATAACCTCACTTACAAGAAGGTTTTACTTTCCAATAAAAGCTTCACACAAGAACATAAAAACACAAAGCAAAGATAAGCAAACAAACAACCAAAAGCTCCACAAGCACACCAAGGATGTGCAACAATGTAGCTTATTTATAGGCTAAAAATCGTCAACTTCTCCAAGTAGTTTTGATAAGGTAAAACTCATGGTTGAATTTATCTCTTGAACAATCTTCAATAATTGTCCCTCCAAGTAAAACAGATAAGTTTGGTCTCCAAGTTCGATCTTTTCTTCTTTTCTTAACCCAAATTCGATCAGCAACATTAATGATAACCTAAAACGTGGCTTGAGGATCATTTGTTGATTGTGTAACACACCATGAAGATCAAAGTAAAAAAAATGCTAACTTTATATTGTACTTAGTTGTGTTGAAAGCACATCCATATTGTTATCCAAAGACATGTCTAGACAACTATTTAAACATGAGAATGAACATAATGATTAAACTTGCAGTTTAAAGTAATGTTCAACATGTGGAACAACTTCGGACACAAAAACAACTAAGGTCCTAACAAACATGTTCTAAAATTTATTCTTCACATGTGTTTAGAAAAAGAGTCATTTTAAATCCAAATCGACATTTAACTAAAAAGTTTATGGCTATACTCGAACATGAAGCAAGAACTTTTGGGAGCTAAGATAAAAAGTTAAATTATAATTTTTTTAGTGTTAAAATAATTTTGTATTATTTTTTAAGTAAAAAAATATTAAATGTTTTTTTGAAAAGAATACAAAGGGGAGAGGGCAAAATTAATGGAAAGACTTGATTGGAATGATACTTTAGTTTAAGCATTCAATAAGAAGAATTTGAAATTTAAGGATCAATTAAAAATTTTAACCTATATTTTAAGGACATCAAATGCAATTAACCAATAAGAAAAATAATAGATCTAAAGCCCTTATGTTCTGTTTGGTTTAAAATATAAATATTGATTTCATTTTCTCGAAAAAAGAAACATTAAAATAAACATGTTTAATTGAAAATTTTAAAAATAATCTTTAAAAATAAAAAAATTGTACTCATTGTTTTACTAAAAATACATTATAAAGAGATTCATAGTTTTTGTCAAAATTTAAAAAAATATATAATCCGTTAGTGAATTAACGGATTTTTTAACAACAGTGACCGATTCAAGTAATCATCTTAATTAGAGTGACTAAATTAATAAAAAAATTAGAGTGACCAAATTAAAAATAACGCTATTTTAAAGTGGCCTTCTGGGAAATTTACCCTTTATCTAACACAAAAGCACACGTGGCATAAAACCAAAGCTTTCTAACCAGGCAAAACAACTGTTCTTTTTTTTTTTTCAATCTCTATCATCAGCTCTCTTCGCTCCAGATTCTTCAAAAAAAGAAAAAAAAGGCCCCAAAAGACACTTTCTTTTACTTCATTGTATTCTAGAATTAGAACAAAGAGATGAAATGAACTTGTAAAAGGCAAATTTTATATATATACTTTAATTTACTTAGTTTTTTTTTCTAACTATTTAAAATGCAGAGATTGGTTATCCATCATAGACCCCCAGTGATTTCAAGAAGGAAACTTCCTTTATTGGTTGTTGTGGATTCATTTCCATCTTTTGATAGTGTTTCAAGACTACCCATTTCTCCTTCATGTAAGTTTTTCTCTCTATCTTCTTCCCTTTTTTTTGGTGAATTTTACTCTTCTTCTTTCTTTTTTTTTGTGATGGGATTCATGGAATCTTTTTGGGTGGCTTTATTTTTATGAATTAAGTTGAATTTTAGGGTTTATTTTTATTTAAGAGATTTGGAAGGGTGTTTATTATTAGTGAAATTAACTGTTAGATGAAACCAGTGTATGAATTTAGCTGGTGTTTTGAGGTTTTAATTTTGGAGCTAAGTGGGAGTTAAATGAACCAGTTTTAAAGTTATACATAAATAGACTGGGATTTTGTGTGGCCTCTGATTGTGTTTTTGAGGATAAGGTGAGAGATGAATTCGGGTTATATTCGAGTTTCAACCGATGATAATCTTCCAAATTTTTATGAATTTGTGAAAAAAAACTTTGGAAAGGAACTCTGTATTGTATTTATTTAGTAAGTGAGCACTCCAAAGATTGTTTTCCGGTGATCCCAGAGCTTAGATTAGTTAGTTTAAGCAGTCACCTCAACAAGTCTGCAAATCTGGGGTTCAGTCTCGACATCTACGACCGCTTCTCTTAGGCTATTGTTTTATTGCATTGAACTCGGGATGCCTTTGTTTGAAGTTTATGTTACCAGAGTTTGAGTTTTGATTATAAGATTAGATTTAAGGATCGAAATGCTCTTAGCAGTTTCTTTGGATTGATATTATGGTAATCGAATCATGTCCTGTTTATCAGCTTGCTCTACATAGTTTTGATTTCTGTTCTGTTTTACTACTGTTTTACTCTTTGTGCTTTCATATTTATGTCCGTACACGATACTGATTCTAATTCGGTTTTGTTAGACACAGCAGCATTAGTTAACTTGTTCAGTAACTTTTTTTTTCTAGTACAATGTAGAAAAATATCAAGGTTGAGTTCAACGTGCAGCACGTTTAGAACACGAGCATCCAATGTAGGTATTGGATCCGGGGGCTATGAAGATAAGGATGAAAGAGAAGACCAAAGTATTGTGAAGGGCCCCTGCAGTGACAGTTCATCAGAAGCGTAAGTGATGTCTGGTAGATGCTAGTGTTTTGGACTTCTCAAACAGCATTTCGGTTTCTCTATAGTTCTATTGTGGTTCTTCCTCGTGGTTCAATAGATGTATAGCTTTTTTCACGTAACAACATATATGCACCGAAGTGCTCATAAATTTACGATGAAGTGAGGTTCTAGTTTGATGTCTTATATATCATCTAATACTATGCTTTTTTGCAGTTTGAAGCCTCCGAGTCAAATTCCTTATCCTCTTTCCGTTGCTGGTGTACTATTGGGATGTACTTTAGTATTGTCACTAATTGCCTTTGCAAAAGGTGGACCTGCATCACTCTTAGCAGCAATAGCAAAATCAGGCTTCACGGCTGCTTTCACATTGATCTTTGTTTCTGAAATCGGAGACAAGGTAACGCATTTGTCGTAAATAACTTCATGTATTTTCACCTGTTAATCGCTGCTCATTAGTGCTATGGTCCTATGTTTTGAAACATTCCGAGAATGATCCTAACTAATGATGGATTGAGGCGGAAAGTTCATGTTGCAAAAGCCGATAAGTTTGAATAAGGCTTATGATTATTTTATAGATAAGTATTTGTTGTCCTGTCTCTCTGTCCTTTTTCGAGGCCTATTACTCCATTTCATTTTTATGTTGATTGAATGGATCTGACTCTTCTTTTGAACATATACTTTTGAATATAAATCTTTGTTCTTTTCATATGCTTTTGATTGTGCTTTTAGAAACCTTTCTTGATATTTAAGTTATGTTTTGCATCTCTTGACCAGACGTTTTTCATCGCTGCTCTCTTGGCCATGCAATACGAGAAAGGACTGGTATTTTCTCTCCTAAATGCTTATCTATGCGTGCCTTCATTCGTTCATTAATTTCAGTTTTATGGTATTACTGAACGCTTTTTCTTTCTTGGACTAAATCTATTTTCTTGACATTTATTAAATCATTGGAAAGGTTCTATTGGGCTCGATGGGTGCTCTTTCTCTTATGACAATCTTGTCAGTAATAATCGGACGGATCTTTCAGTCAGTCCCTGCTCAATTCCAAACCAGTAAGTTCCTACTCCTCACATCTCCCTTGTCTCGTCAAGAATTTCTAATGAGAATTGCTGTTTTCGATGATTTAAGAAGTGCGATTATGAGCATATTGGCTCCTACATAGTAGTAGTATTAACACTGCAATATGTGCCGACTTTCTTTATAGCCTTTTGATAGATATAAACATTCATTTGAATTTGATTTAGTTCAACCAACTGTTCAGCCATTTGCATGTAATAGTTCTATGCTAAATTGTCCAACACATTACACCTACGTTACTTAGGCTTAAGCGTGAGTGTTGGATTATGGTATGTGTCTCGAACACTAAGTTCGTCCGTGTATTTGGGCAGTCCTTGGAGGATTGTATTCCTATACCTATGTTTGAATATGTGCTGGACAAGGGCACATCAAACAAAATGAGGAATTAGAGAAACATAGAACCCTACTGTTTCCTTCAGCCCAAGATATTCATGATTTATTATCAAGTTTGTTTACCCTTGAATCTATATATTTTTCGTAATGAATGTATCTATTCTAAAGTTTCTGATGCGCACATTAATGCTTTTCATTTATTGTGCAGCCTTGCCGCTTGGAGAATATGCAGCAATAGCTCTTCTCGTGTTCTTTGGCTTAAAATCTATAAAAGATGCATGGGACCTTCCACCAACGGCAGCAAAGAAAGGTGCTGAGGGAGGCCCTGAACTTGATGAGTTTGCTGAAGCTGAGGAACTCGTGAAAGAAAAGGTAATCGGCCGCTTCACATGTCTTATTTTATTAAAAGAAAAAGCTAATAGAAACTTCTATTTTTAATGTATTCAGGCATCAAAACAACTCTCGAATCCACTCGAAATTGTCTGGAAGTCATTCAGCCTTGTGTTCTTCGCTGTAAGCATCTCATTATCCTCACTTTCTCTCTCCGAAACAAAAGGCTGCACTTTTGGTTGTTTTCGATAACTCTCGATATATAACTTTACTATAACTTTTAGGAATGGGGAGACCGTTCAATGCTTGCAACAATTGCGCTTGGCGCTGCACAGGTGCAACTTCACTAACTTCGTTTCTTATTTTCTATATATATATATATTTCTAAATCAGAATAGTTCAACGGTCTTTGCTACCTTGTCTCTACAGTCACCATGGGGTGTGGCAAGTGGAGCCATTGCCGGACACCTACTCGCAACATCAATTGCAATTCTCGGAGGAGCATTTCTTGCCAACTATATTTCTGAGAAACTGGTAAGACCCGAAACTTCTATCGTGTTATAGTAATACGACATATTCAGGTACATGCATTTCGACTTACTATGGAACTGCTGTATGTTCGATCAGGTTGGTTATTTGGGCGGAGCGCTTTTTCTTGTGTTTGCAGTTGCCACATTTTTTGGAGTTTTCTGATTGATTATACAGAACATAGAGCAAATGTCGGGCTAATTTCCGGCGCAAATGTTGTGATACAATGCTGAGAAAACAATTAGGGTAAAATGTTGCAGTTAGGGGTATTAAGAGGCTGCCATGTTAGTTCTTAGAATGGTTTATTGTATTTGGAATTATATGTGGACTTAGATGATTTCTTTGTAGCTTTTAGCTAAATATTGAAGATATGATTGACATGTTTTTGCTACAATTTTCTTCCTTCAATACTTGTTTGTTTGTTTTTTTAATGAAAAATAACAATAACATGAACTATGGACTTGACGTTTTTGTCGGTCCGAAATTTCTGGTGTTCGATTTTATCTCAATTAAACCCAAAATCAAACTCGAGTTAGGTACTTAAAATTAAAATAATAACAACACTTAAATCACACGATTCAAACCCTATCATCCCCTTCCTCGTCCCCCTTATACAAGCCTTGGTTAGAGCTTAGAAGTAAGATATCAAAAGAGTGGTAAACATTGAAAATTTTCAAAGTTCCGAAGAATGGGGCATAGAAATAGAATCCCATCATGTTAACCATAGAAACTACATTCTAAAGCTGATGAAAAATGTCGAGTACAAGAACAAATGAATTATAATTTTTACTTTACAACAATCATGGTACAACTAGATGCTTGATAAAATTTTAGTACTCCTATAAAGCATGTAAGGGCCAACTTTTAAGAGTGATCAGCATCAGTTACCCCTTTGTTTCCCCGATTTCATATATCTCCATGTAGATTGATCCATTACATCATTCATATCGACATTGCATGGATCGATACTTATCATCTGCAAGCAAGTCGACGATACGTTTTTTGAGCCTTTTTGCTCCTGGACCAGGTCTCAAGATACTGGCATCTCCCCAAACTGAACATGTGTCATTGGCGGGATCACCTAAGCACCATCCACCTGGTACAACTTTTCCGGGGCTGCGTTTCAAAATTTCTTGGTCGATACGGTCGAGTACTGGACTGTCAAACTGGAAATGTGTTGCAAAAGCAGCTCCACTCTGAATCATAGCATCGAATTCTTCAGGCTTGAGTGAGAGAGGCTTCGTTGAAAAGGTTTTGTTGAAGGCTACATGCAGTAGGTTATGGTTTATCACAGTTTTCTTGTACTGGTCAGAGTTACAAAGGACAGTAGGGAAATAATTGGAGTAGGAATAAGGCGTGTTTGTAAAATACATTAGCAAAGTCCTCGGAAGATTGTCGGTACCAAGGATGCAGAACTCAACAAAACTACGAGTTAACATTGTAAACGACGAACCTGCAAAAAGACCAGATCTCTAGTTTTATTTCACAACTTGCTGGAAAAAAAATTCTCAGCAAAACAAATGGCTTATAATACCTCCCATGGCTGCAACAGTATATAATTAAGAAAGTAAGTAATCTTCAGGGAGCTAATTGGCCATTAAAAAGTAACTCTTGGCCAAATGAGGAACTTTATGTTGTAGCAGTTGTCTAGAATAATGATCCTTATAGAAATGTTCCACATGAGCATTTCATCAATAGAGATATTCTCCAAAGAAAAAGGAGACCCACGACGAACTTATTTATAACTTTAATCATGCATAATTGAGAAATGATTTCAATCCATAACATGCATGATGGAGTTAGTGGGTAAATAGCACATAAGGCCATTCACCAGTGGATCCATCTTCACAGTTTTGCAGAACACTGACAAAACTGCCGTACTTTATGCATTTAGCTCAGGCCACACTACATTAAAAGAGTATTCACTGCGATTTAACTTAATAGAAGAGTATTTACAATCAACAAAACAAAAATGTTGCTAGCATTATTATTTGAGCAGTCCATAATAATTTCAACCAACTACACAAAGCAGAAGGTTGGACAGGACTTTATAGAACGGCAACGAGGATATCTATGTTCAGAAATAAAGGCTTCAAAAAAAAAATTCAGCTTTATTTCTACAAAATTTCTGTTCTTTGAAATAAATGTAAACCACAGACAATGCTAAACTGGACTATCTCTCCTTCCTCCCTCTGTTTCTTTAAACTATATGGCCTTTATGAAAATGGATTGAATTAATGCATTCCATATGAAATTCTATTCCTACATGCATCCTTAACACCATGAGGAACCACCATTATCTTACTAGGTATTATCTATGGCCTAACTTGATATTCTGAACGCACATGCTCATTGCACTTGCTCTGTCAAATTATACTCCTAAACTTGCAAGAAAAACGAAAACACCAGCTTATACTAAATGAATTGATGTTCGTCCCATCTCCAAGACAATAATAAGAAGAATAACTATAAGATGATGCAGAGAAGTAAGAGTTGGTTTCAATCTGATTGGTCCTACTGAGTTGCATGCTCCACAAACGACATTCTCGTAGTACCTCTAATAGGTGATATAAGACTTTGAACCTATACAGTATAGCACCATACACCCACTGACTCTAATTCCATCAAGAAATAGCAAAATGACGACTGCATTCACACAAACTATGCAAATCTATGATCTCACACAAATATATAAACCAATATATTCAAATCACATTCTTAATCAACTCAGCAATTGCAGGGTCCACCATTCTAAATCTATGCTATCTTTGTTTATTGGAATCATCTAATCCAATAATTAAGAAGCTCAGAATACACATACATTTCATATTGGCTCCCTTATTTGAATAAAGAGCAGGAATTAACCAAAAACATAGGAACACATACCTGAAAACAACTTGAAAGCAGTCGGCAATTCCCGCTTCTGAGTAGCATAAAATATCTCTTCCTTTTCCAAAAGATAAAGCCCCGTATCGACAATTATCGGTTTCAATTTCTTGGACCTAAATAAATGAAACCCCGAAACATAAAATTAAATATTAGACAACATGCATCACCTTAAACCACATCAATCTAATAACCACAAAAGGAAATTGCTTAAAATGCAATGAAGTTGCTTTCTAAAGGCAAAATCATAATTTGATTACTAAAAATGAACAAATGACTGATGTGAAACACCAATTCTAACAACGATACTAATTTGATTTTGCATCTAAATGTCCATTTAGCAAAAGTAAAGAAGTGGAAATGAAGTTAACTTACTCTTTCCAGCCAATATAATTTGTGTGATTCACAAAGTTGAGATCTTTAGGCAAGTAAGACAAGATGTGAAGAATATCTGCAAAATCAACAAAAACCCAGAAAAGAAGATCAATCAAAAGACAAAACCCAGAGACTCAAAATCCGCCCCCCCCCCAAAAAAAAAAGAAATTATTATTTTTAAAATTACCATCTTGAGTAGCAAGCGGGTAATCGCCGGCATTGAGGGAGATAAACCAATTCCAATCCGAAGCTAAACGTAGCAAAATCGAGGCACCGTGAAGAGTAGAAGAGATTGCCGATGGCCCTCTAGGGTAAGCATAATCTGATTTCCCTACAACATCGACGTTTTGAGCGGCTTTAAAAATGGGTATCGCTTGGATCGTACTGGCCAACCGGTCACGCTCGGTCTGCGAAGCAGATAGATCAAGGTGAAGAAGGTAATGGTTTCTCGGGTGATAAGAAGCTAAGAGTACCCGGAGGATCCGAGCCGAATCACCGGCGGATCCTGATATGAAGTAAGCAATGGAAGGAGGGGTGGGTGCGGAAGGGATCTCGGTTAGGGAAATGGGTCGATTGGGGAAAAGAGCAGGATCGGGTCGGATTATGGTTAAGGGTCGAATTGGGCTGGTGGAAGGGAGGGCGATGATAAAGAGGAAGGAAAAAAAAGAGGTGGCTAAGATTATACAAACGGTAGCTTTAGAGTTGTCTTTTGAAGCGGTGGTTGTCGCGGCGGCGTTAGAATTATACGGCGATGCGGGCGGCGTTTGTTGGTGGTTGTTATGCATTGTGACGGTGGCGGTGGCGGTGGCGGTGGCGGCAGCTGTTTTGAGTTTTGGCAGCTTTCTTTTGAAATCGATTTTTGTTGGGTTAATGGAGCGTCTTTTTTTTTACCATAAAGTAATAAGACCCTGTTTGGCTGCCTGTCCATCATTCACCATGGTTAAGTATTATTTAAATGCAAGGTGTAAAAATGTAATTTCACTAATTTTTTTTTCTATTTTTTGGGGATAAGTTATTACAAACAAATTGCCCCCCATACCCTCAACAAATTCACATACTTTGACAATTCTTCTAACTAAATTGCAAAACAACCCCAATTTGTTGAAAAAAGTCAAAGCACATGATTGTAGGAGCCAAAGATTTTCACCACACCTAACTTCATATTTTCTGATAAGAATTCGTATATTTCGTGGATTGGATTTCACTTGATTGTCTACAATTTTATTGTGCATGTTTGGGGTAGAAGTTTTATTGTATAATGATCATATGCCTGTAATGCATTGTATGTCTCATAATAGGTCCCATTTTTCTACCATTTTAGGGGGTTGATGACTATTCATAGCTATTACCTTAACACCAAAGAAGAGTTCGACCTAATGCTTTATTTCTGTCCTAGGGATGTTCATAGTTCGGTTAAAATCGAATTAATCAATCAAATCGATCTACTCGGTTAATCGGTCAGCGGTCGAATTTAGTTTGGTCGAAGGTCAATTAATAATTTTTGAAATTTCGGTTATCGGTTAATTCGGTTTGAAATCATGTACTTAACATAATTAACCAATTAACCGAAATAAATAATATATATTATATATAATTGTTAACTTTTTATTTGGTTGTTAACTTTCAAGATTTATATAGTGTTTTTGATGTATTATTTGTTATTTTCACCACCATTTAATATTTTTTAAACTATTAAAAAAATGAACCTTAGCAATGTATTTTTTTATATGTTTTATACTTATTTTAATCAAAACAAAAAAACATATAAATTTCGGCTAATTAGTTTAATCGACCGAATTAACCAAAATATTTTGGTTCAATTAATGTATTTAAAAAAACTTCGATTCGATTAACGGTTAAATATTTTTACATTTTAAATAATTTGATTCAGGTATTAATCAAACCGACCATTTACATTGCATAATCAACGTACATGTTCCGCTTAATAACCTTAAGAAATTAGCCTACTTTTAGTTGGGCCCTGTCTTATATAGCTAACCAAGAAATGAAAGGAATTGAAAGGTCTCCCCATAAAACTTTATGTCAAGGGATCTTTTACTTGCTTTATAAGGAACTTAAATTTATCTTATCTACAACATTAAGCATAAAACTAAAAAAGTGTAACAGCATGATTGAGATCATATATTGGAGATTCTTCAAATAATTGTAAACTTGTGAATCCAGTAGTAGCAGTTTTGGCCACGTGATCAACAATTTCATTCTAAGATATCGGGATATGGCGGACTCATACTTTTCAGTTACAACATAGAAGTTGATGAATTAAGCGTAACTCCACCATCCTACTATTGGCAGTGGCCCCATTTGAGAACGTCTAGAGAACCATCTCAACTTTTTAACTAGAAACATTTATATGCCAAATACTAACCCTTTTTAATACATACATCTCAATCTAAGGTGCCCACAGGGAGCCAACTTTCACTGGAATCTATCAAAGATTTCTCATCATGCATGCATTGTTCCAAATTAGTAGATCTTTTTAATCCATGTACTTTTTGAATTGGTAAATTGTAGTCCCTATACTTTATGAATTTTGAAATTTTATTCCCAACCTAAACAGTAACAATTAAATCTATTTGGTTAGATTCAATTGTTGGTATTGAACTATGCAGACAGTTGTAAATTTAGTTCATATTCTTCGATTGGATCTTTCTAAGACCTTATGCATTTCAAATTTTAAAATTTTGATCTTGGCACAAATGACCGTCATTAATCCATAAACTATATTTTAATGAATAATATGTGGAAATAACAAGTTGACATGACATTACACATATAATAATATTTTTGCCACATCAAATTTTAGAAATAGCAGGGTTTAACATAATGAATTTAACAGTTATCGTTTAGTAAGGACTGGAATTTAAAAAAATTTAAAAGTACAAGGACTAAAAATGACCAAATTATAGTACAGAGACTAAATCCATAACTTTTTTGAAGTACAGGGACAAATGGCAGAATTTAACCAAAATAGTAAATCAAGGTTCATTCCAAGTTATCTGAAGGGTGGAAGGCTAAATACGTCATTCGGCATATAAAAGTAACCCAATTTCAGCTTTTCTTAGGGCTTCTAGTTCATTTGTTTTAGCAGTGGCGGGAACGTATCAGCAAAATTACTCATCGAAATTCAATTGCAAAAATTAAAAAAAAAACTAAATTCCTAAAATGTCCTTCTTCATTGATGAATTTCAAGCAGGTAATTTCTCTTTTGTCAATATTTTTTTCTAAATTAATTTCTTTGGCATTTTGTTCCCATCTTTTATATTCTAAATTTGAGAAGAAAAAAAGGAACCCTAATTAAGGATTTTCCGCTATGATTTATGACATATTGAAATTTTACAGACTTGGAAGCATTGCCCAATATTCTTCAGAAAAAATATGCTTTGATGCGTGATCTTGACAAAAGTTTGCAAGGTATCCCTTTAAACCCTAATTTTAATCTTTTTGGGGGTTTATTTGAAAATTTTATAAATTCAAGTTGTTAATGTTAACTATCTAATTTGAACAGATAACTTTGGAGATATTGAATTTAAAGCCAATGAATGCAATGAAGTGAAATCCTATTTCATTTGGTTGTAAAATACTATCTTTTTTGTTGATTAATATGAACAGAAATTGTTAGGCAAAATGAACAACGATGTGAACAAGAAATAGAGGATATGAAACGAGGCTTGAAGGCCGGCAACATTACGCCTGATACTTCGCTTCTCAGATTCTCCGAAGAAGCACTTGATGAACAAAAGCATAGTGTTAGGATTGCGGATGAAAAGGTTGCCCTGGCAATTCAAGCATATGATTTGGTGCGTTGGCTTTTTCCCTTAGAACTTTGATGTTTGATCCCTGCACTTTGTTATCTGATTCATATGCTATGGCTATCACTGAGACAGGTAATTGCATTTTGCCCCCTCTACTCAGTAAATTAGTGCCTTACATCAAATAGCAAACTAGTTCTTTTGTTAAAATTTTTATCCATTTTTACTTTTAAAAACGGGTCTCAATATATCAACATATTGTATACGTGGCACACCACATGTCACTGTCTGGTTATTTCGTCATCCACGTCAGTTTTAATAGTACAATGGATGAAATTTTTAACAAAAATGACCGATTTGCTCTTTGATCTATTGTACAAGGACTACTTTACCCATTTTTTTAGTAGAGGGGGCAAAATGCTAGTTGACTAATACAAAGGCCTTCATGGTACTTTTACCTATAATCTTCTGAATGAGTTTGTTTTTGAGGGTGATAGTATCCATGATTCGGTGTTTCCTCTTCCTACTCTGTTTTATGAACTAGTGATCTAAGAGTTGCAAATGCAAAATCATATCAATAACATGGTGGATGGTTCTCCTATTCATGAAGAAAGTATTTGTTATTATCTTAGGTTGTTCATATATGTTTGGAGTTGTCAAATTTGTGACACCAAGCATATTAAGATTTCAATGCTGGATGGAACTAGGTTCGAGCCTTATTAGTTGTTCCGTGCTTGATGTAATCATGTTTCAGGTGGATTCACATATACAACAACTTGATCAGTACTTGAAAAAGTCTGGTGAAGAGCTACGGCGTGGTATGTTGTTAATTTTCTGCTTTCACCCACCCCTATTTAACGTAGCCTTTGTTACTTTAAGCCTCTCTTCCGTAATGCATATTTAATCCTTACTCTAATTATGTTTTTTTTTTCAATAGAAAGAGAGAATACTGCTACTGCCTCGCCTGCTCAAACTCCCGATGGTACCACTAAATCCGGAAGGTCTGGTGAAAGTGGAAGAGGAGGGCGTAAAAAGTATGCACCTATTATACATAAGCTCGTTAGATTTCCTTTTATGTTGTTCAATGGTCATCCATTTTGGATTCATGCTTCAAGGAATGCTCCTTTAATTTCGACTGTTACTTCCTTCTATTACATCTATATGCAAAATGCTTTACTAGATACATGATATCATCGGAGTTACGTATTTCTGTAGAACACGTCTAGCAACAGCAGCTGCGGCAACAGAAGTGGCAGCATCAGCAGCAAATCCAACCGGTGTGGAATTAGACTTGCCGGTGGATCCTAACGAGCCAACGTACTGTTTGTGCAACCAAGTTAGCTACGGAGAGATGGTAGCATGTGATAACCCCAATGTACGTAACTAAGTCCCTTACATATCTTTCTCCGATACTATTTCCGATTTCACTTCCTAATTTTGATCTGATGGAAACTCTCTCTTTCCCCCTTTTAACAGTGCAAGATAGAGTGGTTCCACTTTGGCTGTGTCGGTCTGAAAGAACAACCGAAAGGGAAATGGTATTGTCCGGATTGTGCGACCGTGAAAAATCGTCGTAAAGGCAGATAATTATGAATGTTTATTATCTTTTTTCCTTATGGAGAAGCTTGTGATAGTGTATTTGGGTAGCCTTACCGCAAAATGTAACGTTTGCTTGCATTAGGAACTTGTGTTTGATGATATATATTAGCTACTAGGATGCTTTTCTACCATTTTGTTTAAAAGCATTTTGCCTGTAAATGAATTACTGTAATTTGTTTAGAGCTTTGATCTGTATTGAAGATTTCTAAGTGTAAGATGTTTTTTGCTAATTAATTTTATTTTGTTTCATATTATGTAGATTTTGAGACATTCATATCATGTTTATGTTTTTTTTTAAATTTTGTCATGTTTTAATTATTTTTTCGTAAAGTTTTTGTCGTGTAATCGTATCGTGTTTAATATTATCATATGTAGAGCTTAAATAAATTTTTATAAATATTGTTTCAACATCATTTTAAATTTAATTTTATTTAAAATTCTAATATTCAAACCTAACTTGAAGAAAAAGAAAAATTTTCTTACTCCCAACCTGCATGGAAATATTAAATAATGTTTTTTTACGAAATTAAATAAAACTAGATTTATAGTACATGATGTAATAAATATATTTATTAAAATTTCATATAAAAATTACTTGATGTTTAGGTTATAATGTTATAACAAGAAATTATTTAATTGACCCTTCCGACCACATTATACATGGTCTCTTTCTAATTATTTAATGACATTTCAACAATTTTTTTATATTATTGACACATAATTTTTGTAATTCTTTTACCCTGAATATCAAACCTGAACCATGAATCCAAAACTTAGAATCTTGAACTCTAAATCCTAAACCTTAAACCTGGAGGGTTTAGGATTCTGGTTCAAGGTTTGGGTTCTAAATTTAAAAGTTTAAGGTTTAATGTTCACGTTTAAGTTTTGAGTTTGTGGTTTAAGTTTTGAGTTTACAAAATTATGTATGAATGGCATAAAAAAATTACTGAAATGTCATTAAATAATTAAAAATAGACTATGAATGATATGACGAGAAAATTCATAAAATAATTTCTCCAGTAAAACACTTAAAAATGTGTAAAAATAAGTACATATACATATTATAAATTACTGTAAAAATAAAAATTATCAAAATTTATACCCATATTTCATGGAAAGAGAAAGAATTTCATCTTATAATATCGAATTAAATGGGATTAAAATTATTTTACCGGACCATTAATGGCGAAATAAATGGAGAATTTAGTACTGCGACACGTGTCATCGTCTATGAATAGCGTCGGCGTCGGTGCTCAATCTATGGGACTTCACCCATCACTGTTTTGGGTCCACACTCCACACGCCTGCCATTGCACATTTCCCATTGCCTTCCCATTTTGTTGACTTTTGTACTCTACATAAAGAAAAGAGTCCAAAAATAGGAACACTAATATACTATATTTGGTATATATTTGGTGTTATTTTGAGAAAAGACAAAAATATTATTATTTACAAATAATTGTACTATTTTGGAAATATTTTTACCATTTTATATTATTTATAAATAATAGTATTTTTCCATCATATTTATTCCGAGAACAATACGCAATCGGCCACTTTATTTATTTCATGGAAGACATGTTGAAATTTGATAATTTAATTGCGCATGCATTCCTCCTTTATTTTTCGAACTAAGGTTATTGATAATAACCTTAACGAATCATTTATTAGTATATTCACTATATTTTTATTATCAGATTCAATTATCACCTTGGTGTATCCCTTCCTCTAAGCTATTTCAAGGAAGAATATTTACTATTTTTTTATATTCGAAATTAATATTCAATCTCGATTAAATTTAGAATTAAGTCAAATCATATTTAAAAACAAAATCAATTTTTTACAAATTGTGATTAAATTATAAATTTTTAAAAAAAAAGTGAAAATGTAATTTTGACATTTATAAAAAGATTCCAACAAAATTGTGTATGATGAGCAATGATGCATAATATAAACAAAAACTACCATCACATCTTGGGAAGTGAATTGGTGCTCTGAAATCTATGACCCTTTCCAAGCATCGAAGAAATAAACTCTATCTTCTTGCAAATTAAACCATGCATCTACAATACTAAAATTATATTTCAACACTTTCAAAAATTTATAATTTAAATCCGATCTTTTAAAATAAAATCGTTGATGCCTTGTGTAGAGTTTGAATCGTGGTAGTCGATATCAATTATATTGGTCGGTACGTACATTTTCAGTCTTAAACTGGTATAAAATATTCTATGTTTCGTTCCGGTCAAAATTTCATGTGTTTCGGTCATTTCGGTGTGTTTTAACCCCTTTTGGTGTCAAGGGCGAAACTAGAACATTTTTTGGGAGGTCGAAATTAAATTATAATTTTTACTATAGTAAAAATGTAATTTAATCATTTTAATAGCCTATATCTTTATAATTTTTGAAGGATTAAATTAATTTTTTTATCATTTTTAGGGGGCCAAAGTACAATTTTACCTTTAGTAATTTAAAAAATTTAAAGCGCTTAAATGGAAAATTTTCCATTTTAAGGGAGACCGGGGCCCCTGCCAGCCCCTGTTTTGTGTGTTTCAACTTGTATCGGTGCATATCGGCCTGTATTGATTAGTACAAAATTTTGATATTTTAAACCCACTTTTAAAATTTTTAATCTTACTCATTTTCATTTTTCTATAATTACATTTAAAATTAAAACTTATTAAATTAAATTATTGAACCTACTTAATAGTTTTAAAACTTATATTTATATATAAATATATTTATATGGATGTAATTAAGATATATTTACATGTATATGTATAGTATAATTTATTTTTATCAAAATAATATATAATTTATTAAGAAATTAAAAATTATCTATAAATATATGTGAAAAAATTTAAACGTATATATAATTTATAAAAGAGCTAAAAAATAAATTATATAAATATACACGTGTATGTGAAAAATATTTAAAAACATCAATAAATCTAAAATAATACACATACACCAATATTAGCTACCTTAATTTAAACCGCAATTTTTTTTGAACAATCTTTTATAGGTTTTGATCATATTTGCTCTTCTTGATACAATACTTAGAACTACTTATAACCTCTTCCCAACCCATAAATAGGAGAATAATGCACTTCAGTATATTCAAACCTACATCTATTTGTATATTGACAATAATATCCATACCAATCGAAGTTAGACTCAATCAATTTAAACCGGAATTACAACCCTCATTCCAATATAAGGTTTGTATGGTTGTTTGGGTATTTTAAAAAATAAGAAGAAGAAGAAAACAAGATATTTGTCATTACTGTCCTATTAATGGGCATTGAAGATGATATGTCAGCTATGTAATCGAAGCTGCATGCAGAGAATGGAAACCATAAGAGAAGTTTGATGCAATAACTCAATTTCAATTAAACCCCAACTACCAACTACCATCTATTTAATTAAGTTGGTCAAATTATTATTTGGTCCATTTACTATGTTCCATTTCAAAGTCCCTATAATTTAGCATAATTTAACAAATTTGCTTTTATAATGTCATTAATATTAATTATTCCAATGCTAATGCAGATTTTTCTTAAAAACACCGATTTTGGTTAAATTATGTCAAAGTGATTTTTTTTCTTGTCGGAATTGGTGTTTTTAAGAAAAATTCATGTTTACATTTTGGTTAGAGTAGTTAATGATGTTAATTTTTCGAATTAAGTAATGATATTATTAAAGTAAAGTAGTTGAATTATACCAAATTATTGAGTGCAATAATAATGTGCATTACAGTCACAAGAGGAACACTCGAGTTCAAACCTTGGAAAGAAAGGGCCCGGCCCCTCAAAATTTTTGAAAATTTTAATTTACCCTTATAATTTTTTGAATATTTTAATTAGGCTCCCTAAAATTTTTTAAATTTATTATTTAACTTTTGAAAATATTTAAAAATTTCAGTTAGATTTATCAAATTTTTTGAAAATTCTTAGTAAAACCCTCAAAGTTTTAAAAACATCTGGTTAGCCCCCAAAACTTAATACTAAGGTTCACCACTGGAGGCAATATTATTGGGAGGGGTACCCAAGAACCCAGAAAGAATTAGGCTCTATGGACTATAAATCGGACATAGAGGATACCTTAGTTATAAAAAAAAATTGTAAGGGCTTAAATCCAAAATTTAACATATTAGAAGGACCAAAACCACAATTTCACCTATTAAGCTCTATCGTTCTAACTCTACATCTATATAAACCCCCAAGCCTTTCGCCATTGAAACTCATCACCTTTCAAAACACTTCTCCAGTGACCCAAAAAAGCTTCATTGTCTCTTCTATTGAAAACCCCATGGCTGCTCTTAAGCTAGTTTGTGCTCTAGTGTTGTGCATGTTGGTGGTTGAGCCCATTGCCACAACCGCCATAACATGCGGCGATGTGACAAGCAAAGTGGCCGGTTGCTTATCATACTTGCAGAACGGAGGGAACGTGCCGAAGGCTTGCTGCGACGGGATCCGGTCCCTGAACATGATGGCTCGAACCACCCCTGACCGCCAAACCGTGTGTGGGTGCTTGCAAACTGCCGCTAAGGCTGTCAAAATTAAAGGCAACTTGGCTGAGACCCTCCCGGCCAAATGTAGTGTCAACATCCCTTACAAGATCAGCACTTCCACTAACTGCAAAAAGTTAATAAACTTACATCCCTTTCCTTTTACCTTTTATTTATTGGTTTATTTCAGTTTTAATCCCTATAAGATACTATCACTGCTAATATTATCCTTTTTTTGTTTTTTGAAATATGTTACAGTGTGAAGTGAGATGGATGAAGAGAGGGTTTTGCAGCAGCTTGAAGGAGATATAATATATGATTAAAAAGAAGAAGAAGAATGAATAAGGATTTTGGGATGGAATTTTCAAAATCCAAAATTAGTCTCCACTTTAGTGTAGTGAGGCTTTGTTTATTTTGTTTAATGTTTTGGTCCCTGCATGTATTGGCTGTTTTAATGTTTTAATGAAAGGAAGTTTATGCTTTGTCAGATCAGAGTAATATGTTTTAATATTGACCAGCCTATTAAATTTAATGTAAATTGATAAAGGGAGTCAAAGAATTTACGGAAATAATTCCAACACATTTGATGAATCCAAAAATCACCGATTTGTTTCAAATGGATTGGAATTTTTTTTCTTTCTGAAAAGTAGATACGACGTGGGGTGGGTTAGATTTTTCTTTTAGATAGATAGTAGGTATGGGTCGGTTATGATAATTGCTTATCCTATTCTGACCCATTCAACTATAAGAAATTATCAATTTAACCTTTTTAATGCATTTACCCTGCCAAGTTTAGGCATTTTGATGCATACAAGTATTTTTGTTGGAATGTTGATACATAACTAATGGAATGCTTAGACCATTTTCATTGCTCGATAAAATAATCTTGTCAGTATTGATAGAAATGATCTTTCCCTCGTAATTGGCTATAGCGGGAACTCCTGAATCTAGAGCCACTTGGCGTTCCAACCCAATTCCAATAATGCATTTCTCAGAACGAGAAAGCGGAACTACTTGACGTTGCATATTAGAACTCATTAAAGCTCGATTTGTGTCATTATGCTCGATAAAAGGAATGAGGTATATATAAACTATTACAAGGGTAAAAAGTAATGAAATATAGAAAAAACACTATACATTTTATATTTAAATATTTTTTTGAAGAATTATCTTTACATTTTTTTTATTTTAAAAAGATTGAAAATAGTAAAGATAAATAATAAAAATTAAATTAAATTAAAGTGAAGTGAGGTGGGGTTGGATGTATTCGACGTCCATGGAGGTAATAATGGTTTTCAATATTATACATTTATAGTGGAACTGTAACACCCCTAACCCGAATCCGTCGCCAGAACAGGGTTACGGAGTATTACCGAAATTTACAGATTGATTTTCAGACGTTTCATTTCATCTAGCATTCATATTTGAAACCAATCAAAATTAAAACATTAATGAGCCAACGTTGCTGAAAATTAACTTATACATGCCATTATAACCAGAATCAAATCATCCAAAATTACCGATAAAACCAATGGATAGTGTGATATATCTCTGACAAGCTTCCAACCCAATCGAGCTTTCAATAATCTGTAGGGTAAATAACAAAAAATACGTAAGCAATGGATGCTTAGTATAAGCTCGTGTAGTCTTTAATCATATTAGTTCATTTAAAATATGAAATCTATACATATCAAGAATAATCCAATATTAATACCATAGTACTCATGAAGCTATATTCATCAACTCACAAGGTGAATAAATTCACAGTATCACTTACATATTATCCCAAGCTTAGTAGGACTTTATTAACTTTAACTCTTCATAATTTCTTTATTTTCATTTGCATTTCTTTACTTTCCACACTTATTCCATATGCGTGACACACAAGTCATAAACATATCATTCAATCATAGTCACAAGCTAGTGCATTTAACTAAAGCCTTTTCTGAATTGATCACATGATAAGTTATTTCATAAGAAATTGCATAATTTAAACCATACCACTTTTTCATGAACACTAGCATATTTTCCTTCTAATACTTATCAATTCAACGCTTCCATTAAATAATCATATTACTATTCAACAAATATCTTGGCACTTGCCTAAGCATCAAGCAACAACACTGGTTAGTGTACTTGCACACATTACATATAAAGTCATCATGCATAATTTTCTTGTATCAACATATTAAAGATAATCATACATTTACATGTCATGATACATATCATTCTCTTATCGTTTTTTTCATGGATATATATCATTCATTTTATTATTTCGATATTTTATGTACCATCATTTTCATGAATTTCGCGTACATACCGATAATAGTTCATTTCAAACTCCTGTTATCTCACTTCAGAATTTTACCCGTTATATCATTTTAATATCAATGGTTACATTTATTTTAGATCAATACCAATAATAATCTATAAATCTTTCAATTCAACCACATAAGTCTTTTACCGTTTCTTTCTATATCGAAGAACGACTTACGGATATGAGTATATCGTTTTCAGAAGCCCGAAGGCTAAACTTAAGCTCATGAAAGCTAAACAGTTAGTAAACACGAAAGTCCGCAACAAATGCTGAACCTCGATTTACTTGGGTAATTTACCGTCAATTCATCCTTTACATTTGTAATGCCATAACCTAGTTATGGTCTTATTCGTCAATTCATCCATTGGCATAGAAAGATTGTACTCAATCCCGCATTCAATCCAAACTGGGTATTAAATTCAATAATATATTTCCAATAATAATTCAATTCCATGTTTTCTATTACCCTTATTATTTTCCATATTTATCCCGTTGAATTTCTCAAAAATTTGATGGATTTTCAGAGGTACACTTTTAGTGTACAAATCCGGGTCCGTCAATTCATATTCATGTTTGCACATTTCCATTTCAGAGAGTACACTCCCGCGAACCTCATCCTTACAACGGGATTACCAGTCCAGGCTAAATCCCCTGCAATGACAATTACTCTAATGAGCTTGGATCTGAATTACCAGTCCAGGCTAAATTCAGACCCTAATTCGGATTACCCGTCCAGGCTAAATCCATTTTCCACATATTCTTCGGGAGGGTTATATCAAGATAGGATCACTCGTTCGGGCTAGATCCTTTTTACCGTCAATTCTTTTTCAGAGATCCATCGAATTTTCCTTTCATTCAACCGGGATTTATTTTCTCTTTTCATCAAGAATATCAATACTTCATCAATTATCATACAATAAACATCCAAATCATATTCACATCAATAACAAACATTTCAAGCATTTAAGAATATAATTCAAGTTACACGAATTTACTAGGCTAAATTGTAGAAATACCAAAATTTAAGGACATTTTGGTAATTTTCCATTTTCCTCGAAGTTCCACCCAATCTTGATCTAAATTAATATTTCATTCAATTTATAATAAAATAATTCATTCATGCAATTTGTTCATTTTTGACATTTTTACAAAATTACCCTTAAAATTTCACTTTTATTCAATTTAGTCCCCGAATCTAAAACATGTAAATTAGCTATTTTAAAATAAAATCATATTAGTTGAATATTCACATATATTTTTCCTCCTCCACTCCATTCCATATCCTTGATATATACATAATATAACTATTTACTTGTTTACTCATAACAAGCTGTTCACTTGAGTCATAGCCACTAAATTAATTATATCTTAAGCTACAGAACTCAGAATTGAGATCCTCAAATTTTCTCTAAAACTAGACTCACATATATTCTTACCATAAAATTTTCAGAATTTTTTGTTTAGCCAATAAGTACAGTTTATTCTTTAAAGTTTCCTCTATTTCACTGTTTGACAGTTCCGACCCCTCTTCACTAAAAATTAATTATCTCTTTTTACAGAATTTGGATGATGTTCTAATTTATTTCTATTGAAAATAGACTCATTCAGGATTTTAAACATATAAATTTAAGCCTGTAATTATTTTTATTAAATTTTTGATGATTTTCCAAAGTCAGAACAGGGGAACCCGAATTCATTCTGACCTTGTCTCACAAAATTTATTATATCTCATGATTTACAATTCTATTACTTACACCGTTTCTTCTATGAGAAACTAGACTCAATAAGATTTAATTTCATCCTATAATTAAATTTCCACAATTTATGGTGATTTTTCAAAGTTAACCTACTGCTGCTGTCCAAAACTATTTTAGTGCAAGATGTTGATTACTAAGTTTATAACTTCCTTATTCCCTTTCTCTATAATATTTCCCATCACTTTCACTTATTTCTCTTCACTAATATATCAAGAACATAAGACTTTATATAAGAAAACTCTACTATAACATCTTTTCCATGCTTTTTCAATAATATCAAACTTAAAAATATATTAAAATCTCAAGGTTCTTACCTTGTCCTATTGGTTTCAACCTTTAACTTGATTTTCTCTCTCCTTTAGCTTCTATTACTTGAATCTAACTTGATATTATAGCTCCCCATAGTCTTCTTGTTATTTTTCTCTCTTGATGGCTAAGGAAATTCTTTTGATTTCTAGGTGAAAATGATAAATTTTTGGTGGAAGGACCAAATTATAAAGAAAGCAAAACTTTCTTTCTTTCTCTATTTTTCTCACGTTAATGCATGGAAAAATGGTGGGATGGTAGCTTTTCATCTTTCTTTCCACATATATATAATAAAATAATAAAATATCATTTAAAAATCAAATTAAACTAATATTTATTTATTTAATTAATCTAAAATATCTCCAACATCATCATTATCTTCTAGATTTCTCTCTTCTAAATGACCATTTTGCCCTTTATGATCTTTTAAAATTCCATCATTGAGTCATTACTCAATTTGGTAAAATTACAATTTAGTCCCTCATAATTCTTCACCTTTTCAATTTGATCCTAATTCATCACTTTTCCTTAGTTTCTAGATTATTCCACCCTTAAAATATTTACACCTTTGGTCCTTCAACTTTTTCATATTTACTCTTGGGCAACAAAACTTTTCTCACTTTTGCGATTTAATCCTTTCTTGAATTAATATGTCATAATATACTTCCCAATATTGACATAACTCAAAATTACTTTTTTATCACTTTATTTCCTTATTTTACTATATCAGAGATATTATCTTACTTTCCTTACTGTAGAAATTTTCGGGGTATTACAGGAGTAAAGCATTCCAATTATGGGTCGATGGTCGATTTAGCAATATTCGCTCCTGCCCCACTCCATTGCCATCCCTACTTGAGAATGCTATTGTAACAGCCCGATTTTGGGTCTAGTCGGAACAGTGGTTTTGGGACCACAAATCCGACGAGGAAAAATGTAATGGCCTGAATTTTCAAAGGTGTCGAAACGGTGATTCGAGATCACTAAATTCGACAAATGGGTAGAAAATATTATTAATTTAGTGAGTATAAGTTAAATGTAAAGTTAGGAAAATTTTTGTAACAGTGAATAGTACACTAGAAATAAATATTAAAATAATTAGAATCGAAAATGAGGTATTGAGACCTCGGGGATTTTAAACCGAGCCATAATATTTTTATAAATATTTATGTAGTGTTAAAAAGTTAGTATTAAAGTTTTGTTAAGAAATTTTAAAGTTCCGATAATTAATTGAATAAAAAGGACTAAATTGTAACAAATGCAAAATTATGGGAAATGATTAAATAGCTTAAATGATAAAACGAAGAGGGCTTAAAAGGAAAATAGACCCAAGTTCTATTCGGGCTGGACGGCAAAGGCATGAAATCAGCAAACAAAGTAAGGAGAATTAAGGGCAAAATTGGAATATTGCAAAATTTACTTAATAAAGTTAGGACCAAAGTGGAATTATCTAGATTTCTCTTTATTTTTCTGCATTCTCATCAGAAAAAACACCATAGAAGGGTTTCCTTAAGCTGGTTCTTCCTATTTTTACTTCAGGTAAGTTCAATTCTTGATTATTTCTTGAAATTTTTATGTTTTTGTGACTTTTACAACTAGGCCCACTTGTTGAATTCATTAGTTTATGATTCTATGAAAGAAGTTGAAAGTTGCTATGAATATGTGCTGGAAGTATATGATGATTTAGCATGGAATTAAAGCTTTAAATTGTTCATATGCTAATTTTATTGAAAGAATTGAATAGAAAGTGAATGTTTGGGACCTAACAGTAAAAGAGTTTGAAGATAGAGTTATATGTGGAAATTCTGAATTTCAATAGTTGTGTAACAACTTATAACGTTTAGGTAAAGTATTAATTGAGAAAATTAGATTAATTGAGGGGTTAATTGAGAAAGGACCGAATTGTATAAACTGTGAAATTTGGGGCAAAATGGAAATCAACATTTTGCACTAAAGCAGTTTTGGACAGCAGCAGCAGTCTAACTTTGAAAAATCACCAAAAATTGTGATTAGAGGATAAATAAAATATGAAATTAAATATTTTTGAGTCTAGTTTCTCATAGAAGAAACGGTGTAAGTAATGGAATTGTAAATTTTGAGATATTTGAAGTTTAGTTAGACCGAGTCAGAATGAGTTCGGAATCCTCTGTTCTGACTTTGGAAAATTGTTAAAAATTGTACAAAAAATAATTATGAGTTATAGTTCATATGCTTAGAATCCTTAATGAGTCTATTTTCAAAAGAAATAAACAAAAACATGATCCAAATTCTGTACAATGAGATAATTAATTTTTAGTAAAGAGAGGTCAGAACTGTCAGACAGCGAAACTAGAGAAACTTTAAAGAATAAAATGTACTATTTGGCTAAACCAAAAATTTTGAAATTTTTATGGTAAGAAGATATGTGAATCTAGTTTTGGGGAAAATTTACGGATCTTAATTTGGAGTTCTGTAATTCCAAGGAAAAATAATTTAGTGACTCTAACTCAGACGTACAGCTTGAATTTTACATATAAGAAAATAGTTAAAGTACGAATAATGTTGTTTAAATGTGTTATACACATTAAGGATGAGGAATGGAGAGGAGGTGGAGGAAAATTGGGAAATATATGAATGATTTGTGTATAATTGGTCATATGATTGGTTATAATTGATAAACGATGAAATATGAATGATGCTTATATTTGTGCATTATTGGTCATGGTTTAAGCTCATGTGTGAAAATAAAGTTTCATAGTATGTGTGTATGGTATATTCGGTATATGATTTGGCATGAAATAATGTTATGAATGGTTTATCATGTGGTTAGTTCCAAAAAGAGTTATGTTTAAATACACTAGCTTGCAATTATGGTTGAATGATATGTTTATATCTTGTGTGATGTGCATAGAAACAAGTGTGGGAAGATAATGAAATAGTAAGTTCATATGGCTGAAATTTAATAATTAAATGTTAATTTCATGAATTATATAATGTATGATGAAATATATATTTATTGATGAAATGAGAATAAAATAAAAATGCGAAAACTGAATAAATGATCAAATTGAGCGGAACACCGGATTTGAGTACTTCTGATCAAGTGACAAAGTTATAAGTGGTAGCTTTAGCTACACTTATCTGATCAAGTGACAAATTGATAAGTGGTAGCTTTAGCTACACTTATCTGATCAAGTGACAAAGTGATAAGTGGTAGCCTAGCTACACTTGTCTGATCAAGTGACAAAGTGATAAGTGGTAGCTTTAGCTACACTTATCTGATCAAGTGACAAAGTGATAAGTGGTAGCCTAGCTACACTTATCTGATAAGGGACAAGTGATAAGTGATCATACGTAAGACCATAGTTATACTATGGCCAAGAGGAAGTGAAGTACTCAATTTTCCGTAACCGTTCCCTAATTTGATTAAGGATGGTAAGTGACAAATGGGCCCAAAAGAATTAAAGCAAATGGATAAGTGGTTGTGTATTTATAACAGGATGATGTTGTTATTTAAGCTAAAGTGATATTTTCATTGCAAAATTGAGAATTTCATAAATGTGTTATTGAATGGTATAATCGATAAACATTGAGATAAATGGTAAATACGTATTAGTGTTGAACTTAATGTCATTGAATTGTACGTGAATTAAATGGAATTTGCTAGTGATATGATTTAAATTGTGAGCATGAGAAATTGCGAATTGAATAAAATGGAAATGAAGCATTGAATTGCATGAGTATGTATCGGGTCTCGAAGGCCCTAATTATTATGATTATAATATTTTGAGGATATATTGTGAAAAGTTATAGAAGCATTTTAATTATTTTGAAAGTTTTAATTTAGATGAAATTTTATAACTCGGTTTAATACGTTTACAAGTGTATGTGTTTTGGTAATGCCTCGTACCCTATTCCGGTGTTGGATACGGGTAATGGGTGTTACAGCTACGATTTTAAAGAAGAAAAAAACTTCTCAACATTAGAGGCATTTCTTAAAAAAAAGCATCGCCATATTTTTCGACGAGGGTTTTCGCAGTGTATTTGGCTTCGTCGCTATATATTGAAAAAACATCATTAGCATTCAATAAATTAAATACATTAGAATTTATCGTTAATGTATCAATAATTATAGGGTAAACTACCTCACTAATCAATCTAAAATTAGATCGTTCTTATTTTGATCACTTAAAATATTTTTGGTTAATTTGGTCACTTTCATTAAAGAAATTGACCAAATTGGTAGCTCAACTATTAAATCAAGTTTTTGTTTTTTTTAAATTCTCTTTTTTTTTTCCATTATTTTCTCTCTCCTCTCCTTTTTTTTTCATTTTCTTCCTTCTAACCTTGGAACCCTAACCACCACCATCATTAAAGATGTTGTCGTTGCTTCTGTCAAACCACTGCCAGCAAGCTCAAAGGAAAAAGACATCTAAAAATCAAGCCATGTTAATGGCAGAATTAGGAGATCAAAGCACAAAAATTCTAAAGTTTTGGAAGTAACCTCGTAAGTTTTTAGGGTTTTTTTTAGAAATTTGATCCTGTAGATTTGAAGTGGATGCTTTGTGCTTTACTTTGGTGGTTTTGACTCAACAGTCTGACTTCGAACAATTGTCGTAGCGACAGTGAGAAGTGATGGCTATGGGTAAGGAGAAGGAATGAGAAGGAAAATGGGGAGAAAGAAGCATTCCTTGTCATCGTTCATTTACAGGACAGCACTCATCGACGGTGGTTGAACGAACAAAGTGACAACATTTTAAAGGGAATCGATGGCTAGGGTTTCTAAGGTCAGGAGGGAGAAGATGAAAAAAAATAAGAAAGAAAGAAAGAAAAATTAAAGAAGAAGAAATAAAAAAGGAAAAAAATTCCATTAAATTTAACAAATGAGTGACTAATTTGACCAATTTGGTTAACAGTAGTGACCAGATTACTAAAAAAGTTGGGTGAGTAAAATAAGAACGACTTAATAGGAAAATTTACCTATAATTATTCTAAATTCTAAATATTTTATTATATTTATCTTTTTATGTATTACTAAAACTTAAAAAGAAACAGTTTGATGTTCGATAATCATATTTGATTTTGATTAAATTTGAAATCAAACTGAATCGGACTCTTAATAGAGAGTAAGCTCTTTTAGACTTATTTGGTGAGTAAAAAAGGAAAGTTAAAAAGAACATAAAAGAAAAAAAAATTGCTCAAAATAAAAAATATAGAGATCGATTCGATAAATTAACCTAAAATTTTTGTTTGAAATGATGATTTAACGTATCACGTCAGCTTACCGTTACACCGTTAACGACAATTAATGATTCAATGATTTAAATGTTACAATACGATAATATAAGTGACTAAAATATAACATTTCAAACATAAATAACTAATATGTAACATGAGACAAACAAAAGTAACTATTTTAATAGTTTCATTTCTTATTTTTATTTCAAAATCCCTACATCCACCCAATACATCTATCCATCAAAGATTGGTTCAGCCACCCAGTTTGACTTCATTGTCAACTTTATTCCACAGGAGCTATCAATGAACCCAATTTTCAATTATACTCTTTCCCCTTTCAAGTTATTGGTCCAAGCTTTCAAAAACAAAACTCCATAGATCTCAGTGTTCGAACCTCAAACATGGGTGAAGTAAAGCTGGTTGGAACATGGGTAAGCCCTTACACTTACAGAATCAAATGGGCACTGAAATTGAAAGGCATAGCCTTCGACTATATAGAAGAAGATCTCTGCAGCAAGAGTGCTTTGCTTCTTCAATATAATCCCATTCACAAGAAGGTACCAGTTTTCTTTCATGGTGGGAAACCCATTTGCGAGTCAATGGTTATTATTGAATACATTGAAGAGATATGGCCGCATAATCCTTTGCTGCCAACTGATCCTTATGAGAGAGCCATGCTTCGGTTTTGGATAAAGTACGCTGAAGATAAGGTACGTAAAATTTTTTTTTTTATAATTGTTTTTGTAAAATTTTCATATGGAATAGACTTAAAATTTTGTTAAGGCCCGATTCAACCCATGAACAGGTCTATTTGCAAGTAGGTTGTCATTTCTTTTTAAAATCAAAATATTTTCATGTTTATTTTATGATTTATACAAATTTTCTATCTAAGAGTACAATTTTCTCTCTAATTTAAAACTTTAAATTATTGATGAATTGATTTATAAGCCATTTTTGTCCAAAAGGGTTTTCTTTTTTCACATTGAATTAGCTAGGCAAAGCCTTTTTTCTCGAACTTGGAAAATGTTTTCCATTTCCTTGGGGGATCTTTACAGGGTCCATCAATGTGGATGGTTGGTGAAGGGCAACACAAAGCAGAACAAAATAGCTTGGAGATGCTGAAAATTATAGAAGAAAAAGCACTTGGAGACAAGAAATTCTTTGGAGGGGACAACATTAGCATGTTGGATATAGTGTTGGGACTTGGTCATTGGTTGGGAGGGGAGAAACTGCTTGAAGCTCATAAGCTCCATCGTTTGCATGTATGGCTCAAAAATTTCAAGCAAGTTCCTGTCATCAAAGAAGATCTCCTTGACCTTGATGGCATGCTTGCTTACTTAAGGCATCAAAGGGAAATGTCACCAGCAACTCATTAATGATTCCAAGGAGAATTCAAAACCAAAAGAGCCCCATTGAATAATAGTAAGCTTGTGTATTATTTGCTTTTTTTGATACAATACTTAGAACTGCCCATACGTATAGTCCTTTCCTAACCCTTAAATAGGAGGATAATACTCTTCAGCGCACTCGAATCTACGTCCTCTTACATTAGCAACAATACCAATGCCAATCGAGATAAGACTCAATCGGTAGGAAAAATAATAAGTTAAATTGCTTAAGTTTTTGAAGGGATGTTATCCGGAGAGGTAGCATCAAATCCTAAAAGGATTAGGTTCCTTCTTGTTTCAAGAAATAAAGACTATTTTCATTTTTGTTTTCTTAGAAAATGAAAAAAATTAAAGAAATGTGATTGTTTGAAATTTTAAAAATGATTTTTGGAAAATGAAAATGAAAATATGAAAAATTAAACAAAGTTTGTTTTCACTAAAAATACTTTGTAAAAATAATTGTTTTAAAATTTAAATGATTCAACTCTGATCCAAACACATATTAACACAAAAATATTTTTTAAATAATTTTTCAAATATTAAACCAGACACTCTGGTTCAAATCTATGTAAATGCAATTTTATTAAAAAATATTATTTCTCATATTTCTATTATAGAAAAATGGTTACTGAATATGCTTTCATTATTGAAAACGGGGAGAGATTCGTTTTCACGTGTAAAACGTAAGTGGTTTTACACCTTACCATAACTTTTTATATGGTTGATATTTTAACATTTTAGCTGTCATATTTCATGCTCCATTCATATAGATCATGCATATCAAGTTTGGCATGGATTGTAAATGTCTACCTATTTGTTTTATGTAAAAAAAAATTCAACCGTTAAATTTATATTAATGTAGACAATATTTTAGATTAATACGATAAAGATATTGGATCAATTAAAAAATTTACATGCATGATAAGTACAAATATCTTGATAAATATAGTAATTGGAATGCAAATTGGTTATGGGGCTATACGATGAGTTTCGCAACGAGTCAGTCTTTAAAGTTAAAAAAAAGAGTGATGTTGGAAGGATTATTCTTAGCTTGGGATAAAGGGTTTCAGAAAGTTGAAGTTGAGTGTGAAAATGCTTTGTTGGTTGACTTACTTTTGTTTGGTGGAGGAGCTAGTAGTAGTTTAGTGGAACTACAGCTGTTACATCACGTTTTGCATCGGAAATAGGAGATTTGTATCCGACATATCCCGAGAACTCTTAATGGTGTTGTTGATCACATGACTAAATGTGCTAATATAGGTAGTTCTTTGATACGTTTATTTAGATCCCCACCAGCTTCAGTCATGAATTTGTTGAGAAGAGATCGCAACATGTCTAATTCCTCTTGATTATGGTTTTATCTAATGTAATTGCTTAATGCTGTCCTTTTCTACCAAAAAAATAGTGATTGGAGTTTTAAAATATCAACAGTATAAAAAATTATGGAATGATGTAAAACCACTTAAACTTAAAATATTAACAAATTCTTTTTTGAAAGATAAATTAATTCATTCAATGAATAGAACCATACAAATCAGGTTAAAAAAAATAAACACTTGTCGTAGATAGTGAAGGACAAGCTCCATCAACACAATAAAGGCTTTAGTCTTAGCATCAATAGAACATTATGACACGTTGACAATTGGCTTTTCACAACTCAAGCATGACATATTTGGAGTGGTTGCAAGCACTTAATACAATAAGAAAATCAACCCCAGATGGTCCAAAGCAGCGAGCAAAAATTGATAAAAGAATCAAGTGTCGAAACCTTTTTTGAATCGACTTTTTATTAAAAAAATGAAAATGGGAGTCGCCACCAACCCTTTTTTACTTAGGTGTGATTGGATCACCTCAAAATTAGGCCATTTTAATAAAATGTTAGATTTGTTAAAACAGTAATATTCAGGCTTACAAATCTGGAAAATGGTTTCGGGAGTCAGTTACGTATGAGGAAGGATTAGCACCCTCATAACGCCCAAAATTGGTACCTAGTTGATTACTTGATGTTTTGATGTCAGTAGTTAAAAATAGAAATTAAACTAGGATCCCTCTTTGCACGATTTTTTAATTAAAATTATTTAGTTAAATCAAAACATATATAAGAAGCCTTCTTATTTTGAGATAACCAAAACGAGAAGGGATCATGTCCCATAAGTTAGGACGCGACATCTCAATTCTCGAAAACAAAATTGCTCATTATTTGTTTATTATGTGTTTATAGTTTTAAAAGGATGTTCAGTTATTTAGATTCAAAGAGAAGATCACAAACCCCATAAGTTAGGGCATGACTTCTCGAATCTCTAAATAAGAACGTTGTCTTGGTTTTGAAATTCCCCTTTTTATGCATTGAGTAAAAATCAATGCAACACTTAAAGTGATATATATTTAGTTTATCCGGGCATAGTATGAAAACGGACAAATATGTTTAAACATAATGCATGATATAGTGATAGCGAAATAATATAAAATGGCCATGTAGGTAGAACAACTATATTAGAATGACAAATAATAAATAAATAAATAAATAAATACTATAATAATGTAATTATAGTAATAATAAGAATATTAATTCATAACACTAATGGCAATAGTCACATCATTTATCATAATATCAAAATAAATAAGAAATATAATAACCATCTAAAATGCATAAATAAATCAACTATAAAAGGGTATAAACAACATAAATTTTAAATTGCAAAAAAAAAATAAAAAAAAAGTGATTAAAGATGTGAACATAAATAAAAGAAATGATTAAATTGAAATTTTAGAAAAAACGAACTATATAAAAAAATAAATAAAAATAAAGGACTAAAATATGACTTGCGAAAAATAACAGGGACCAAATGGGAAAATATTCCCAATCTTACTATGCGCACCGTTTCCAAGGGCCAAATGACCAGGGGACTAAAATGAAAAAAATAAAATTAAGTGGATAAATTTGAAAAGGAAAAAAGGTTGAAAATAGGGCCATATTGAAGAGTATTTAAAAAGCGGAAGGATTAAAACTGGAAATATCCCCTTTTTATAAAACATGGGGATCCTGGTGGTGATTCTGGTCGGCTTCAAAACGACGCCGTTTTGGGGTTTTTGAAGCCAGGCCAAAATGGGGTCGTATTGAAGCCATATATAAACTAAATTTTTCGAAAAAAATCACTTCTCTTCTGTTTTTTTTTTTTTAAAAACTACTTTCTTTCTTTTCTTTTTCTCTCCAGCGCGCCCTCAGGTTTGGCCACAAGGCCGGCGTAACTCTGCCATAGCCACCAGTCATCGGCGATGATGCTGCCACCTCCGGTGGCCAGAGTTGCAGAAAAGGGCCCCTTTTTTGTCTTTGTTCCACGGGGCACCAGATCTAGGGCCGAAAACCCCTAAAATCCCCACCAAAATTTGAAAACCAAAGGACCCTTTCGATTTTCAGTCCTCCTCCGATGCGACCTTTCAGCAAATCCCCGAGGATCCGACGGTCTTTCAAAACGGAAGGAGAGGACGACAGTGGCAGCGAAGGTAAAAACGTTTCATTTTTATTTTATTATTTATATTTTCGAAATAAAAAAGATAAAAAAATGAAAGAATCACCTTTTTTGTGTTTGTATCCGATTGTTATTTCAAAAAAAAAACTCATTTACAATCTGTTTATTTAGGCTTTTTATAGCCGATTGATTACAATATATTTTATTTTCCTTTTTTTTTGTTTCTGCTATTGTTTTTACTATTGTTTATTTCTTTCTCTTTGCAGGTGACGGTGTGCAGTCAATGGTGGGACAGAGACCCTTGCCTTTGCCATTTTGGTGCAAGGGCAGCAAATGAGGGTCAAGCCTCGGGACTAGGGGCCTCGGGTGGTGTGCCTGCGATGGGAGGAGCGGCGCGTAGAAACCCTAGGGTTTCTGAAAGTTTTTTTTAGATTGTGGGCTTTAGGGTTTGTATATTTGGGCTGGACTGTTGTTAATAGATTCTGTTATTATTATTATTATTATTATTATTATTTGGTTTCTGTTTGGGCTTGGACTAAATGGGGTCTCTACATTAAGCATTTACCAAATTAGAGAGGACGACAACAAAATCATTCCTAATATCACTTGTAAAACTAAGATTATATGCATAAGCAAAACTAAAAAATGTGCTACAAGAATAGACAAAAAATTTTAAAACTAAAGACTTATATCACTAGTGACAACATGGGTCAAATCAACTTGTGAAATCATTTATTATTATGAAATACTCCCAAACAGAGTAAGAAGTTGACGAAGAGTCATTGGTGGTCGGTGGAGTTCTAGCAAACAATAGACACCGTCATCTGTCTATCACAACTTGTGAAAACAATAAAGATACTCACTAAATAGATCTACAAACTGAAAAGAGAAAAGCCATGTGTAATGAATGAGAAGAAGAAAAAAAGAAATAATTGATGGCCGGAAGCTTTCGCCACCGCTTAGTAAAACAAAAGATAAAAAGCAAAAAAAATTAAGATTTCTTTTTCATAAATAAATATTAACAAGTTGTTGGAATCTAAGAAATGCTCCCTCAACATGATGGCAAATGTTTGCTTAGGTAAAACATCAAAGATAAACTATTTTAAACATACTAGATAGAGATTAGGTTCTAATTTTAAATACCGTAAAAAATATAATATATATATTATATTCACGTAATCATGATTACGACAATATATTTATATATATCGTTTTAAATAATTTTAAGTGTAATAGTATGTTATATTGTATTTTTAGGAAGAAAATTCAGGATAAAATTTTAAAAACGATTTTGTTAGAAAGAGTAACCATAAAGGGGAGAAATGATTGTATGAAATTGTGATTCTACTTTATCATCCCTTTCTAATAGGAGAATGACAAATCGGATTTTTCCTCCTAAATTTTAGTATTTTTAGTTGGATTTAAAATTTTTCAGTAAAAAAACTAAAAATCAAGATCTGATTTATCATTTTTCTATTGAAAAGGGATAAAGATGATGTGGAACCACATTTTTATGCAATCTCTTCTCCCAGAAACGGTGTTCATAAATTGTAAAATAAATATATATGATACCTTAACTATACAAGAAAAGACATATCTAATAATTCATTTATATATATTTCTATTTGAAATTAGACTGTAAATATACAAAATTAAAACCCAACATAAGATATGTAGATATATTTTTAATGTTGTCGTTGGATCAACTTATTGAATTAAAAACTAATAATCGAATTGACTAGTTAGATTGAGAACACGTTAGAATATATGTTTGAAGAAAAGTATGAAATCAATTTAATTAATTAAAAAAATTAGTTGAATTTACTGTTCAACTTGATTTTTTAAAATATTTTTAATGAAATTATTATTATTTATTTTATCGAACTAATCAAACTTGTCAAATCAATGAATTAATAACTTGATTGATACGAACACCAATCCGATTCTCAAAATATTTATTCAAATTACAAAAACCAAGTAACAAAGTTGCACCATGCATGACATTACCTTATATTGTTATATAAAAATATTTTTATATACTTTCTTTAATTGCTTTTATTATAAATTTACACTCACCGCTCTCAGGATCTACCAGAAAATCGACTAATCTCCCAACCATGGCGGTCGTGAAACTGTTCGGAACTTGGCTTAGTCCGTACGTTTACAGAGTAATTTGGGCTCTGAAACTCAAAGGCATACCTTACGAATACATCGAAGAAGATCTCTCCAAAAAAAGTCCTCTGCTTCTTCAATATAATCCAATTCATAAGAAGATCCCAGTACTCCTTCACGACGGCAAACCGATCTGCGAATCCACCGTCATCCTTCGATATATCGATGAGATTTGGCCGCAAAATCCCTTGCTGCCTGCTGATCCCTATGACAGAGCCGTTGCTCTGTTTTGGATCAAATTTGCTGATGACAAGGTAAACTCCTCTTCTTTTCTTTTTTGGTTTAAATTCAAAATTAACCCTCTAACTATATCGTATTTATCACTTAGGTGCCTAAGATTTTTTTTTTTGCAAAAATGATATTTAAACGGTTAATTTTATCTTATTTTACCAAATATAGCATCATGTTTTATTGGCATCGTACACTTTTTTAGATAAAATTTAACGAAAGTAATAGTTTAAGCATATTTTTGACCAAAAAAATTATGTACTTAAATTGAGAAAATTGACATAGTTTAGACAGTAATTTTGCAGTTAAACCTTTTTCTATTTATTTGATGCATATGAAGATTTTCCCATTTATTGATGTTTTATATTTATATTTATTTATTTATATCAGTAGTGAATATTATTTATTAAGTGTTGTATTTAGTTGATAAGGGTGGTACTGAGGTGCTCATGAGTCAGGTCGAGTTCAGATTGAGTCTAAGCGTGATATTAACATATATTATGCTTGTCCAAATCCGGCCATCATGATAAACAATTTTAATCTTTTTTTATTATTTTAATATCTTACATATTTTATGTGTTATTATTATTATTTGTGTCAACTTATACATTTTATTATTTATTATATGTTTTTTTAAATACACATCTGTATTTTAAATTTGTAATTTCCACATGCATACGTGTGTGATAGGATTTCTAGTATTAATAAAGCACCTGATTAAGTTGGTGTCACAAGTCAACCAAGCACCAACTCGGTTAGGAAATTACGGGAAGGCTTTAACGTAATTAAAATAAGTAATATTATTCGAGAGTATTTTAATTTTTTTATTAATTAAAATAAACCTACATGGTAGGAATCAAACCCATGCCAACTGCATTATTAAAGTTTTTAAGTTACCATTCAAGTAAAGTTTTATTTTAATATTTTTACACATTTTTTTATTTTATTATGCACGATTAATTACCTCAACTGGTTGTATATATATAGTTAATAATAATAAGACCCTTAATTGAGTTGATGTCACAAGTTAACTCTACATTGACTCAAGACTGAGGACAACAAAATGATAGACAATTTTAATCTATTTTTTCATTTTAACATCATATATATTTCATATGTTATTATTAATTAGTTTTAAACCATATGTTTCATTATTTATTGTATGTTATTTTTTAAACATACATTAGTGTTTAAAATTTGTAGTTTTCACACGCATATGTATGTGATAAAATTTCTAATTATTTATTAAGCTTTTTACCGAGTCGGTGTCATCCACCAACTCAAATAAACTATATTCAATTAATAATAAATTTCATATCAATAAAAAAATTCTACATCAAAATAAAAATATAAAAAGATAAAAATAACATTATAATAATTTCATTCATGAAGTAGGTGTCTTTTATTTATTATAATCTAGTATTAAATATTTAATGATAGTTGAAAATTTAAAATACACTCTAAGTCTCGTATTCTTCATATATTTAGAATTTAGTTCATCTACTTTTATTTTCAAGAATTTAATATCTCTACTTTTTATATATCAAAATTTATATTTAATTGTTAACACGGTTAATTTTTTTGTTAAATTTGTTGGTGCGATAGTTTGAAATTAAAAAAGTTACTCATTTAATAGTCATATAACAAAAAAAAGTTATGAACTTGAATTTAGCATAAAGAATTAATTACGTTTACACGATTATATTTACATTTTTAAATGGGTTAAATCATAATTTGAGGCCCGAATTTGTCAAAAATTCTCACATTGTGTTTAAATTTTTTTTGTCCAAATTTAATCCATAAACTTGGCAATTGTTCACATGTTAAGGCTTGAACTAGGTAATTGTTCCTACATTGGGGTATGGACTTTTTTTTGTTCAAGTTAGTGCTTGAACTAGGTAATTGTTCCCACGTAAGAGCTTCAACATTAGGGTTTTTAAGAAAATATTAAGGATTAAGGTGTTGTTTGATAAATTGGAAAATTAAGTATTGAAAAATAAGGGTTAATATTGAAATTTTAAGTGCCAAATTTAAGTTATAAAATTTGTTTGATACATTAATTAAAATTAATTACAAAATATAATTAGATTTTTTTGATAAATATAGAATTTTAATTATATAAAATTATAGTTTACATTTTTTCATTAATTTTTAAACATTTTACTTTATTCTAAACCAAAATCAAGTTTTTAAACATTAAGTTTTTATAAGATAACTTAATATTAAAATAAATAAAATAAAATTGAGTTCATTGAAAATATTTTCCATGAAGTTATAATTAGATTTTATTTACTCATCATATTCCGCACTTTTTTTTATAGAAAAACTTCTATTGGAGTATCAAACATGTGTAAAATACTAATCATTGAAAATATTAATTTTCAATTAATCAATTTTTTTCAATGGTTTATCAAACAATGTTTAACTTGGACCAAAAAAAAAAAACCCAGCTTCAATGTCGGAATAATAGTCAAGTTCAGTGATTAACTTAAACAAAAAATAGTTTAGGCTATACCGTGAGAACAGTCGCCAAGTTCAAGAACTAATTTTAACAAAAAAAAAGTTTAGGCCCCAGTGTGGGAGTAGTTACTAAGTTTTAGCCTCCTAAAGTGATTTAACCCTTTTTAACTTTAACAGTAGGGGGATTAAATTTCTTGAAACAAAAAATAGGAGGACTAAATTGCAAACATACAAAGAATACAAAGACTTGTAGCATATTTTAACCTAGTTGAAATTGAGATTTTAGCACTTTGTAGTTTGGGTTTTTCTATGGAAAATAACTTTTGATGGCTGATACTAGAATCTCTGCTTAAAATAGAGTCATTTACTCTCAAAGCTTTACCGAACCGAAGATGAAGAACAGGAGGCGGTAGTAAAGGAGTGGTTGGAAATGTTGAAAGCGATGGAAGAACATGCGTTAATCGGAGGGAAAAGATTCTTCGGTGGAGACGAGATAAACATGGTGGACATTGCATTTTGCATGGTTGCTCACTGGCTCGGGCTGATCGAAGACTTTGCAGGGCTTAAAATCTTTGAGCCACACAAGTTCCCTCGAGTGAGCTCGTGGATCCAAAATTTCAAATCAGTCCCTGTAATCAAAGACAACTTGCCTGATACTGATAAGATGTTAGGTTTGTTGAAGCATCGTAGAGAGATGTTGAGATCAAAATCAAATTAAGGTTTGGAACATTGATTGTATTTTCTCCCATGGAAGTGTTAAATAATAGTTAAACAAAGTTCAAAACCCTTATCTAAGTGACGTTGGATAAAATAATACTAATGTTTCGTTTGATTATTAGTGTAAGAACACGAGGAAAATACTTATTTATTATTTATGTTTTATAATAGGTAGACATAAAATAAAGAATAGTTCAAACTGATAATTTGAAGGTGGTCAAAGCCGTACAAGAGAGTGGGGGGACGACTCAAGAGTTACTATGCTCAGGAGAGTTAAACGAATTTTAGAATCTGAAGGGCAGTGGTGGATTCGATATGTTCCTAGAGAAGCTAATTCAGTGCTTGAAAAGGAAAACACCAATTTCAAGCTCAATATTTATTTTTTTGAGGGTCATTTTCCCAAACATGTGGTGGATGGATTTGAAGGGAATTGTGAGACAAAGAATCAATGTTGAAGAAAGAAAGGAGGAATTTTTTTTTATATGAAAATATAATTGAAGGGTTAGCAGAGGGAGAGGGTTGGGTGAGGATGGTGGGGGATCGTTGGAGAGGAACAGGGTGTGAAAATATTTCTTAATATTATTTTTAATTAATATTAATATAAAATCAAAAAATAATTTTAATTTTTCTAAATTTTTTATTTTTTGGAATTATTTTATACAAAGAATGAGATGGTTTACTTATGTGGCTTTTTTTTGCCACGTGCTTATTAGTGATTGGGCCGCATCATCATTGAACATTGAACAATGTTGACTAATGGCTGACTAAGGGATAACTAACAGGGTACCAATGCGGGAAAAAATTACTTTAAGTACTCAATTTGCCAAAAAAAAAAAGGGTTTAGATACCTTTCTGAGAAAATGAAAATAATTTAGGGGGCAATTTTTATATTAAGCCTAGATTGAATTGGGTAGCGCGAGGGCAAAGTTTAAGTTTAGGGTAGATGCGTTGATGGGCTAAATTGTGCCGGGCTTGGGTTGGTCTTACTATTTTTCATTTAGGGTTTTAAAATAAATTTTGGTATAATTATTTTCAAATCCCTTGACTTTGATTAAAAATTTTCTAACTAATAGTCCCACAATTGGTAAGATTTTAACTCCATTAGAAGGATATATGGCAATAATAAATAGAATTAAAGTTTAGGTATCAAAATGATTTTCTCTTATTCGAGTTAAAAGCTCTGTTTTTTTTTCTCTACTTGTGTAGAATCTTAAGATGATCCAAAGGTAGATTCAAGATATCGAAGTTCTATTTACAGTTTTTTTTGGTTTAATATATTAATATTTTAAAATTGACAGCTCAATATTAAATTATTTAAGAAAATAAATTTGAATATTTTCAAAATTAGTAAGTAGCTGTTTGAGTTTTAATTCGATTAGTATGAGTATTATTGCCAATGCAGGAGGACGTAGATTCAAGTGCATTGAAGCACATTATACTCTTATTGGGACTATAGGTAGTTCTAAGCATTATGTCAAAAAAAGTAAATATAATAAGAATCTATAAAAAGATTGAATAATTAATTTTTACTGACGTGGATTGTTATGAATATCAAATCAACATTAATCATCCACATCATCAAAATTAACAGCTCGTTAATCTTTTCACTTAGTTCCGAATCATCTGATAAAAATTAAAAGTTAAAAAACGAACTGAAAGAAAATAGATTTTTTATTTTTAATATTTTGAGGGCAAAGAAATAAAAGGACATTTTAGCATATTAATTAGAAAATGGAGTAGAAATAAAATTAATTAAGTTGACTTAATTAACCTAAATTGTAAAGCTAAAACATATATACAGTTTTGCGCAAAAATAAAAAGATATACCAAATCCGCTTATATTTTGGTCTTAACAATCACACACAATTTTGTATGCAGTTATGAATGGAAGAATGATTTTGTATTTAAATTTCCAAACTCAACATTATTTTCGTATTTTCATACTTCTCATAATAAAAATATTTTATTATCACCACCTAAAAACCATTTCTTCCTTCTCATCACTAATTTTTTATAAAAGTTGAATGCATAAGAAGCAAATACAAACGTGAAAGATACAGATGTGTGGTTACAAATCATGTTTTATCTAACACAACCTTCTACTGCTCAACAACAACCAGTAACATAACATAATGCAGATTACAACAACTAAGGCCATCACCCATTTTTACCAAATCTCCTACACCCTTCCACACAACACAACACACCTGTGATGTTGCGCCTTCTCTGTTTCTTAAACTTGAGTGGTATGTCATTCCCGGAGATCCAAAAGGCAATTCCTATGGACGGTAAAATTGCATTCGGATTCTTTACATTCTAAGGCCTGCCTATTGCAAACCTCACCACATCCCTTACATGGAGGGCAATTCCAGATGTTTTTCACAACATTGAATGGATGTCGATGCCTTGGACCTTCGATTTTGTTCCCAAGCTTCATATATGGGAGATCCCCAATAGCACAATTGAGATGAAGAGAGTTATCACAATCAGCACAATAGTAAAACCAACGATTTGGCTCTCTTTCTTTCTCGCAGAGATCGCAGAAAAGTTGAGAAGGCTCAGAATCATCAGAAAAAGTCAAAGTAAGAGCATGCCTGTCATACTTGTACCAAGCAGTGAGTGGTAGTGTTGCACAACCTACATCTAAACTGAAATCACAGCGCTTCATGCATCTATATACAAATGAGTAGTATAGCATTTTGAAACAAGCACTGCAACTCGTTCCCCCTTTGTCGTGGAAAAGAAAGAGTGAATGCTCATGACTTGGTGCTTCAAGGTGTCCGAAAATATCATACATTGAATGTCAATTTGGTAGCCGCAATATCCTTTGTAGCATATATAACTAAATCCTTGACACGGACGACCGCAAGCACAGCAGCATGAAAAACCCAACTTACCTTGTAAGTTCACGAGAGTAAGCAAATGCATGTGAAATGGGTGTGGCATTTCTTTAGGCAATTCAGCGCAATCTTTGTGGAGAAAGAACTTGCATTGCTCACAACGATAAAATGGAGTTGATAAAGGTCTCGTGCACCCATCGCACTGACTATCATCATCTTTGGTCTTCCCACTAAAAGTGAGTCTTAAATTATGATCATGATAGGAATGCTTGATCTCACTTGCTACCATTAGCTCTCCAATACGAATTTGTTCAACAACATCAGTAATCAAATTCCAAGGTTCATCCACCACTTCCTCAGACCTCTCATCATAGCCTTCCGGCATAATTGTTCCATCCCAAATTGCTTTATCAGTTGCACAACGTACATGAGCAATATAACAGCAACGAGAAGCAGGACAACGGTAATTGCCATACCTTATATCAACTTCCTCGTAACAAATTTTGCACATCCAATCCTCAACTTGATTTTGTCGAAGAGAATAGGAAAGAGAAATCGTGTGACGATGTCGTGTTATCATGATGTGGCGTGGCAATGAAATGCAATTCTTGTGGACAAGGAGGTGACATGTAGCACAGAAATAGGGGGAGTGATCTCTGTCAGTGCCACAAAAATCACAAACAAACCACATTTTTCTAGATACAAGCATCCACGGGTGTTCATGACTTGCAACTGTGATTGTTGGTGGTGAAAAAAGAAAATCATCAAGTGAAAGATCAAAGTTGCATAGAGAGCAGGAATAAACAAACCCCTTCCATTGGATTATGCACGAAGAGCAACTACATTTCTGGGGATGAGTAGGCGGTTGTGGCAAGAGAGTAAGAGGATGCTTACGGTCATAGGGGTGATTAATCTCAAGGAGTAGTTCAGCACATTCCTTATGAAGGTTAAAGAATGTAGGATAAGTGCAATCTGAACAGTGGTAAAATGGACCAGATATTGGTTTCCGACACCCCAGGCAATCAGGCTCGGCTTCCTTGTTATGATTTTGAATGACGTGTAAAGGATGGGGGTGCAAAGAATTAGGAAAATTTGCAGCAATGGATGATTGAAGCAAAGTACAATTGATGTGCAGATGGAAATTACAATCATTACAATGATAAACAAATTCCCCAAATTTCTTACCACACAAACTGCATTTTCCTATCCAAGAACAACGTGATTTTGGCTGAAGAGTGAGAGGGTGTTTAGGGTGGAAGTGATTCTGAATCTTGGGGGCTAAGTCTAACTCAGCACATCCCTTGTGAAGATAAAACTCGCATTGATTGCAGCCATAGCTCCAGCCCTCTACAGGTTTCTCACACACAAGGCAAAGAGCTGCTTTGCTTGCAACACTGTGAGATTGGATGAAGACCAAAGGATGGTGGTGGCTGAAATGTTGAATTTCCATCTGTCTTTCTTTCCAACTCTCAGATACGGTGAAATTATTTAGAAGAAGAAGAACAAAAAATGAAATTGCTTCATCAAATTAATCCAGGCCTGATGGTTAGTAGATTCTTTTCTTGGGTGTTGGTTTTGGTCTTCATAAAGAAAGGAATACTTGATGCTTTGCCCAATTTTCAAAATTCTAAGCATAGATATAGATATAATTAAGCAAATAAAGAACGAAAGAAGAAAGAAACATCAGAAGAAAGTAGGAGAGGACACTTTTCTTCGGAAATTCTCGTTGCTTGCTCTCCACGTTTCATTCTAATGATACCAGTCCCGATGTAATTAACAAGTATACATACATTCAGGGACAACATTACGTCAAGAATTAAAAACATCATAATCCCATTTTTCTCAACACTTTCCCTTGTGCTGGGCTTTACTGTAAAAGATCTTATTGTAAGAAAATAAATTCAATACATTGAAAAGGAAAACACCAATTTCAGGCTTGAAATTTATTTCTTGAGGGTCATCTTCCCAAACATGTGGTGGATGGATTTGAAGGCAACTATGGGACAAAGAATCAATGTTTAAGAAAGAAATGAGAGAAATAATTCTTTTAATGAAAATATTATTTCTTTTAATGAGAGAAATAATCTTAATTTCTCTATTTTTTTAATTTTGGAATTATTTTATACAAATAACGAGGTGATTTGTTTATGTAATTTTTTTTGCACATGTCAATTGGTGATTGGATCACATCATCATTGATGGAGGTTTACTAACAACTGGCCTAGTGAGTTTTACGGGCCTACTGGACCAGAAGCTTCTCAAGCTCAAGCATTTACTTTTCTAGTAGAGACCAATGTCTTGGAGCTAACGTGGGATCCGCTCAAGGGCTATTGGGTTAGGTAAATATCTGACACATTCTCCGACTAGAAAAGTTATTTTTGGAGGGGAAACTATGCGTTTTTGGGATCTGCGTGCTCCTTTTGTTAGAACCTCTAAGAGGTCCCAATGGTTTGGACTTGAGTAGGTTGAAAAAAGACATTCAACCTTGGCAAGAACAGTGTTCTGTGGAATATATGACGCATGCTCCTTTAGGATCTTTAAATTCTGTAGGTGGAATAGCTACCGAGATCAACGCAGTTAATTATGTCTCTTCGAGAAGTCGGTTAGCTACCTCTCATGTTGTTCCAGGATTCTTCCTATTCGTGGGTTATTTATGGCACACGGGAGGAGCTCGTGCAGCCGCAACAATATTTGAAAAAGGAATTGATTGTGATTTTAAGCTTGTTTTTTTCATGACTCCCCTTAACTTGGATAACTAAGACAGGAGACGCAATACTTAAGGTAGGAATCAATTTGATTACACAACATATATTGAAGGAATTAGGTGATATTTAAAAAATTATTATGTTTTCCTTTCGTTTCAACTCATTTTCTATCTAAAGTACTTTTTTTTAGCTCAGCTATTCCACCCTGCCGAGCCATTACCTTTTATTAATATTAAGATTCTTTATTAAGAAGTTAGGAAAAAGCAATAAAGAAAGAAATATATTCATCGAGCAAAGGAGAGAGAGGGATTCAAACCTTCAATAAATCTTTGTTTCGAACTATACCGGTTTTCAAAACCAGAGCTATCAAACACTTAGCTATCTCTCCGAAAGCTAATTTCTATTTTATTTTTATTCCACCAAATCAGACTAACGGATAACTAATGGGGATGCCAATGTGAGAAAAAAAATTAGTTTAAATACTCAAATTAACAACAAGAAAAAATTAAAATCTATTTGAGAAAGCATGTATAATTTAAGTTTAAGTTTAGGGTAGGTGAGTTGATGGGCTAAATTGTGCCGGACTTGGGTTGGTCTTAATCTTTGAAACAATTTTTGGTATAACTATTTTCAAATCCCTCGACTTTGATTAAAATTTTTCAAACTAATAGCGCCACATGGCAGCATACAATTGGTTGCATTCAAAGTGATGTAAGATTTTAACTCCATTAGAAGGATATATTAGATATATTGATAAAGTATAGGGGTTGAATCTGTTATTATCATTCTTTTATCATTACGTTGATCCCAAATTTATAAAGAAATTCATATTTATATTCTTTATATTATGTTTCTCTTTGCTACGAAGATTTTTTATTTTATTTCTCAAATTATTTTTTTCTTTCTATCTTCTCGCTTAAATAAATTCCTTTACTTGCCTAAATCAGTAAAGAAGATGGTTTAAAATAGAAGTGTCTATAAGTCGGATCAGGTCAGGCCTTAATAAATTTTTGGGCCCAATTGATAGGTTTGGTCTAGCCTACCCGTATTTTATTTTTTATATAGAAAATTTTAAAAATATAATACAGCAAATACACTTAAAACATTAAAATAAATTAAAATAAAAACTTTTATACTTAAATAAAACTAAGATAGGTGCAACTTAACAAACAAATGTCTCTAACATAGTAGCAAAATTGACAATAAAATAAGAGTTATACAATATCTAAATAATAACAACATAATAGTGAAATGACAGTAAAATAGTGACAAACAAGAAAAAGTTTTGTCGAGTATGTTGCAGGTCCGGTAAATTTGTTTTCATTCAAAATAATCGACTTTCAATTTCAAATAGCGAATTTTGTCTTATCCACGAGTGAAAGAAAAAATTAATATTAAAATTATATTTACAAAAAAAATTATTTAGTATTTTTTGCCAATATTATTTAGTAATTCAATCATAGGTAGAGTAGTAAATTATTCATAATTAATTTGATTTTGTTGGTTTTATAGAGAATTTGGTTCTATTTTGATTCGTAAAAGAGTTCATTAAATCTTTGGATTGGATTGAATTGATCAATTGCTCACTTCGAAACAAAATCGAAATTAAAATATTTTAATAAAAATGATTAGCATAAAATATAAATTATTGAGAGCCGAACTTCAAAGTTTTAGGTTAAAGAACTAAATTGAATTGAATTGTTAATTTTTAAGAGTCTAAAATCGCGTGGGTTTGAGTGTGTTGAAGTGCATTATCCTCCTACTTAAACCCTAAACTTTAAGTATCAATTTGAACCTTGAAATCATGCTCAAATATCAAAATGTATATCTATCCTAGAATAAAAATATTTTATTGACTATTTTGGATTAATATTATAACAATCGAATTGGCGATTAAGCCAATCAAATCATCAATTTTTAGTGGATTTGATCTCAATACAGCTGTGACCATATCCAATTAATAACAAACCTATTCATTTAGCGAAGGAGAGAGACGGCTTAAAATCTTTGAGCCACACAAGTTCCCTCGAGTGAGCTTGTGGATCCAAAATTTCAAATCAGTCCCTGTAATCAAAGACAACTTGCTTGATACTACTAAGATGTTAGCTTTGTTTGAAATGTCGTAGAGAGATGTTGTTGACATCAAAAACAAATTAGGGTTTGGAACATTGATTGTATTTTCTCCTATGGAAGTGTTAAATAACATTTACACAAAGTTCAAAACCCTTATCTAAGTGATGTGGGATAAAATAATACTAATGCCTCGTTTTATTATTAGTCTAAGAACACGAGGAAAATACTTATTTATTACATAAGTTTTACAATAGTTAGACATAAAATAAAGAATAGTTCAAATTGATAATCCGGAGGTGGTCAAAGCCCTACAAGAGAGTGGGGGGATGACCCAAGAGTTACTATGCTTAGGAGAGTTAAACGAATTTTAGAACCTGAAGGGCAGTGGTGGATTCGGTATGTTCCTAGAGAAGCTAATTCAGTGGCCGATTGCTTGGCAAAGATGACTCTAGAATGGAAGATAAGTTTATAGATTTTTGAGAACCCTCCTGATGCAGTCTTAGCGATGTTGCAATGTGATAAAAGTAGCAAAGCTTTTCTTCAAGGAAATTTGATGTAATTTTTTTATCACACACGCACAAAAAAAAATAGTTAGTACAAATTTAAACTTGAAATTAAAAAAATAGATAATAACTATTGTAAAAATACGACCACTTCAAAATAAAGGACAACTATTCATTCTCTTAGCTAAGAATTAGTCACGAGAACAACTAAATACTATCAATCCAATCAGTTATGAAAACGAACTCAAAGTACTAAATCAAACATTTTAAATTAGCTATGAGCGCCCCGAGAGCTTCATCGAAAACTCGAACACCTTCATTCTTGTCTAAAACTGTTTTAGCTATGAAATATGCATATCTTTATTCTCTTTCTCATGAACATGTCTTAACCTCCATTATTCAATACGCTTTAAAATTTGAAGAATTTGATATTATCAATTGCCCGTGTCTAGACTATCTGTGAATATCGTAAATTTATCAAGTTCTTGCTTGTGATAAAGAAGCAGACTATCTAAAATCTTCCACATATATATTTTAAATTTATGATTTCCATACGCATACGATATAATTACTATTAGTGTATCAATATATGCACAATGACTCAAAAATTTCTAGCAAGTTCTTGGAATCAAACATGATGACATGTTTGCTTACGTAAAACATCGAGCATACCAGATAGAGTTTAGGTTGTATTTAAATTAGATAATTTTAAAAATACCTAAAAGATATAATATATTATATTCACTAATCATGATATACAACAATGTTTATATATATATTTATCGTTTTTGTATTTAAAAATTTATCTTATCTAATCATTAAATGTAATGGTAAGTTATATTATATTTTTAAGAAAAAAATTCGAGTCAAATTTTTAAAAACGGTATTATTGAAAAGAATAATCATAAATCATTTTTATAAATTGCAAAACAAATATGGATAAACTATAAAAATAGTTATTTTTATTTGTCTCAGATTACATTTTAGTTGATTATGTTTGAAATGTTATGTTTTAGTCATTTATGTTATTATTTTGTTACGAAGTAGTCACTCTACCATTAAGCTCTGTTACCTCCCTAATGACAATCCTATGTGGCATCCAGATGGGTTCTAAATGCCAATTTGGATATCTAACTGGTATAAGAATAATTTTTTTAGTCAAAATGAAAAAGAAAACTAAAAGAAAAAGGAGAAGAACGGTTTTTTTTTTTGTTTCCAATTCAAGGTGTAATTAATTAAAAACCTATCATTATCCCAGTTGGACATTAAAGTCGACATTTAAAACTCATTTGGACTGCCACGTAGGATTGCCATTAGGAGGTAACAGAGGTTAATGACAGAGTGACCATATCGTATCAAAACTATAATGTAAGTGACTACAACGTATTTTAAACATAACTGATTAAAATGTAATCTGAGACAAACAAAAATAACTATTTTTATAATTTACCAAACAAAAATATATATGAGACATTAACTATATAAGAGAAAACATATTATTTAAGCAAATATATATGGATCAAACCGGTTGGTCGAATTTATTTGTTCGATGAAGAGTATTAAACAACTTAAACCGATTAAAAAATTAATTAAATTGAAAATTGAACTGAATTTTTAAATATTTTTAATGAAATTATTATTATTTATTTTATCAAACTAATTAAACTTATCAAATCGATGAATTAATAACTTGATTGATACGAACACCGATTCTCAAAATATTTATTCAAATTACAAAAAACAAGTAATAAAGTTGCATCATGCATGACATTACCTTATATTATTATATATATTAACGCTTCATCTTTACCTTACTCAAAGCTTTGACTACTAATCCTATTATAAATTTACACTCACCACTCTCAGGATCTACCAGAAAATCGACTAATCTCCCAACCATGGCGGTCGTGAAACTGTTCGGAGCTTGGCTTAGTCCGTACGTTTTCAGAGTAATTTGGGCTCTGAAACTCAAAGGCATACCTTACGAATACATCGAAGAAGATCTCTCCAACAAGAGTCCTTTGCTCCTTCAATATAATCCAATTCATAAGAAAGTCCCGGTCCTCGTTCATGACGGAAAACCCATCTGCGAATCCACCGTCATCCTTCGATATATCGATGAAATTTGGCCGCAAAATCCCTTGCTGCCGGCTGATCCCTATGACAGAGCCGTTGCTCTGTTTTGGATCAAATTTGCAGATGACAAGGTAAAATCCTCTTCTTTTCTTTTCTTGGCTTAAATACAAAATTAACCCTCAAACTATATCGTATTTACCACTTAGGTGTCTAAGAGTTTTTTTTTTGGCAAAAATGATATTTAAACGATTAATTTTATTGGCATCGTACACTTTTTAGATAAAATATAACGAATTTAATAGTTTAAGCATATTTTTTACTGAAAAATTTAGGTACTTAAAATGAGAAAATTGGCATAGTTTAGATACTAATTTTGAATTAAACCTTTTTATTTATTTGATGCATATGGCAATTTTCCCATTTATTGATTTTTTTATTTATATTTATTTTATCTATATCAATAGTCAATATTTTTTGAATAAATAGTCAATATTATTTTTTAAGTGTTGTATTGACTTGATAAATGTGGTACCAACTAAATTAGAAAAAAATACGATGTAATTAAACTAATTTATATATTTGAGGGTAATTTAATTTTTTTATTTAAAAAATAATAAAAAACACGTATGATGGGAATTGAAAACGGGTCAATTGAGTTAGAAAAACTTTTAATTTATCACTCAATTAAAGCATTATTTTAATATTTTTGTACATTTCAATTTGTATTATGCACACTCTATTACCCCAATCAATTATATATATATTTGACCAAACTGGTGTCTCAACTTAACTCAGCACCGACTCAAAATTAATGATAACATCATGATAAACAATTTTAATCTATTCATTTTCATTTTAATATCTTCAAATTTTACGTGTTATTATTATTATTTGGTGTCAACCTATAGATTTTATTATTTATTGTATGTTATTTTTAAACACACATTTGTGTTCTAAATTTGTAGTTTCCACACGCATGCGCGCGTGATAGGATTTCTGGTATTAATAAAGCACTGACTAAGTTGGTGTCACAAGTCAACCAGACACCAACTTGGTTAGGAAATTACGAGAAGGCCTTTACGTAATTAAAATAAGTAATATTATTCAAGGTTAATTTAGTCTTATCACTTTAAAAAATGGTAGGAATTAAACCCATGCCAATTGTACTATTAAAGTTTTTAATTTGCTATTCAACTAAAGTTTTATTTTGATATTTTTGTACATTATTATTTTATTACGCACATTTTATTACCTCCACCAGTTGTATATATAGTTAATATTAATAAAGCTTTTAACTGAGTTGATGTCACAAGTTAACTCGACACTGACTCAAGATTGAAGACAACAAAATGATAAACAACTTTTAATCTATTTTTCATTTTAACATCAAATATGTTTCACATGTTATTATTAATTAGTTTCAAATCATATATTTCATTATTTATTGTACGCTAATTTCTTAAACATACATTTGCATTCGAAATTTGTGGTACTCTATGCATACGTGTGTGATAGAATTTCTAGTTATTTATTAAGCTTTTTACTGAGTCGGTGTCACCCACCAACCATGTCCCAATTTAGGACATTACTAAAAAAATATTTAATCTACTAAGTAACTTATAAGATTATATAGATATTTTTGTCTTTTTATATTTTTAAACATTTAGTTTTTATAAGATAACATAATATTTAAATAAATAAAATAAAATTGAGTTTATTGAAAATATTCTCCATTAAGTGATAATTAAATTTTATTTACTCATCATTTTCCACACTTTTTTATAGAAAAAAATTCTATTGGATTATTTTTTATTTTGGATTATCAAACATGTGTAAAATACTAATCATTGAAAATATTAGTGGTTTATCAAACAATGCCTAACTTGGATCCAGAAAAAGTTCAAACCTCAATGTGAGAACAATTGTCAAGTTTAGGGATTAACTTGAACAAAAAATAGTCTAGGCCATACCTTGAGAACAATCGCCAAGTTTAAGGACTAGTTTGAACAAAAAAAGTTCAAGCCCCAATGTGGGAGTAGTTGTTAAGTTTCAGACCTGTAAAGTGATTTAACCCTTTTTAACTTTAACAGTAGTGGGATTAAATTTCTTGAAATAAAAAATAGGAGGACTAAATTGCAAACATACAAAGAATACAAGTACTTTAACATATTTTAACCTAGTTGAAATTAAGATTCTAGCTCTTTGTAGTTTGAAAATTTTTTTTGTACATAAAATTTGATGGCTGATACTAGAATCTCTGTTTAAAACAGAGTCCTATAATAGCAAAGCTTTATCGAACCGAAGGTGAAGAACAACAGGTGGTAGTGAAGGAGTGGTTGGAAATGCTAGAAGCCATGGAAGAACATGCGCTAATTGGAGGGAAAAAATTCTTTGGCCGAGATGAGATAAACATGGTGGACATTGCATTTTGCATGGTTGCTCACTGGCTCGGGGTTATCGAAGATGCAGCAGGGCTTAAAGTCTTTGAGCCGTACAAATTCCCTCGAGTGAGCTCATGGATTCAAAATTTCAAATCAGTCCCTGTAATCAAAGACAACTTGCCTGATACCGATAAGATAGTTGCTTACTTGAAGCGTCGTAAAGAGATGCTGTTGACATCAAAATCGAATTAGGGTTTGGAAACTTGTGTTCTTTATCGAATGTTTTCAAAATTTGAACTGATCAAGTCACTGCTTTGTTAGTCCAATAATTTCGATCAGTTTGTTTAAATAAATTATCAAAATCAAAATAAAAAAATTTCAATGGGTCCATATTAGTTTGCCACCTATAGGCCTTTTCATTTATTAAGTCTATTATATGTGTTATCTTGTCTTTAAACTAACTGATATATTTTTTAGCCCAATAAATATCTTTCATATGCCTAAAATATTATTTATTCTTTTAATTAACTTGTAATGACCTGATTTTAAACATTGTCAAAAAAAAATACAATTTTAAAATCCAATTCCGTAAATTGAGTTAGTGGAATCATGAATAGAAAAGGTTTATGAAGTTAGTATGAAAATATAATAAAGAATGGTTAAGTAATTTAATCAAGAAAATCATTAATTAAAGTTCAGGGATTAATTTATAAAATTTCAACCGCTTTTGAAATTTTAATTTAGAAAAATGATTGAGGACTTAATTAATAATTAATTTGAGGTCCTTGGAATTAATTGACTGTTATTAAAATATGATGGTGAAAGGGTTTGATTACATCCACTTATTACATAAACATATAATATATAATAAAATAGAATTTTCGAATAATTTAAGTAGTAGTTAGTTCTAAAATAATTTTCACTTATTACATGTCAACACATTAGCACGGTTTAATTTTACAGTCAAATGCTCCCTCGACATGATGACATGTTTGCTAAAACATCAAAGATAAATGATCTTTTATAATTGAATTATCAAACGTAGCTAAAGACGACATCGAGCCGTCTCGAGAGAAAGAAAAGGCAAAAGTTGTAGACGAGTAGCTAATGCGATTTTTACTTTCATGATTTGAATTCAAAATATATATATACAGTTAAAAACTAGCTTGCTTGCGGTAAGTATGTCTCATGATTTGGTTTGTATATAATGATATGAAATGTTATGAATTTAATTGAGACGATCATGGCATAAATGAGTATTATATGAAACTATGGTAAGTGATCATGAATATAAATATGTTTTTGGAATATTATTACCTTAGTAATTGACTCGGGTATATTTGGCATGCCATAAGATTAGTGTACAAGATTATACTGATGAGGTATGGAATGCATGCTATACTTTGAATGTTCCGATGATCTAACAACCCTTACCTGACTCGTTAAAAGATATAGACAAGGAATGTCACATTAAAATTTTCAGTTTCAATCCCTAACCCTTGCTTACTTTTCTAACGTTATCTAGACTCCATATGATATTAAATCTCTTTCTAAAATTGTATATTATTAAAATTTTAATTAGAGAAACCAAAATCCTTTTTCCATGATATTTTCAGGTAAATTTACGATTTTAAGAACAAAGATATTAGTACCTCGTTCATAGTATCAGAACCAATGTATTGTGTTAGAATTGTGTGACCCAAATTCTAAAAGATTGCTTGCAAGTCAAGTTAAACAAAAATATATTTTCTTTCTAGAAGATTTAGTATTTATTAGTATAATATATTTAGCATTTATTAGTATAGTTTATTTGACTTACTAATTTAGCCTATAAATAGGCTCCTTTACAATCTTAGAATTAAAAGAGACACCCATTAGATTAGAACTCATAACACATTTAGAGAATTTTGTGTTTACGTTTGAGGGTTCTTTGTTTTTCGGGTTTTTGGGGTTTAGTTTTTATCTCCATCTTTTGTACTCTTCATTCTTTTGCCATTATAGTAAAATTATCTTTGCCCGTGGTTTTTTATCCTCTTTTGAGGGGTTTTTCCACGTTAAATTTGTGTGTTCATCTTCTCAATTTCTTCTACTATTTTTACTTGTTCGTTGCTTAATCGGGACGATCCTAACATATTGAAACTTTGAAACACATGTACCAGAACCTCATACCTATATTGCAATATAATATTTAATTAATTTTAAAATTTAATCCTTTCTCAAAATGTACTAATACTAACTACACTTTGCCTTTCCTTTTTTTTTCTTTTGGTAAAATAAACAACTTTACACGATACTATTAAGATAACGCATTAGCCCATGTAACACTAATATAGTCTTTTGCACTAAATATTGCACAGAATAAGGTTGATCTTCAAATACTTAGACCTCAATGAGTCTTGTCGCCGTAACCTTAGCCATATTCTTTTTAAGATATACTTCATAATATAATTCTCTTCACTTTAATGTATCTAATCTTTACTGATTCAAGTTTCAATTTTTTTACTCAATTATTTTAGTTTAATGCACTTAATTTAGTAAAATTTTCAAATATTACATTTAAACACTTATGTAACTAATCTGCTCATTTCCACTCCTATATTTTTTCAAGTTTACTAGACAACCCTTAAATTTATAATTGCATAGTTTTTACGATTTGGTCCCAAACTCCCAATTTTACACTATTTTACAATTTAGTACCTGGAAGTCTTTTTTTTTCAATTCAGCCTTAAATCCCAGTTTGCCTAGTTTTGCAAAACAATCTCTCTCTTCTTTTCTATTCTTTTTTTTTAAATTTCGAGATTTTATAATTTTATTCCTACTATTAAAATCTTATCAAATTTTCCACAAATTAGTCCATGATTTTTGAACCATTAAACTTTCATATTCTATTTTTAGAATAGTAAATTCACAACCCATATAAATTAGTTCTAAAACTCGTGTTTTGGAATCTTTACAATTTAATCCCTATAATTTCAACTTTCATATTTCATAATCATATAATTTAGTACAACACCAAATTTTTAGATTTCACTAATCAACCTTTAACATTTGGAATTTTACAAATTTTACAATTTCATCCTTACTTCAATTTTTATCAAATTGATCACTTAACAAATTGTTTTCAATTTACTTCCAAATAGTATTCAAAATATTCCAAATAAAAAATATTTGTATTGTCTCTTCATGCGGCATTGCATTATATATATTTTTGGAAAAATTACATGTATTTATGCTTTTTACTCGAAGTTACTTTTTTATATTTAAATTTGTCGAGGAGAGGTCTAATTCATTTTCGAGAAGTTTTCAAAATATAATCCATTGAAAGTTGATAGATTATTTTTTTTTGTGAATTACAATAATAGAGTAAAACCCAAACAACAAACGCGGAATGATGAGCACTTTTAGCTATCAAGCCATCATATAAAATTCAAAGCTAATAAATTCTTTAACGAAGGTCAATATTATATTAAAATGTTTATATTTAATTTTAACTTCAAATTTTATCTTTCAACTCTACATAACATCTTGGGGGTGAGACAAGTGGCATCCATCTTAAATTACTTTATATTGCATCATGCATGACATTACCTTTCTATATACTTTCTTTAACTCAAAGCTTGGACTGCTAATCCTATTATAAATTTACACCCACCGCTCTCACAATCTACCAGAAAATCGACGAATCTCCCAACCATGGCGGTCGTGATACTGTTCGGAGCTTGGCCTAGTCCGTACTGTTACTGAGTAATTTGGGCTCTGAAACTCAAAGGCATAGCTTACGAATACATCGAAGAAGATCTCTCCAACACGAGTCCTTTGCTTCTTCAATATAATCCAATTCATAAGAAGATCCCGGTACTCCTTCACTACGACAAACCCATCTGCGAATCCACCGTCATCCTTCGATATATCGATGAAATTTGGCCGCAAAATCCCTTGCTGCCGGTTGATCCCCATGAGAGAGCAGTTGCTGTGTTTTGGATCAAATTAGCTGATGACAAGGTAAAATCTTTTTTTTTGGTTTAAATACAAAAATAACCCTCAAACTATATCGTATTTCTCACTTAGGTGTCTCACGTTTTTTTTGGGTCAAAAATGATATTTAAACTGTTAAATTTATCTTATTTTACCAAAAAACACAGTACCATGTTTTATTGACATCGTACAATTTTTGGGTAAAATGTAATGAAATTAATAGTTGAAGTATATTTTTGACAAAATTTAGGTACCTAAATGAGAAAATTGATATAGCTTAAGCATCAATTTTGCAGTTAAACCTTATTTATTTGATGCATATGACGATTTCCCATTTATTGATTTTTATATTTATTAATCTATACCTATATGGTAAGAGAGTGGTTTATCTATGTTTGTGTCCCTTTATTATGTTGAAAATTTGGATCTAGTCATTCTACTTTAATTATGTCAATTATATGTGTTATCTTGTCTTTAAACTATCTGATATTATTTTTTAGCCCAATAAATATCTTTCATATGCCCAAAATATTATTTATTCTTTTAATTAACTTGTAATGACCCGTTAGTTAAAGTTCAGGGATTAATTTGTAAAAATTTAACCGCTATTGAAATTTTAATTTAGAAAATGATTGAGGACTTAATTAATAATTAATTTTAGGATCTTGGAATTAATTGACTGTTATTTAAATACGATAGTGGAATAGTATGATTACATCCACTTATCTTACTTAGCTTGACCACTAATGGTGATTAATTAAGCTAATTAAGGGTGTAATCATAGTATAAATACTAAGAGAGTGGAGAGAAAGATGAAGTTATCATCTTCCTCATTTTGTTTGGCTGTCCAAAGCTGAAAAGAAGAAGGAAAAACATCTTTGTTTTCTTTTCCATTTTAATCCAAAATTAATCGCCGCAATTAAGTTCTTTCCTTAAGATTTTTATAAAGTTTGAACCACGGGATTTAGCTAACACGTGTTATTTTCTTCCATTGTTAGATGTTCAGAAAGTTGCCATTAAAGTTTTAATTGATGATTTTAAGCTTGAATTTGAAGAGATCATTACTTAGTAAGTTTAGATTATGTTAAGTATTAAGTTGGAAATTAAGTTTAGCTTAAAAGATGATTTTGTGAAATTAGGGGCAAAATTGAATAAAGTTAAAGCTATTATAAACTTATGGTATAGATTAAAAATACAAGGTCGCTAATGGAAGGATATGAAATCGAATTTTGCTTTCATGATAACTATCGAGAAATAAGAACATTTTGGATATAAGGACTAAAATGAATAAAATGAAAATATAATTGATTATATATTTTTCATGAGTTTGAGTGAAAATAATACCATTTTTGTAATTGATTTATCAAACTTAGCTAAAGATGACATCGAGCCATCTTGAGAGAAAGAAAAGGCAAAAGTTGTAGACGACTAGCTAATACTATTTGTACTTTCATGATTTGAATTCAATATATATATATACTGTTATTCTACTTGTCTTATGATTTGATTTGTATATAATGATATGAAATGTTATGAATTTAATTGAGATGAGCATGGCATAAATAAGTATTATATGAAACTATGGTAAGTGATCATGAATATAAATATGTATTTGGAATATTGTTATCTTACTAACTGTCTCAGGTATAGTTGCCATGCCATAAGATTAGTGTACAAGATTATACTAATAAGGCATGGAATGAATGCTATACTTCAGATGTTCTGATGATGTAACATCTCTTACCTGACTCGTTAACAGATACTGACAAGGAATGTCACATTAAAATTTGATGTAATTTTTTTTATCTCACACACACAAAAAAATAGTTAGTACAAATTTAAACTTGAAATTAAAAAAAAATAACTATTGTAAAAATACGACCACTTCAAAATAAAGGACAGCTATTCGGTCTTTTAGCTAAGAATAAGTCACGAGAACAACTAAATACTATCAATCCAATCAGTTATGAAAACGAAATCAAATTACTAAATCAAACATTTTAAATTAGCTATGAGCACCCCGGGACCTTCATCGAAAACCCTAACACCTTCATTCTTGTCTAAAATTGTTTTAGCTATGAAATATGCATCTTTATTATCTTTCTCATGAACATGTCTTAACCTCCGTTATACAATACGCTTTAAAATTTGAAGAATTTAATATTATCAATTGCCCGTGTCTAAATTATCAATAAATATCGTCATTTTATTAAGTTCTCGGTTGTGATAAAGAAACAGACTATCTAAAATCTCCCACATATATATTTTAAATTTATAATTTCCATATGCATACGATATAATTACTATTAGTGTATCAATATATGCACAATGACTCAAAAATTTCTAGCAAGTTCTTGGAATCAAACATGATGACGTTTGCTTACGTAAAACATCGAACATACCAGATAGAGTTTAGGTTGTATTTAAATTAGACTAATCATGATATACAACAATATTGTTTATATATATTTATCGTTTTTGTATTTAAAAATTTATCTTATCTAATCATTAAGTGTAATGGTAAGTTATATTTTAAAAACAGTATTATTGAAAAGAATAATCACAAATCATCTTTATAAACTGCAAAACAAATATGGATAAACTATAAAAATAATTATTTTTGTTTGCCGCAGATTACATTTTAGTTGATTATGTTTGAAATGTTACGTTTTAGTCATTTATGTTATTGTTTTGTTACGAAGTAGTCACTCTACTGTTAAGCTCTGTTACCTCCCTAATGACAATCCTATGTGGCAATCCAGATGGGTTCTAAATGCTACTTTAGATATCTAATTAGGATAAGAATAATATTTTCCAATTCAAGGTGTAATTAATTAAAAACCTATCATTATCCCAGTTGGACACTAAAGTCGACATTTAAAACTCATTTGGACTGCCACATAGGATTGCCATTAGGAGGTAACAGAGGTTAATGACAGAGTACAATGTATTTTAAACATAACTGATTAAAATGTAATCTGAGACAAACAAAAATAAATTAAAAAATTAATTAAATTGAGAATTGGACTGAATTTTTAAATATTTTTAATAAAATTATTTTATTTTTATTGAACAATCACATTTATCAAATCGACAAATTAATAACCTGACCGATTTAAACACATTCTCTCAAAATATTTATTCAAATTACAACAACCAAGTAATAAAGTTGCATCATGCATGACATTACCTTATATTATTATATAAAAATATTTTTATATGCTTTCTTGAATTCCTGTTATTAACACTTCATCTTTGACTACTAATCCTATTATAAATTTACACTCACCGCTCTCAGGATCTACCAGAAAATCGACTAATCTCCCAACCATGGCGGTCGTGAAACTGTTCGGAGCTTGGCTTAGTCCGTACGTTTCAGAGTAATTTGGGCTCTGAAACTCAAAGGCATACCTTACGAATACATCGAAGAAGATCTCTCCAACAAGAGTCCTTTGCTTCTTCAATATAATCCAATTCATAAGAAAGTCCCGGTGCTCGTTCATGACGGAAAACCGGTCTGCGAATCCACCGTCATCCTTAGATATATCGATGAAATTTGGCCGCAAAATCCCTTGCTGCCGGCTGATCCCTATGACAGAGCCGTTGCTCTGTTTTGGATCAAATTTGCCGATGACAAGGTAAAATCCTTTTCTTTTCTTTTTTTTTGGCTTAAATGCAAAATTAATCCTCAAACTATATCGTATTTACAACTTAGGTGCTTAAGTGTTTTTTTTTTGCAAAATTGATATTTAAACGGTTAATTTTATTGGCATCGTACACTTTTTAGATAAAATATAACGAATTTAATAGTTTAAGCATATTTTTTACCGAAAAATTTAGGTACTTAAAATGAGAAAATTGACATAGTTTAGATACTAATTTTGAATTAAACCTTTATTTATTTATTTGATGCATATGGCAATTTTCCCATTTATGGATTTTTTTTATTTATATTTATTTTATCTATATCAATAGTCAATATTTTTTGAATAAATAGTCAATATTATTTTTTAAGCGTTGTATTGACTTGATAAGTGTGGTACCAACTAAATTAGAAAAAAATACGATAATATTTTTTCTGCAAGTAAAATAATTTATATATTTGAGGGTAATTTAATTTTTCTATTTAAAAATAATAAAAAATACGTATGATGGGAATTGAAAACTAGTCAATTGACTTAGAAAAACTTTTAATTTATCAATCAATTAAAGCATTATTTTAATATTTTGTACATTTCAATTTGTATTGTGCACACTCTATTACCCCAATCAATTATATATATTTGACCAAACTGGTGTCTCAACTTAACTCAGCACCGACTCAAGATTAATGATAACATCATGATAAACAATTTTAATCTATTCATTTTCATTTTAATATCTTCAAATTTTACGTGTTATTATTATTTAGTGTCAACCTATACATTTTATTATTTATTGTATGTTATTTTTAACACACATTTGTGTTCTAAATTTGTGGTTTTCACATGCATACGCGCGTGATAGAATTTCTAGTATTAATAAAGCACTGACTAAGTTGGTGTCACAAGTCAACCAGGCACCAACTTGTTTAGGAAATTACGAGAAGGCCTTTACGTAATTAAAATAAGTAATATTATTCAAGGTTAATTTAGTCTTGTCACTTTAAAGAATGGTAGGAATTAAACCCATGCCAATTGCACTATTAAAGTTTTTAATATACCATTCAACTAAAGTTTTATTTTGATATTTTTATACATTTTTATTTTATTATGCACGTTTTATTACCTCCACCAGTTGTATATATAGTTAATATTAATAAAGCTTTTAACTGAGTTGATGTCATAAGTTAACTAGACACTAACTCAATTTGCATTCGAAATTTGTGGTATTCACATGCATATGTATGTTAGAATTTCTAGTTATTTATTAAGTTTTTTACTAAGTCGGTGTCACCCACCAACCATGTCTCAATTTAGGAAATTACTAAAAAAATATTTAATCTACTAGGTAGCTTATAAGATTATGTAGATATTTTTGTCTTTTTATATTTTTAAACATTTAGTTTTTATAGGATAACATAATATTAAAATAAATAAAATAAAATTGAGTTAATTGAAAATATTCTCCATTAAGCGATAATTAACTTTTATTTACTCATCATTTTCGACACTTTTTTTATAGAAAAAATTCTATTGGATTATTTTTTTATTTTGAATTATCAAACATGTGTAAAATACTAATCATTGAAAATATTAATTTTTTATTGATTAAATTTTTTTAGTGGTTTATCATACAATGTCTAACTTGGACCCAAAAAAAGTTCAAACCTCAATGTGGGAACAATTGTCAAGTTTAGGGATTAACTTGAACAAAAAATGGTCTAGGCCATACCTTGAGAACAATCGCCAAGTTCAGGGACTAGTTTGAACAAAAAAAGTTCAAGCCCCAATGTGGGAGTAGTGGTTAAGTTTCAAACCCGTAAAGTACTTTAACAGTAGTGGGATTAAATTTCTTGAAATAAAAAATTAAGATTCTTGTAAAATACAAGTACTTGTAACATATTTTAACCTAGTTGAAATTAAGATTCTAGCTCTTTGTAGTTTGAAAATTTTTTTGGTACATAAATTTTGATGGCTGATACTAGAATCTCTGTTTAAAACAGAGTCCTATAATCGCAAAGCTTTATTGAACTGAAGGTGAAGAACAATAGGCGGTAGTGAAGGAGTGGCTAGAAATGCTGGAAGCCATGGAAGAACATGTGCTAATCGGAGGGGAAAAATTCTTCGATGGAGACGAGATAAACATGGTGGACATTGCATTTTGCATGGTTGCTCACTGGCTCGGGGCTATCGAAGACGCAGCAGGGCTTAAAGTCTTTGAGCCACACAAATTCCCTCGAGTGAGCTCGTGGATCCAAAATTTCAAATCAGTCCCTGTAATCAAAGACAACTTGCCTGATACCGATAAGATAGTTGCTCACTTGAAGCGTCTTAAAGAGATGTTGTTGACATCAAAATCGAATTAGGGTTTGGAACATTGATTGCATTTTCTCCCATGGAAGTGTTAAATGTTCCACATAAGGTTGAAGATGTAATCCAATATTTGAGAGGATCTAAATACTTATGTTCTTTATCGAACGTTTTCAGAATTCGAACCAATCAAGTTATCAATTTGTTGGTTTAATAGTTTCGATTAGTCTGTTTAGTTCGTTTAAATAAATCATCAAGATTAAAAAATAATAAAAATCCAGTTCAATGGGTCCATACTGGTTTGCATCCCCTCCGTCCTATATCGGGTCTTTTTGGGAAATTTTATTTATCGGGTTAATTATATAGGTTGTTTTGTTTTTAAACCAACTCATATAATTTTATTCCAATAAATATTTTTTATGCTCAAAATATTTTTTATTCTTTTAATTAATTAAATTAACTAAATTATTTTCTCAACTTAATTCTAATTTCGTTAAACTCACGACAACTTTACCGATAAAAATCTATGAACAAATTAATTTAATTAACTTGTCCTTATGAAACCATGATGACCTAGTAATAAAATTTCACCTCAAAATTTAATTATTTAATAAAATAATATTTCAAAGTCATTAATTAATTTTCGAGTGATTCCTTATTTATAGTAAGATAATTCGAAGTCATTAATTAACTTGTCTATTTATACGTCTTAAAGTATGAAATAATTCTCTAACTAAGCTTAATATAACATAAGCCAATAGGTGCATGCCAACCAAAATAGTAAGAGTTTCACCAACACGATGAGTGCGAGATTTTCTGCTGGATGCTGATAACAATGAGCGCACACAGTTGAACCTAACTTGCACACGAAAAGCAAACCGAATGCTGAATAATCAATTAGTAACATTTCTATAACTAATATTATAACAAAAATAAATTATGTGAGGACATAAATAAAAATCAAAACAGGTCTTTAGCGGCGTTTTTTTAGGCCAAAAGCGCCGCAAAAAAGGCCGCTAATGAAAACGTCGCAAACGTTTGCAGCGTTTACAAACAAAAACACCGCTAAAGAACATGGTCTTTAGTGGCGTTTTTTTCTAAGCGCCGCTAAAGAACATGGTCTTTAGCGGTATTTTTTTCTAAGCGCCGCTAAAGAACATGTTCGTTAGCGGTGCTTTTATATAAAAACGCCACTATTTTTGGGATTTTTTTAGATTAAATTTTTCATTTTTTCAGCCCTCCTATAGCAACAAATCAAAAACAACTTGATCTAAACCAACCAAAAGCAATAAATTTATATAATATTTCAAATTAAACGAATAAAATAATATTAATATCAATAAATAAAAGTGAATTCATATTATTTTTGCAAAAATGTTAAATGTTAAAATGATAAAAATATTTATGCCATACACTATGACGACGGAAGTTGCGACTGAAACGTCTTCATCATAATCTGAAGCTGCTGCTGGAGTTCGTCGTACTTTTTGCTCTGCTCTACTTCTCTCGCTGCAGCCTCCGCTTCCCTCACTACAGCCGCTGCTTCCCTCGCTGCCGCCTCTGCTTGAAGTTGTAGCTGGAGTTCTTCATATTTCCTTTGAACCTCAGCTGTGGTTGCTTGCATCTGAGCCATCTGGTCTTTTAACCTCTGAACTTCAGCTTGAGCCTGACTCCCCGAAGCCATGTATTGGTGCGAGCTGGATCCAAAATATTGGGTTGGGCTAACAAAAGATCCTTGAAATCGAACTCGACCATACCTTTCAGGACCCAAAACTTCAGTAATAATCCGGTTATCAATGTCTTCAAGATGAACAGAACTATCACTAGAAGCAATCGCTTCGTACTCCGCCTTTTTATCTTTTAGTTTTTCCTAATAAATAAATCACATAGTTAGGAACGCAATATTATATATTAAAAAACATATGCAACATAACAATAGTCGCATTACAAGCAATGAATTAAACCATTAGAAAATAAACACTATAAATAACTAAAACAAGTCAAATCGTATTAAGTAAACGTACCATTATTTCACCAGCTTCAGGAGTCATGGGAGATCCATCTTTCTTCCTATGTGTAATTTCAAAAAGTTGAAGGCGTCCAACTTTTTGACCGGACGACAGTTCCTACAATATAGTAGTAAAAATATTATTTAATAGAAAGTTATACATATTTGAGAATATTAAAAAGTTAAAAATACCTCCGCCTCAGCTACACATGCAAAACTTCTGGACCCGGCTATGTGGGTGAATTTTTGTTTCTGCCTGCTGCTTTTTCCAACTTGTTCACGATCCTACGTTATGAAACTTTTATTACGTAAACAGAAAATACTATAAACCAAAATAATTATAATAGTTTGGAAGTACGTCATACCTCGCCTTTCTTCGAATGCCAAAATCTAACCGCATCTTCCCATTGGTACCTCAACATACCCGGCGGGACATTTTGCAATTTCTCATCGAGGGTTGTTTTTGTCTTATAATAATTTTTCTTCAAAGTACTTTTATTGTCTCTCCATCTTTTTCCCAATGCCTTCTTTACATAAGCATCCGAGACCTCTAAAGCAAACCTCGCCTACAAAAAACAAAAAACACAAGTTAATAAAGTAAATATAAATAAAACTATTTCCCAAGCATTACATATGACATTAACATTTTGTTACCTTAATATTATCGAGGGCTTGGTTTTTGTTGCTATTGGGCATTTGATGCCATGACTCATAGTTGATAGGCAACATATTCGGATTTCGTGCTAAAATGCCCATGTATCCTGCTAAAAGTCGAGCTTTTGATCCAACAGGCTGACCAAAACTGTTTCGTCCAACTTTGACACGCTGGACTGGATCTAACTCGTATAACTCTCTAAGTAGCGTACGTCCTCGACCTCTGCGCGTCCCACCATTTTCAGCTACAAATGGTATATTATAATATAATAATTTGAAAAATAAATCAACTATAAGTCAACACGCATGTAAATTAAATGTAAAATTACTTTGAACTTCTGTAGGATCCTCAGCTGTAATCGGAACATTCGAAGATCCAATTGCTGTCTGTTGTTTAGTACTATTTGTTTCTGTCAAGTTTGGGTCATTTTGAACAATGCTTCCCCTTAGAATTTTTCTTCTAGGCATTATATCTGCAATACACATAAAATAGTTGAAAACTTAATAACTAATTACAGCAATAACAGCACATATAAAATAGTTGAAATATATAATAAGACCAAGATTTAATTTATGATATTACATATAATTAAACAATCGTAAAATCTTACTACATCATTATTCGTAAATATCTTCATCCGTATCCTGACGAACCCATTGAAATTGTGTACTAGTACTAGGGATATTATCGTTTAAGTTTTGTTCTGGAAAGGGCAAAGTTTCTGATCTGTCGTCGATGTTATCTCTACTTCCACTGCCCATGTCAAACAAGTCTCTAGGGATGTTACGGAGTACAACGTACCAACCCTCATCGACTGGATCTTTTGAGTAAAAAACTTGTTTGACTTGAGATGAGAATACATACGGCTCATCTATCAGTTGTTGTCCTGTGTGAATCAATCGGTCAAAGTTCACCATTGTAAAACCAAATTGATCTTGCTTAATTCCACGAGCTGTATTAACATCAGCCCAATCACCTCGAAATAAGACAACTTTCCATTTGCTGTAGTAATCCAACTCAATTATGTCAGTAAGATGTCCGAAATATTCCACATTTCCCTCGACAGGATTATTGTCCCTAGCACTAGCATAACTTGTAATTGCAGAATTAACAACTATTCCACAATTTTGCGTTCTCCTCAACCTCTCGTGATGTAATGTATGAAATCTAAATCCGTTGATGAGGAACGCACTATATCTTTTAACCACTCGATTTGGACCTTGGGAGAGCCATTTAACTTTATTGTTTACGTTCTTCCCACTCCAAACCTATTGAATGGAAAGTAAACTGAGTAATTAAAAATGTTATGAGAAAGCATTATTATTTGTAAGCGGAAGCTCCAACTACATACCGTTTGGCTTAACCATTCATAAAAAGATTCTGTAAACAACTTATTGATATCTCGATGTTGTGTTCTTCAGGAGCGCGAACGAGATCTCAATATTTGTTTGTACTCACTATGTTTAAAAAAAATGTTCACTTTGTTAGAAGATAAACAATTTTTAGTTTGATAAATATTTATAAAATTTGTAGAACTTACTTCCGTAAAGGTTCCAATGATTCGTGGTGAAACAGAACATATCGATGTGCTTGTACCCACGCTAAATGATCTAATTCTGCAATTTCAACTTTGCCGATTGGTTCTCCAAAACTTTGGAACAAATAAGTATCGGCTAAGTTATAGTTTGTGCGTCCAGCATTCCTATTTGGTCTGTTCAACCTTGTTTCGACATCTTCCAAATATCTTGAGCAGAAGGTCATACATTCCTCTGCCAAGTAGCCTTCAGCAATCGATCCTTCTGGATATCGCTTGTTGCGGCAGTAAGACTTTAATTTGGATAGGAACCTAAACACAATATACAACATTATCAAAAGTTGTAACTAAAGGCATAGAGGTGAATGAAGGAAAATTTTAAAAATTTTAATTAACACCTTTCTATGGGATACATCCATCGATAGAAAACGGGTCCGCCAAGAATTACTTCGTGCGGGAGATGGATTATCAAGTGAACCATAATGGTGAAAAAGAAAGGTGGGAAGATTTTCTCCATGCTGCATAAAGTCAAAGCGGCTCGATCCTGTACCTTCTGAAGTTCTTGAACATCCAAAACTTTGCCACAAATGGCTTTCATTATGTTAGATAGTTCAATGATACAAGACGTCACCTTCTTGGGCATACAACATCGTAGAGCAACTGGCAGTAAATCTTGCATCAAGATGTGATAGTCATGTGATTTTAGCGAATATAATCTTCGATCTTTAACACTAACACATCGAGATATATTTGATGCATACGCATCTGGAACCTTCATATCCTTCAGCACCATACAAAACAGTTCTTTCTCTGTCTTGGACATTGAGAAAATAGAAGGCGGCAACCGATATTTCCCATTCGGAAGTGGATTAGGATGAAGATCAGGCCGAATTCTCATTTGGACTAAATCAAGTCGACTCTGAAGATTGTCTTTTGATTTTCCGTCGACATTCAAAATTGTACCCACAATGTTCTCGCAGACATTTTTCTCAATGTGCATAACATCAAGATTGTGTCGTAAAAAGTGATGCTCCCAATAAGGCAACTCAAAAAAAATACTTCTTTTTTTCCACAAGTCCGCCTCATTAGGATCGTCCTCTTCGTCGGAGTCTTCATCAGCTTCATCATTTGATCTTCTGTTTCTTTGCGTGTTTGGCGGTTGGTTCATCTTCCCATAAATGAAATTCATATCTTCCAACATGAAAAATATTTCAGAGCCACTGGTCTGGGAAGGAGCTTCTCTGAACTCTTCAGTGCCGTCAAATACAGAACTCTGAAATCTAAATCTATGATTTTCTGGTAACCACCGACGTTGCCCCATGTAAGAAAACTTCTTCCCATTGTACAACCATTGCGAACATGTTTGTGCAGCACAACAAGGACACGCATAACGACCCTTGGTACTCCAACCGGATAAATTGGCATAAGCGGGAAAGTCATTAATGGTCCACATCAAAGCCGCACGTAAATTAAAGTTCTCTTTTCTCAACACATGAACAATATTTCAGAGCCACTGGTCTGGGAAGGAGCTTCTCTGAACTCTTCAGTGCCGTCAAATACAGAACTCTGAAATCTAAATCTATGATTTTCTGGTAACCACCGACGATGCCCCATGTAAGAAAACTTCTTCCCATTGTACAACCATTGCGAACATGTTTGTGCAGCACAACAAGGACACGTATAACGACCCTTGGTACTCCAACCGGATAAATTGGCATAAGCGGGAAAGTCATTAATGGTCCACATCAAAGCCGCACGTAAATTAAAGTTCTCCTTTCTCAACACATCGTATGTCTCGACACCAGCCCATAATTGTTTTAACTCTTCAATAAGTGGCTGTAAATAAATGTCGATATCATTCCCGGGCCCTTTCTCACCAGGGATAATCATAGATAAGATAAGGGAAGATTGCTTCATGCAAATCCACGGAGGCAGATTGTAAGGAACAAGCACTATTGGCCAAGTACTGTACGCAGTGCTCATGATCTTGAAAGGATTAAATCCATCAGATGCTAGCCCAAGCCTCACTCCTAGGATCGCTCGCAAAGCCTGAAAATTTATTGTCAAATGATTTCCAAGCTAAAGAATCTGCCGAATGCCTTAATAATCCATCATCGGTTCGTCCATCATGGTGCCACGTCATAGACTCTGCTGTATTCGACGACATGAAAAGCTTTTGAAGCCTCGGTATCAGCAGAAAATACCGTAAAATCTTGACTGGCTTCTTTCTTGACTGTGCATCATTTTCATCGTCGTTCCCACCTTCTGCGTTTTTACTTATCCAACGGGAGTGGCCGCATACATGACAGCACTGTTGATTTCTCCAATCGCCCCAATACAATATGCAGTCATTTGGGAAACTATGGATCTTGTTGTACCCAAGGCCTAAATCTTTTATCATTTTCTTCATATCTTTGCATGACTGAGGGATTTTTGCAAAAGGAAACATTTCTCTCAAGAACTCTAACAGCATTGTCAAAGAGTTTTCGGTCCACCCTCCCAAACATTTTAATTGAAAAAGACGAACACAGAAAGACATTTTTGAAAATTTTGATCCCTCATACAGTTCTTCGTTCATGTCATTAAGTAGCGCGTAGAACTTCGCCGCATCTTCATTCGGCTCTTCATGAGGTACACTACTTCCCGGTTCGGTAAAAGCATTTCTCCCAATATTACAATCATCAGAAGCCACAAAGTCCGTTGGGAACGACTGGACACCATGATTATGCATATTAAATGCATCCCGCAACATACCTTCCATGTCATCCCCTCTATCAGACTGATGGTAAGCAGTACCAGAGTAAGATACATCCATCGTTGAAGAGGAAGTACTAGGCGGGCATTCTCCATGAAATAACCATTGTTTATAACCCCGAACAAACCCATCAACAATTAGATGCTCGTATACAACCTCACGACAATGCCAGTTTATGTTGACACACTTCTTACACGGGCAAAGAATCATGTTCTCCTGGCTTGCATATTGAAATGAAAAATTTAGAAAATATTGTACTCCATTTCGATAACCGTTGCTAACCCTTGACAAATTCATCCAAGACCGGTCCATTTCTTAATTCTTGAAGTCTGACGTTGACAATAATTTGCACGGGTAAGTTAAAACGCCAGTTATAACCATAAATGAATTTACTTAATTTCTGATATGATATATTTTTATGTATTATGTAAGTACTGTAAGTAATGTAAGCTATGTACCTAATTGATTATGTAAGTTGTGTACTACATCATTATATGAGTTGTGTATCATGTAAGTTAAGAAGGTTATGTATAATTTAAGTTATGCCAGTTATTTAATTTATGTAAGTTATTTAATTTTTGTAAGTTATGTAAGTTACTTAATTTATGTAAGTTATGTAAGTTATTTAATTTATGTAAGTTATGTAAGTTACTTAATTTATGTAAGTTATGTAAGTTATTTAATTTACTTAATTTATGTAAGTTATGTAAGTTACTTAATTTTTGTAAGTTATGTAATTAATGTAAGTTATTTAATTTGTGATACCTAAACTATTATTCAATTATGATTTTTATTCTAAATGTTATAACAGGGTTTAAAAAAATTGTTGGCTATTTTAATAATCACATACTGTAATGTGACATTTTTAATTACATATAAACTATATATATGTGTTTTTATTATCTTATCAATCATTATTATTTTTCCCATATTATCTTTATTACTATCAATGCATCTTATCTACAATCTAAAATGTGGATATTAATTTTAAAAAATTAATAAAATTTAAGGTAAATAAAATATATAATTCCTACCATATAACTATGTTAGGAAAATCTTCGGTTGATTATATCGGAATATTAAACAAAAATCATTCAAACTTGATTTATCATTCAAAATATACGAAAACATGCGAAATTTTGAATACAATAATATTAGATTAGAGATATGTACCTTTTAATCGAGATTGAATGGTCATATATTGAAATATTAAAAGTTCTGCAGGTCTTACTCTATGCTGTTAGAATTGAAGCATGCTTTAAAATTTTTCATGTAAGAGATTGTTGTTATAATTTTGTAGAAATTTAAGAGGGTTAAATCTGTTATCATTGTTAGAGATTAGAGATATGTATTAGATCGATAAAAAAGTCTCGTGTCAGCTTTTCGTCTCTCATTTAACTACAATTAATCGCATTTCGTGCTAAAGTATTTAATTTCAAAAAGTTTAGTGATTAAATAAAAGAATTAATAGTTGAATGATTAAAATAGAACAAATAGATTAGTCACTATTTTTATACTTTACAAAAAAATCTAACACGCTGTAGCTTTTCGTAAGACACTTTTACTCTGTCCGCTTTGTGAAAGCAAAGCTCCTTAGCAAAAACAAAAATTGTGCAATAACATTTTGGACCAAAGACATATAATATATTTGGATACAATTATTTTCAAGTATGAGTACTTTTAACAGTAAATAATTTTGGATTTAGTTCTAAAAATACAATTTCACATCAAATATTGAATATACATTTCTAATTATAGTTTTTCTTTACTAAAATGCATGTAATTTTCAAACAATGAGAAATATTGTAAACATATTTCAACAAATCAGCAAACTTACCTAAATACGAGCAGTAAGAAATGCACAAAAAATTCCAAAAATAACGAATTAAAAGCAGTACTATAAATACGAGCAGTAAGAAATGCACCAAAAATTCCAAGCCATTCAACTGTTGATAAATGACCAAATCAGCAAACTTACCTAAATACGAGCAGTAACAAATGGTTAATCCACAATTTTCAGTTCTCCTTTCTTTAACAGCTGGGCAAATGCAGTGTTACTCCTGGAGAACAAAACATGAACATAAAGAACAGTATAAGAACAGTATAAATATTTTTTGGGGCCCTTAAAAAATTAGAAGAACAAACTAGAGGCAGTGAATATGGTATGCTATATTGCTCAATAATTACTTATCCAAAAAATAAATAAAGATATACTGGTTATTAGACCTTAAGTTATGTGCATAACAAAAGTCAGATAAATAAGATCATCAAATTAAAAAGGCAACAATAATTACAACTAGTTCAGACATTATAATGATGAGCATTTGTAGATAATTTGCAATACTCAACTGCTTAAGACCAAGACTTTTCATTTAATGTAAACAGAATTCTACCTAGATTACCATCAGCTTGTGTTGCTTATAAAATTAGAAGACCTAATTACAGATGGGGAGAAAAACTTATTGACCAAATCCCCAAGTATTTTACACCCAAAACTAGTGAAGACCAGTTGTTCCTCTGTGGAAAATATTTCTGAGAACGACATTCTCTAAAAGCAGGCAAAAATGACTGGAACTTCAGCTTTTAATTGGTGCATTACTTCAAAACAGTTTAGTCAATTCTCAGTACAGCAAAGATATTAGACATAAGTTTATAACCAAAAGCTGGGGGTACAAGCACTGTATCAAATTGAGTTCAATGATCAAATGATTTCACTGCTGCTTAAGACAATATGAATAATTCGTATAAAACTAAAAACTTAACACAAAATAAACCGACAAATTAAAGCATTACCTTGACAACGATGAAGATAAATGAAAGGAGCGAAAACCCTATACACAGAGAAGACGATTTCACTTAATTTCAGTCTCATCAACAAATCAGAAAAACAAGAAAACCCAAAGTTTAAATACACGGGCAAAGAAAACAATGGAACTTTAAAAAATCGAACCTTCTTCGTCTTCACTGTCTGGGTTATGTAAGTATGAAAGAAACCGAAACACTAAAGCTTTTCCTTGTAAGGAAAAAAGCAATTGAAGAATGGCGGGTAAGAAATCGACAAACTGCTCTATCTGCCTCTGACTGGTTAGGGATTTCAAAAGATAGGGATTTGTGGATTTGGGGCTGGGAGCAGGGAATTGAGGAGAAAAAACCTGATACTCGTATAAAACTGATAAGTTTAATACCGTGTAAAGAAACGGCGCCGTTTAGAGAAATTTTAAGATATATTTGCGGCGTTTTAAGCAAAAACGCTGCTATTGCTTCCGATATTTGCAGCGTTTTAATATAAAACGCCACCAAAATAGAGTACTGAACAGAAAACGGTGCCGCATTGACAAACATTAATTCACACTTGTGGCGTTTTCTTAAAAACGCCACTATAAGATTTCATTCCAGTAGAGAAACGGCACCGTATTGGCAAAGATTAATTCACTCTTGCGGCGTTTTTCTAAAAAACGCCACTATAAGATTTTATTCCAGTTGATAAACGGCGCCGCTTTGGCAAATTTTAATACATCATTGCGGCGTTTTTATCAAAAACGCCACAAAATATTTCTTTCCTTAAGATAAACGGCGCCGTTTTGACAAATTTTAAAACATAAGAACGGCATTTTCCCGAAAAATGCCACTAAAAAAATTAAATTCCTCAACTGAAACGACGGCGTATAAAAGAATTTGAATATATATTTGCGGCGTTTTACGCCAAAACACCGCTATTGCTTCCGATATCCAAAATAAAGTACTGAACAGAAGACGGTACCGTTTTACTAAACTTTAATGCATATTTCCGGCATTTCTAGCAAAAGCGCCAGTATAAATTCATTTCATGAAGCCAAACGGTGTCACATTGCCAAACATTAATTCACTCGTGCGGCGTTTTCTTAAAAAACGCCACTATAAGATTTCATTCCAGTAGAGAAACGGCGTCGTATTGGCCAACATTAATTCACGTTTGCGGCGTTTTCATACAAAACGCCACTAAAAGATCTTATTCCAGTAAAGAAATGGCGCCGCTTTGGCAAATTTTAATGAATCCTTGCGGCGTTTTTATTAAAAACGCCACAAAATATTTTAAAATTTTAATAAATCCTCACATATTTTACAATTTTTTATATTCAAATTATTATATATTGCATATCAATTTTAAATTAATAATATTTACAATTTATTATTATCTCTTTTACAATTATATAAAGAACTTATTTAATATATAAATTAAAAAGTACTAATTAATCTAAATCTTAAACCCTAACCTGACTCCAAAATCCTAACCCCTAAATTTTATTTAATATGTAAATTAACAAAAACTAATTAATCTAAACACTAAACCCTAAACCTAACCCCAAATCCCTAACCCCTAAACTTTATTTAATATATAAATTAACAAACACTAATTAATCTAAACCCTAAACCATAACCCAATCCTAAATCCCTAACCCTAAGCCCTTAACCCATAACCCCTAAACCTTATTTAATATATAATTAAAAAACACTAATTAATCTAAACCCTAAACTCTAACATGACATCGAATCCCTAAACCTTAAATCCCTACCTCTTAACATCTAACCCCTAACTTAACCCCTAACCCTGAACCCATAAACCTTAAATCACATTAACCCTTAAACCAGAATCCCTAATCCGTAATCATTAATTCCATATTAATCTATAAAACTTAAAATTGTAACTCCTAAACCAGTATTAAATCCTAAATTAATTAACCATATATATACCCTAAACCATATTTATTAAACCCTAAACTATAATGGTAATTAAATTAAATATTTTAAAATTAATACTATCTTATCTCTTACAATTATATTTGAAATTATTTAGTATATAAATTAAAAATCAATCAGTAATGTACCCAAAATCGTATATTAAAATTATGGCTTAATATATATAATAGTATTTTAATTTTTCTATTTTTAACAAATATTTTCTATGTTTTTTATTTCAATTTATTTATACGTGTCATTATTTCAAATTAATCCATTTTTAACAAATATTAATTTAAAATTAAATTGAATTTTAATTAATATAAATAAACAAATTAAATAGTAATTAATTCAATATTATTTAATATATAAACCAAAAAAATCAGTAATGTATCCAAAAAACTTTAAAATTATTTTAAATAATAGTATTTTAATTTTTCCATTTTTAACAAATATTTTAAATTATTTTAAATCCCTAAGCATTAGCGGCGCTTTACTAAAAACGCCACTAAATCCCCAAAAAGCTAATAAAACGGCATCGTTGGGCTTAGGTCCCTTTGCGGCGCTTTTCCCAAAACGCCGCTAAAGCCCTAAGCATTAGTGGCGCTTAACCAAAAACGCCACTAAATACGTAAAGGCTAAGAAAACGGCGTCGTTGGGCTTAGGTCCGTTTGCGGCGCTTTTCCCAAAACACCGCTAAAGCCCTAAGCATTAGCGGTGATTCACTAAAAACGCCACTAAATCCCCAAATAGCTAATAAAATGGCGTCGTCGGGCTTAGGTCCCTTTGTGGCGCTTTTCCCAAAATGCCGCTAAAGCCCTAAGCATTAGCGGCGCTTTAATAAAAATGCCACTAAAGACCCAAAGGCTAAGAAAAAGGCGTCGTTGGGCTTAGGTTTTATTTGCGGCGCTTTACTAAAAATGCCGCAAAATCCCAGAACATCAGCGGCGCTTACTTGCAAATGCCGCGAAAGCCCCGAAGCTCGTCAAACGGCGTCGTTGGGATTAGGTTTTTTGTGGCGTCTTCGCGAAAATGCCGCTAAAGCCCTGATCATTAGCGGCGCTTTATTAAAATCGCCGCTAATGCTTATTTTCAGCGGCGTTTTCTATGTTGCGCCGCTAATTATCGATCTTTAGCGGCGTTTGTCATCCAACTGCCGCTAAAAGCCTGTTTTGGTGTAGTGTTCGTAAGCAGTTTAATATGTTAACTTATATTACAAGAATATAATCCTTTCATATCACATTTGTAATCATATCAACTGGTTGTCATATATTCATCTTCAAATTCTCGACCTATAAACTCAAAAATTCAATTAAACATTGCACATAAATCAATAAAAACTGAAAGAACTTGCCATTAGCAACACTCAATTTGTACTTCTAAAATAACATGTCATTCCACAAATAAAACTCGATTTACTCCCAGATTTATACATTTTAACCATGGCACCAAAGCACGATAAACTTCTTTCAATTTACTGTTTTAAGATATCACAATTTCATTATTAAGACGGTTTAAATTAAAGAAATTAATCCATACAGATAATGTCTTAAGACAACATAAATATTCACATTTTAAACACGATACAGCACCATGACATCTTTTAATTGCAGCATAGGACATTAATATTTAATTATTTTCATAACAATAAGTCATATTCGGACAGCATGCATGGGTTTTGCAAGTCACGATATCTCACGCAACAACTGACAATCATCAAAACCTTTCCCTCAATTTTCATCACACTTATCAGTAGAGGTGAGCAGTCAATAGAGTAAAAAAATTTAAGTTAGTCAAGTTGACGAATACTATTTTAGCAACCGAATTCAATTTGTATTTTTTTAAAATTGAGTCAAATCGAGTAAAAAAATTTCGAGTCAAGTCAAGTTGATTTAACGAATCATATTATTTATACTCAATATTGCGCTTACATGGATTGATTATTTAACTAGTAGATGAAGTACTAGCTTTTAGGTTAATTTTGAGTAAAGGAAAAAGGGAAAGTGGGGGGATTCAAGAAAGAAAATAAGGTTGATGGGTAAATATTTATCAAAACAAGTAATTTTACCTTTTAACTTTAGAGGAAGTAAATATTTATCAAAACGACGTAATTTTATATTTTTTTATTTAGATTTTTAGATAACTCGAATTGTGTAATTCATATTCGAGTTCATATTCGAATTCAACAAAAAAATTTGATTTTTTATACGAATTGATCCAAATAACTCGATTAATTTGAACTATTTAATTTAAATTTAAAATCTTTTATCAAATTTTTGAAATTTAATCAAATTTTATTCACTTCACCTACCAAAATAAGAATACAACCAACCATTCAAGAAATGAATTAAACTCACACCGTAACCGAGCAACGCCATTTTAGACAAATATCAGACATAATAAGTTCAGGAAAAAGCAGCAATTTTAGACAAATATCAGACTATTGGCAATCTACAATCTTTGACTTTTCAAAGATATTTGTGTCAGAGATTTGGCACCGAAAATCTAAGCATTTAAGGCATAGATTTTTGGGTTGAAATTTGGCTTGGGATAATTGCAATTTTGGTCCCTAATTGTATAGGGACTTTGCAAGTTGATCCTTGAGCTTCAACTATAAATAGGCCTAGCTATTTCTCATTTTCATCATCCCACAAATGCCATTCTCTACTTCAGGCATTCTTCTCTCTCCTTATTTGTAAACTTTCACTTGTATTTTGGAGTGAAATATATTTGGTAGTGCCCGAGGACGTAGGCAAAATTTGCTGAACCTAGTTAAAATTCTTGTGTTATTTATTGTTTATTCTGCATATTTTACGAGTGTGATTGTAGTGATTTATTGTGCTATTAAATTACGATAGAGGGATATTCTGGCTAGGAAAGACCTGGTACTTAAGCGATCCTCGTGATCCACCTCTCTTTCCTGGGAATTGAACTTAGTGTGATTTTTTAGTACAATAATTTTACTCTTTTACACACTTCCGCGCAACAATTGGTATCAGAGCTAGATTCGTACTTGGGGAATACGACCGTTTATGATACTATTTACGTATACGGTATTGTTCATCCACAGCACTATTCACGTAGACGGTACTGTTCACGTATACAGTAGTTGGAATCGAGGAGAAGAATGGCAGAGGCATCGTTGTCAACAAAGACTACCGTGACCAATGCAAAATTTGAAGTAGAGAAATTTGATGGTACCAATAATTTTGGTATGTGGCAATGTGAGATCATGGATGTCTTATGTCAACAAGAGTTGGATATAGCTCTTGAAGAAAAGCCTGACAAGAAGGATGACAAGGAGTGGGCCAAGATCAATAGACAGGCATGTGGTACAATCCGCCTATGTTTGGCCAAAGAACAGAAGTACTCTGTCATGAGGGAGACATCAGCGAAGAAGTTGTGGGATACACTGGAAGAAAAGTTTCTAACGAAAAGTCTTGAAAATAGGCTTTATATGAAAAAGAAACTTTTTCGGTTCACGTATGCACCCGGTATGTCGATGAATGACCATGTGAACTCATTCAATAAAATTTTAGTAGACTTGCTAAATTTGGATGAGAAGTTTGAAGATGAAGACAAGGCATTATTGTTGTTGAATTCTCTTCCTGATGAACATGAGCATCTTACCACCACATTGCTTCATGGGAAGGATACGATCACATTTGATGCAGTCTGCAGTGCGTTGTACAGATCTGAGACTCGAAAGAAAGATAAAAGAGATCACAGAGATACAACTGCAGAAGTCTTAACAGTAAGAGGTCGTTCACACAGCAACAAACCTGGTAGAAGGGGCAAGTCCAAAGGGAGACCCGCCAAAGATGAATGTGCTTTTTGTCATGAGAAAGTGCATTGGAAAAAGAATTGTCCTAAGTTACAAAAGGGAAAGGCTATTTCTAATGCATGTGTAACGGAGCATGATGAGGAGTCAGACTTTAGCTTGGTTGGCATGGCAATGACATGTCATACAGATGAGTGGATATTGGATTCGGGATGTACTTACCATATGTGTCCTAATAAGGATTGGTTTTCTTGTCTTGAAGAACTAGAAGGTGGAGTTGTTTTTATGGGCAATGATAGTGCCTGTAAGACAATGGGAGTAGGTACAATCAAATTGAAGAATCACGACGGCTCAATCCAAGTCTTGACAGATGTTCGCTATGTACCTAACTTGAAGAAAAATCTCATCTCATTAGGGGCCCTAGAATCTAAAGGGCTCACAGTCACTTTGAGAGATGGATTACTAAAGGTAGTAGCTGGGGTATTGACGGTGATGAAAGGCACTAGAAGAAATAACTTGTACTATTTAAACGGAAGTACAATTATTAGATCATCATCAACAGTTTCTGTGAAAGATGCAAATTCAGAGGCTACCAGGTTATGGCATATACGATTAGGACATGCTGGTGAAAAAGCTTTGCAGACTTTGGCGAAGCAAGGCTTGTTGAAAGGTGTAAATTCTTGCAAATTGGAATTCTGTGAACATTGTGTTCTGGGCAAGCAGACGAGGGTAAAATTTGGTTCAGCAATTCACAATACGGAAGGAATTCTGGACTACGTTCACAGTGACGTGTGGGGACCTACCAAAGTGGCTTCTTTGGGAGGTATGCACTATTTTGTTGCTTTTTTGATGATTATTCAAGAAAAGTATGAGTGTCTCTAATGAAAAGAAAAAGTGAAGTTTTGGATGCATTTCTGAAGTGGAAGAAGATGGTGGAGACTCAGACTGGTCGAAATGTCAAACGACTTCGATCAGATAAGGTACTGAGTACAAAAATGATCCATTTTTACAAGTATGTCAAGATGAGGGCATTGTGCGACACTTCACTGTTCGGGATACACCACAGTAGAATGGGGTGGCAGAGCGTATGAATCGGACTATACTGGAGAAAGTTCGATGTATGTTGTCCAATGCTGGATTGGGCAAGAAATTTTGGGCTGAGGCAGTTACATATGCGTGCCATCTAATTAACCGGTTGCCATTAGCTGCAATAAATGGAAAAACTCCTATGGAGATGTGGACTGGTAAACCTGCTACTGATTATGATTCTTTACATGTTTTTGGTTCCACTGCATATTATCATGTAAAAGAATCTAAGTTAGACCCAAGAGCAAAGAAAGCATTATTCATGGGTATAACTGGTGGAGTAAAAGGATACCGTCTCTGGTGTCCCGATACAAGGAAGATTGTTTTCAGTAGAGATGTGACTTTTGATGAATCAACCATGATGAAGAACAAGGATTCACAAAAGGATGACAAAACCAGTAGTACTTTGCAGCAGGTGGAGCTTGAAAAGGTTAATGATGATCCAGCTAATATTGAAGAAACAAATGATGAAGAAGTTTCGACCCAAGAACTTCTACAGCAACAAGATTCAATTGCATATAGGAGGCCAAGAAGAGAGATTCGTAAGCCTGCTCGCTTTGATGATATAGTGGCCTATGCACTTCCAATTGCAGATGATGATGTTCCTTCTACTTACACAGAAGCAATAAGTAACCCTGATGGTGTAAAGTGGAAGCAAGCTATGAATGAAGAAATGCAGTCTCTTCATAAAAATAGGACTTGGGAGTTGGTGACACTGCCCAAGGGAAAGAAGGCAATTGGATGCAAATAGGTATATGCAAAGAAGGAAGGATTTCCTGGTAAAAATGAAATTCGATACAAGGCTAGATTGGTAGCAAAGGGTTACGCTCAGAAAGAAAGAATAGACTACAATGAAGTGTTTTCTCCAGTTGTGAAGCATTCGTCTATTCGGATTTTGCTAGCCTTGGTTGCGCAATATGATCTTGAACTAGTTCAGCTTGATGTGAAGACGGCTTTTTTACACGGTGATTTGGAAGAGGAAATCTATATGACTCAGCCTGATGGATTCAAGGTTGCTGATAAAGAAAATTGGGTTTGCAAACTGACGAAGTCGCTTTATGGATTGAAACAATCTCCGAGGCAGTGGTACAAGTATTTGATCAGTTCATGAAAGGGCAAAGGTACACAAGAAGTAAATTTGATCATTGCGTGTATTTTCAGAAGCTACAAGTAGGAACTTTCATATACTTGCTCTTATATGTTGATGATATGCTGATAGCATCTAAGAACAAAGTTGAGATTGAGAGATTGAAGACTCAACTCAATCTTGAATTTGAGATGAAAGATCTAGGTGAAGCTAAGAAGATTCTTGGCATGGAAATATGTAGAGATAGAGCTCAAGGCAGAGTTAGCTTGTCTCAGAAGCAGTATTTGAAGAAAGTACTACAGCAGTTTGGCATGAACGAGCAGACCAAACCTGTAAGTACCCCATTGGCTTCTCATTTTAAGCTTTCTGCACAACTATCTCCTTCGACGAATACGAAACAAGAATACATGTTACAAGTTTCATATTCTAATGCAGTAGGTAGCTTAATGTATGCAATGGTGTGTACAAGACCCGACATTTCACAAGCAGTTAGTATAGTGAGCAGGTATACGCATAATCCTGGAAAAGGACATTGGCAAGCTGTGAAATGGATTCTACGGTATATTCTGAAGACCGTGGATGTTGGATTACTGTTCAAGCAGGATACTACACTTGGTAAAGATGTTATTGGGTACGTTGATTCTGACTATGCCGGTAATTTGGACAAACGAAGATCAACCACCGGTTACGTGTTTACACTTGCTGGAGGACCAATAAGTTGGAAGTCTACACTACAGTCTACAGTTGCGTTGTCAACCACAGAAGCTGAATACATGGCTGTAACAGAGGCTGTAAATGAAGCTATTTGGTTACAAGGTATGGTTAAAACCTTGGGATTGGTTCAGGAGCATATTAACGTGTATTGTGATAGTCAAAGTGCTATTCATTTAGCTAAGAATCAAGTCTATCATGCACGTACAAAGCATATCGACATACGATTACATTTTGTGCGGGAAATTATTGATGAGGGGAAAATTCGTCTTCAGAAGATTAAGACTGCAGATAATCCCGCAGATATGATGACCAAGGTGGTAACAACAATCAAGTTTGAACATTGTTTGAACTTGATCAATATCCTGCAAGTTTAACAGTTGAAGAAGGCACTATCAAGTATTGTTGTCAAAGGCAGAAAAAATTGTGTGAAGATAAGATTATCCTAATCAAATCTTCAAGGTGGAGATTATTGGCAATCTACAATCTTTGACTTTTCAAAGAAATTTGTGTCAGAGATTTGGCACCGAAAATCTAAGCATTTAAGGCATAGATTTTTGGGTTGAAATTTGGCTTGGGATAATTGCAATTTTGGTCCCTAATTATGTAGGGACTTTGCAAGTTGATCCTTGAGCTTCAACTATAAATAGGTCTAGCTATTTCTCATTTTCATCATCCCACAAATGCCATTCTCTACTTAAGGCATTCTTCTCTCTCCTTATTTGTAAACTTTCACTTGTATTTTGGAGTGAAATATATTTGGTAGTGCCCGAGGACGTAGGCAAAATTTGCTGAACCTCGTTAAAATTCTTGTGTTATTTATTGTTTATTCTGCATATTTTGCGAGTGTGATTGTAGTGATTTATTGTGCTATTAAATTACGATAGAGGGATATTCTGGCTAGGAAAGACCTGGTACTTAAGCGATCCTCGTGATCCACCTCTCTTTCCTGGGAATTGAACTTAGTGTGATTTTTTAGTACAATAATTTTACTCTTTTACACGCTTCTGCGCAACACAGACATAATAAGTTATGAAAACAACGTTCATTTTGGACAACCATTTCTTAAATGTCAGACATGATAAGTTCTGGAAACAGCAGCCATTTTAGACAATCATTTCTTCACATGTCAGATAAAATATATTATGAAAACAACAGTCATTTTCTTATAGAAATTAAACTAGGAAGTCTAATCGGAAATTTCTGATAGAAATTTTATTAGGTTGTCTGTAGAAAACAATTACTATGAAAATACAGTAGAAAAAAAATAAAATTGGTGTAAAATTAAATTAAAATAATTTATTAGTATCAAATATTTATTGTACTAATAATTGTTGACTATCTTAGCAGGTCCTATGGACAGGTGTAAAAAAACCTCTAATAGTTGGTGAATGGACTACCATTCACAAAAAGCCCAACAAAGGGAAAACAATAACAAATTCCAAACAAGGATTTGTACCTGCACAAATATCATTTTATCTAATCAAGGATATTATGTGCCATATCCAATGGTAAATCAACCAATAGAACTTGTTTGTCATTGACACCAAAAACAGTAAGTCAATCACAATAGTTCCAAGATCCAAATTCTGCATTTCAAACCAGTTATCGATAAAAGTCTATGAATAAATTAATTTAATTAACTTGTCCTTATGAAACCACGATGACCTAGTAATAAAATTTCACCTCAAAATTCAATTATTTAATAAAATAATAATTCATAGTCATTAATTAATTTTCGAGTGATTCCTTGTTTATAGTAAGATAATTCAAAGTCATTAATTAACTTGTCTATTCAAAGTATGAAATAATTCTCTAACTAAGCTTAATATAACATAAAAACCTATGAGTACATGCCAACCAAAATAGTAAGAGTTTCACCAACTCGATGAGTGTGAGATTTTCTGTTGGATGCTGATAACAATGAGTGCACACAATTAAACCTAACCTGCAATGCTGAGTAATCAACTCAGTGACATTTCTATAACTAATATTATAACAAAACATAAATTATTTGAGGATATAAATAGAAAATAAAAGTTCGTAAGCAATTTAATATGTTAACTTGTATTATAAGAATATAATTCTTTCACATCACATTTGTAATCATATCACATGAGAAAGAAAATAAGGCTGATGGGTAAATATTTATCAAAACAATGTAATTTTATCTTTTAACTTTAGAGGAAGTAAATATTTATCAAAACGACGTAATTTTGTATTTTTTATTTAGATTTTCAAATAACTCGAATTGTGTAATTCATATTTGAGTTCATATTCGAATTAAACCGAAAATTTAATTTTTTTTATTCGAGTTGATCCAAATAATTCGATTAATTAAAACTATTTAATTTAAATTTTAATTTTTTTATCAAAATTTTAAAACGAATCAAATTTTATTCAGAAGAAATGAATTAAACTCACACATAATACAACAGCTATTTTAGGCAACCATTTCTTCGTATGTCAGACATAATAAATTATGAAAACAACGGTCATTTTGGACAACCATTTCTTCAGATGTGAGACATAATAAGTTCTGGAAACAGCAGCCATTTTAGACAATCATTTCTTCATATGTCAGATGAAAACAACAGTACTCATTTATTTCCAACACGTTTGATTTGCTACATACCGAAAATCAACAGCAGCTAATTCACAGTTTATTCATAAAATTCAGAAAACTTAATTGAAGTCACCAATTAGTTTAATTACTTCAACCTGGCAATTAAGTAAACGAGTCAGTGTGTAAATTTCAAGGAAACTTACCGAAATCTTCCCCAAGTTGCTGTCACAAGCACAACCTTGCTCCTTGCCTTTACCACTTTCACCGTCTCCCACATGAAGAAACAACTATTTAACATGCAAATTTCAAAAGTTCTTAAGGTCTCAAACTTGTTGGGTGTGATTTAATAATGAATTTTACGAATTTGATTTATAGAAATGACGTGTCGATATTTTACTTTCCAACACTACAAAAAATCGGATTATTACAGAATTCAACGAGTAAGAAGCATAAAAAAAGAAGTAATCTTATTTTAATTTATTTTTGTTTATTATATATGTTAGCATACATACACATATAATATATAATAAAATAGAATTTTCGAATAATTTAAGTAGTAGTTACTTCTAAAACAATTCTAAAATATTTTTCTCTTATTACATATCGACGACACATTAGCACGGTTTGATTTTATAGTCAAATGCTCCCTCGACATGATGACACGTTTGCTAAAACATCAAAGATAAATTATCTTTTTTTGGCGAATTATAAGAGGAGAGCAAAGTCCTAACAGCAACGCGATTAGCGTGACTTGAACCCAGATCACATCTGAGACGGTGAACACCCTGATCATCAAATCAACACATGGGTAAAATTAATATATATGATACATTAATTATAAAAAAACATATATATTCAATTATATTGGGGTGTTTACTTGTGTTTAAATAGGATAGATTGTTCGGTTGAACTGGAAACAGGTCGAAATATAGATTCAAAAAATCAATTAAATTGACGGTTGAATTAGATTTCTTAAATATTATTTTTATAAATTTATTATTATATCTTTATCGAATTTATCAAATCGACGAACTAATGACCTAATCAATTCAACCAACCACTAATTTATTTCTAAAAACATTTATTCAAATTAAAAAAAACAATTAATAAAGATGCATCATCCATCACATTACCTTATATTATTATATAAGATCTTTTATAAAATCTTATATGGCATCACGCATGATATTATTATATAAAATCTTTTATAATACTTCTTCTTTGTATAAAAAAGTTTTAGTGACAGATTCTAACTTTTAGGGCCTACAATTTTTGTCAATTTCTCTTTTTTATGTCATGAAAAAAAACAGTCACCATCGTTACCTTACACAAATCTTTGACCAGTAATCCTATTATAAATTTGCACTCAGCGCTCTCAGAATCTCTGAACTAATCTCCCAACCATGGCGGTCGTGAAATTGTTCGGATCTTTTTTTAGCCCGTACGGTTACAGAGTAATTTGGGCTCTGAAACTCAAAGGCATACCTTACGAATATATTGACGAAGATCTCCGCAACAAGAGTCCTTTGCTTCTTCAATATAATCCAATTCATAAGCAAGTCCCGGTGCTCGTTCATGACGGAAAACCGATCTGTGAATCCACCGTCATCCTTCAATATATCGATGAAATTTGGCCGCAGAATCCCTTGCTGCCGGCTGATCCCTATGACAGAGCTGTTGCCCTGTTTTGGATCAAATTTGCTGATGACAAGGTCAAATCTGTTCTTTTCTTTTTTGGATTAAATACAAAATTAACCCTCCAACTATATCGTATTTATCACTTAGGTGTCTAAGAGTTAATTTTTTTTTCTCTTCTCTGCAAAATGATTTTTAAATGGTTAATTTTGTCTTATTTTACCAAAAATACAGTAGCATGTTTTATTGCCATCGTGCACTTTTTAGGTAAAATGTAACAAAATTAATAGTTTAAGTATATTTTTACCAAAAATTTTAGGTACTTAAAATGAGAAAATTGATATAGTTTAGACACTAATTTTGAATTAAACCTTTTATTTATTTATTTGATCCATATGACGATTTTCCCGTTTATTGATTTTTTATATTTATCTATATTTATAGCAAAAATTATTTATTAAATGCTGTATTAGGAGAAACTATTTTATGGACCCTTCCCACCACATCATCCATTGTCTATTTCTAATTATTTAATAATATTTCACTAATTTTTTTCATGTCATTGACATATAAAATTGGTAATTTTTTTACTCTAAACCCGAACTCAATTGTTAACACAGTTAATTTTTTTATTAAATTTTTTGGTATGATACTTTGAAATAAAAAATAGTTATTCATTTGGTAGTCATATAACGAAAAAAAAGAGTTATGAACTTGAATTTAATCCAAAAAATCATGTTTACGATTATTTTTACATTTTTAAATGGGTTAAATCATTATTTGGGGCCTGAAGTTGGCAACAATTCTCACATTGGGTCACATGTTAAGGCTTGGATTAGGTAATTGTTCCCACATTGGGGCTTGAACTTTTTTTTGTCTTGTCAAAGTTAGTCCCTAAACATGGTAATTATTCTCATGTTATTGCTTGGACTAGACAATTGTTCCCATGTTGGGGTTTGAATATTAGGGTTTTCAAGAAAACATAGGGACTAAGGTGTTCTTTGATAAACTGAAAGATTAAGTGTAGAAAAAATTAGGGTTGAAAAATTAAGTATTGAAAATTTAAGTACCGAATTTAAGTTAAAAAATTTGTTTGATACATTACTTAAAATTAATTACGGAATATAATTATATTGTTTGATAAATATAGATTTTGAATTATAAAAAAATTATATTTTACATTTTATTCTTAATTTTTAAACATTTTACCTTATTCTAAACCATAATTAAAATTTTAAACATAAGGTTTTTATAGGATAACGTAATATTAAAATAAATAAATTAAAATTGAGTTAATTAAAAATATTCTTTATTAAGTGATAAGTAGCTTTTATCAGGCCATACCGTGAGAATAATTGTCAAGTTTAAGGACTAATTTGAACAAAAAAAAAGTTCATGCCCTAATGTGGGAGTAGTTGCTAAGTTCAAACCCCGTGAAGTGATTTCACCCATTTTAAATTTAAAAGTAATGGGATTAAATTTCTTAAAACAAAAATAGGAGGACTAAATTTTAAGCATACAAAGAATACAAGGATTTGCAGCATATTTTAACCTAGTTGAAATCTTTGAAAATCTTTTATTGTACATAACACTTTTGATGACTGATACTAGAAATCCCATATCTCTGTTTAAAACAGGGTTATTTAATGTTAAAGCTTTATCGAGCCAATGGCGAAGAACAACAGGCGACAGTGAAGGAGTGGTTGGAAATGTTGGAAGTCATGGAAGAACATGCGCTGGTCGGAGTGAAAAAGTTATTCGGCGGAGACGAGATAAACATGGTGGACATTGCATTTTCCTTTGTTGCTATCTGGCTTGGGGTTCTCGAAGACATACTAGGGCTCGAAATCTGTGAGCCACACAAGTTCCCTCGAGTGAGCTCGTGGATCCAAAATTTCAAATCAATCCCTGTAATCAAAGACAACTTCCCTGATACCGATAAGATGTCTGCTTTCTTGAAGCATGGTAGAGAGATGATGTTGACATCAAAACCGAATTAGGGTTTGGACACTTGTGTTCTTTATCGAAGGTTTTCAAAGTTCAAACTGATCAAGTCACTGCTTTGTTAGTCCAATAATTTCGATCAGTTTGTTTAAATAAATTATCAAAATAAAAATAAAAAATTCAATGGGTCCATACTAGTTTGCCGCCCCTCCCTCCTATATCGGCCTTTTCATTTATTAAGTCAATTATATGTGTTATCTTGTCTCTAAACTAACTAATATAGTTTTTTAGCACAATAAATATCTTTCATTTGCCCAAAATATTATTTATTCTTTTAATTTACTTGTAATGACCCGATTTTAAACATTGTCGAAAAAAATACAATTTTGAAATCCATTTCCGTAAATTGAGTTAGTGGAATCATGAATAGAAAGATTTATGAAGTTTGTATGAAAATATAAATTATGAAAAAAAAGGTTATTTTGGACAACCATTTCTTAAATATCAGATATAATAAGTTCTGGAAACAGCAGCCATTTTAGACAATCATTTCTTCATATGTCAGATGAAAACAACAGTGATTTTGGACAACCATTTCTTCAAATTTCCAACAGCAGCTAATTCACAGTTTATTCATAAAATTCAGATAACTTAATTGAAGTCAGCAACCAGTTTACTTCAATCTGGCAATTAAGTAAACGAGTCAGTGTGTAGATTTCAAGGAAACTTAACGAAATCTTCCCCAAGTTGCTGTCGCAAGCGCAAGCTTGCTCCTTCCCTTTACCACTTTGACCGTCTTCCACATGAAGAAACAACTATTTGACATGCAAATTTCTAAAGTAAAAAAAAAAAAACATTCTCAAGGTCTCAAAATTGTTGGGTGTGATTTAGAGGAGAGCAAAGTCCTAACAGCAACACGATTAGTGTGGCTTGAACCAAGATCACATCTGAGACGGTAAACACCCTAATCATCAAATCAACACACAGGTAAAATAAATATATATGATACCTTAATTATAAAAAAGCATATATATTCAATTATATATGGGGTGTTTACTTGTGTTTATATATGGTTGGATTGTTCGGTTGAACTGGAAACAGGTCGAAATATAGATTCGAAAAAAAACATTGAATCGATTGAACCGGTTAAAAAATCAATTAAATTGACGGTTGAACTGGATTTCTTAAATATTCTTTTTTATGAATTTATTATTATATCTTTATCGAACTTATCAAATCGATGAACTAATGACCTAATCAATTCAACCAACCACTAATTTATTTCTAAAAACATTTATTCAAATTAAAAAAACAATTAATAAAGATGCATCATGCATCACATTACCTTATATTATTATATAAAATCTTTTATATAAAAAAGTCTTAGTGACAAATTCTAACTTTTAGGGTCTAAAATTTTTGTCGATTTCTCTTTTGTCTACAAATCTTTGACCAGTAATCCTATTATAAACCTTAGACAAATCTTTGACCAGTAATCCTATTATAAATTTGCACTCAGCGCTCTCAAAATCTCTGACCTAATCTCCCAACCATGGTGGTCGTGAAATTGTTCGGAGCTTTCTTTAGTCCGTACGCTTTCAGAGTAATTTGGGCTCTGAAACTCAAAGGCATACCTTACGAATATATTGACGAAGATCTCCGCAACAAGAGTCCTTTGCTTCTTCAATATAATCCAATTCATGAGAAAGTCCCGGTGCTCGTTCATGACGGAAAACCGATCTGTGAATCCACCGTCATCCTTCAATATATCGATGAAATTTGGTCCCAGAATCCCTTGCTGCCGGCTGATCCCTATGACAGAGCTGTTGCTCTGTTTTGGATCAAATTTGTAGACGACAAGGTAAAATCTGGTTTATTATGTAAATTATGTGAGGACATAAATAAAAATCAAAAGTTCGTAGGCAGTTTAATATGTCAACTTATATTATGAATATAATCTTTTCATATCACATTTGTAATCATATCAACTGGTTGTCACATATTCATCTTCAAATTCCCGACCTGTAAACTCAAAAATTGAATTAAACATTACACATAGATCGATAAAAACTGAAAGAACTCACCATTAGCGACACTCAATTTGTACTTCTAAAATAACATGTCATTCCACAAATAAAACTCGATTTACTCCGAGAGTTATACATTTTAACCACAATTTACTGCTTTAAGATATCACAATTTCATTATTAAGACGGTTTAAATTACAGTAATTAATCCACACAGATAATGTTTTAAGACAACATAAATACTCACATTTTAAACACGATACAACACTATGACATCTTTTAATTGCAGCATAGGACATTCATATTTAATCAACTCCAGCAGGACATTATTTTCATAACAGTAAGTCTTATTCGGACTACATGCATGGGTTTTGCATGTCACGACAGCTCACTCAACAACTGACAATTGTCAAAACCACTTTTTGAAAACAAAATTTAGTTGTCGACTTAGAAACGAAAATTGGAGTCGCCACCAATCCTTTATTGAGGTGTGATCGGCTCGCATTAAAAACGATTTTGGTCTTCGAAATTTGAGAAAATAGGTTCGGGAGTTGGTTACGCATGAGGAAGGGTTAGCACCCTCGTAATGCCCAAAATTGGCACCGAATTGATTATTTGATGTCTTAGTGTTGAAAATTTAAAAAGATTTTAAAATACGATCCTTTGAAAAGAAAATTTGAATAAAACGAATTGAATGATAAGACACACTCATTTCGAAGAAATAAATTGTCACACTTAGTGAGTTAGAGTGTAACATTTTTAATCTTCAAAATTAAGTTTATCTTTTTAACTTTTAAAACTTGTGCATTTTGAGAAGGATATTTGGCTATTTGGGTCAAACGAAAAAAATCAGAACCCAGTAAGTTAGGATTCAATTTCTCGAAATTCCTAAACATCGAATATTCCTTTATTTTAAAAATCCTTAATTCGAGGTAGCAAAATGTCATATCCAATGAGTTAGGATTCAACATTTTGAAATCCCGGAAAAACTTTATTTTGAAATTGTATGGTTTTATTGCAAAATAAATACTTGGCTATCTAAATTCATAGAAAAGAATTGAAGCCCAGTAAGTTAGGGCACAATCCTCTCGAGAATCGTGAACACCGAGCATTTTTGAAAATTCACGGAATAGAATGATTTTAGTGCTCTAATGAAACACAATTTTTAAAACAAATGTAGTATAATTGAATGTTTATGTACAACGCCAAAAAAAAAAAAGACAATTTGTAAACAAACTTGCACTAATCAAATAAACAGTAAATAAAGACGAACCCAATAATTCACATAGCAACAATAATCACAATCACATATTATGCAAACGCTAATAAAATCAATATTCCAAAACCAAATGAATTGTCAATTTATTTGCTAAATGTACAAAAGAACAAATTGCAATCAATATACATTCAAAAATTAAAAACATATACATAAGTTTAAAACAAATTTGCAAAAAAAAAAAACATTAACTAATGGTGTTTAGATGAATTTTGAAGCAAATTTTACACAAGGGAAAAATAAAGCATAAAAAATATATATTAATTTTTAAATAAATAATACATAGGGTTTGGAATTTCATGCAAGTGATAATATACAAATACACAAAAATGTGAAATAAACTAAATATATTAGGAAGAAATAAAATATCTATGTATATATAGAAATATACAGTTCCAAAATTAAATAATATACTATATATATGTACATATATGTATACAAAAATAATAATTTAATATAAATTGTATGTATATATATATGAAATTACATTATAGAATGTTACCATACAAATTTAAAGATAAAAGTATATGAAAGAACTAAAAATGAATTATAAAATGAAATCAATTTGGTATAGATTTTATTGAATTAAAATAAAAAAAATATTCATGACTAAACTAAATAGTAATATATTCAATAGTAATATAAAAACTTAAAATAATGGTACATGCTAAACTTATGATACTATAATAACATTAAGAAAATAACAATATAAATATGAATTTTAAAATAATTATACATAATACAATTAAAATATGCATACATAATAGATTTAAAAATAATGATGTATGATACATTTAAAATATTCATAATGAATTAAAATATACATGACTAACTTAAAATAATAATCCATAACAAATTTAAATAATTAATGCATTTTTAGACTAAACAAATGTGGGCTAAAATGTATTTAATACAAAATTAAGAGAGAGAAATGAAAATACTAATCAGTGAGGGCCAAAGAAAAAACGCGCGAGTTACATAGGGATTAAATGAGAAAATATCCCATCCCCCAAAACGTGGCGTTTCATCACGGACCAAATGGCATTTACAAAGAAATAGGTGGCCAAAATTAAAAAAACAAAAGGATTAGATTGAACCAAAATGCAAAACAGAGGGATCTGATGTGCAAAAATCCCAACAGACTTAAAACGCGCGGATCCCACCTCGTTTGGGTCGGGTCATCGGGTGTTAGTCAACACGGTGTCGTTTTGAAGCCATCAAATCGGGCTTAAACGGCACCGTTTTTTTATCTTTAAAAAACTAAAAAATAAAACCCTAATAAGTTGTTTTGCTATCCTAAAACATACCAACAACCTAGCCTTTCTCCCCGCCGGTCTCCAGTCACGAACCCGATCTGACTCCGATTCAGACAGAGCAAACCAGGTTCCAATGACGCCCGCTCTGGTAAGACGCTTCTTCTCTTCCTCTTTTAGCTTATAATCAAAGCCAATCAAATGAAACAAGGAAAATAAATTGAAATCGAAAAAAAAAAACCTTTAGAAAAAAAAACTCTATTCTTCTTTTTTTGATGATTCTGTTTCTTTTTCTTTGAATGCGTCTCCTTTTACAGTGCTTGAATCGGCTCTTTTATAGCCGAAAAATGAAATAGAAAAATAATAATAAAATAAAAATAAACAAAGAAATACATTTCCTATATTTTGTTATTCCCTTTTCTGTTATTCTATTTTGCTGTTACTGTTTTGTTGGTATTGTTTGCTATTTGCTGTTGCAGGTAGGGGTGTTCGTTCGGTTAACCGACCCAAAATAATATTAACCGAATTAACCGACCTTTCAAAATTTTTAACCGTTAACCGAACCGAAATTTTTTTCAAAAAAATTAACCGAACCGAAATTTTTCAGTTAATTCGGTCGGTTATCCGAATTAACCAAAAATTATATGTGTAATACCCAATTATTTCCCGGGGCCCAAAATCCTAAAGCCCAATGACCCAATACACCAAACCCTAACCCACTAGCCCAAAATATTGAACAGGAGCAGAAAATAGGAACCCTAGCAGCAGTTTTTTTTCCCTTCCTCAGCGCTGCAGATCGTGCCACTCGTCCACACGTCTCTCGCCCATCCGCACGTTGCACGCCGCGCACGTTCTCTTCCAGTATGCACCTGCAATGAACCACCAACAACGGTAACAGAATGGAGCACTAGAATAACAGAGAAAAGGGCAAAAGAGAAAGGGGGAAAAATGGTTTCGACAATATGTCTTTTATTTTTGGTTAAAAATTAACCGAATTACCCGAATTAACCGAATTACCCGAATTAACCGAATTGAATCACTACATAATTAAATTTTTTTTAGACTTTTATACTTTAGTTTTAGTTTTAGTTTTAGTTTTAGTTTTAGAATTTTATTTTTATTTATTAAATTATTTGTAATTTTTATGATTGGGTTGAGTTGGGTAATTGGGTTGGATTGAATACTTGGGTTTGGATTGGGTTTAGGTGAATAGTGGGCCTATTTATATATTATAATTTTATTTATTAATTTTTTCGGTTAAACCGAAAAAATTCGGTTAACCGACCCGTTTCGAACCGAATTAACCGTTAACCAAAAAATAATTAACCGACCCCCGACAGAAAAAATTCGGTTAATCGACCAATTAACCGAATTCGGTCGGTTAACTGAATTTTTTCGATTTTACCCGAATTTTGCACACCCCTTAGTTGCAGGTACAGCTAGGGGCGCACGCACGCGGGTGGCTATGGCGAGAGGCTGCTGGCGGCGTGCGAGGAAGGCGGGATGGTTTCTAGAATTAGGTTAACAATTGTATTTGGGTCGGAGCTTTGGGCTTTTTTTTGGTTATTGGGCTATATGGGCTGGTGTAATTAATTGGACTATGTCAATGGACTGTCTAATATTTGGACTTTATTTATATTTTGGTTTTTGTATTATTTTAACAGGCCCGGGGAAAAATTGGGTATTACAACAATCATCAAAACTTTTCTCTCAATTTTCATCACACTTACCAGTAGAGGTGGGCATTATTTTAGCAACCGAATTTAATTTGTATTTTTTAAAATTTTGTCGAATTGAGTAAAAAAATTTCGAGTCAAGTTAAGTCGAGTTAACGAATCTTATTATTTATATTCAATATTGCGTTTACATAGACTGATTATTTAACTAGTAGACGAATTATAAACTTTTAGGTTAATTTTTAGTAAAGAAAAAAGGGAAAGTGGGGGATTCGAGAAAGAAAATAAGGCTGATGGGTAAATATTTATTAAAATAACTTAATTTTGCCTTTTAACTTTAGACGAAGTAAATATTTATCAAAATGATGTAATTTTGTATTTTTTATTTAGATTTTCAAATAACTCGAATTGTGTAATTTATATTCGAGTTCATATTCGAATTAAACCAAAAAATTTGATTTTTTATTCGAGTTGATCCAAATAACTCGATTAATTCGAACTATTTAATTTAAATTTTAAATTTTTTATTAAATTTTTAAAGTCGAATCAAATTTTATTCACCTACTTACCAAAATAAGAATACAACCAACCATTCAAAGAAAGAAATGAATTAAACTCGCACCATAACCGAACAACAGCCATTTTAGACAATAATAAATTACGAAAACGACGGTCGTTTTGGACAACCATTTCTTAAATGTCAGACATAATAAGTTCTGGAAATAGCAGCCATTTTAGACAATCATTTCTTCATATGTCAGACAAAATATATTATGAAAACAACAGTCATTTTGGACAACCATTTCTTCAAATTTCCAGCACGTTTTATTTGCTACATACCGAAAATCAACAGCAGCTAATTCAGAGTTTATTCATAAAATTCAGACAACTTAATTGAAGTCACCAACTAGCTTACTTCAACCTGGCAATTAAGTCTGTAAATTTCAAGGAAACTTACCCAAATCTTCCCCAAGTTGCCGTCACAAGCACAACCTTGCTCCTTGCCTTTACCACTTTGACCGTCTCCCACATGAAGAAACAACTATTTAACATGCAAATTTCAAAAGTTAAAAAAAAAATTCTCAATGTCTCAAAATTGTTGGGTGTGATTTAATAATAATTTTTACGAATTTGATTTACGAAAATAAAGTGTCGATATTTCACTTTCCGGCACTACGAAAAACTGAATTATTACAGAATTCAAAGAAACATGAAAAAAGAAGTCATCTTATTTTATTTTATTTTTGTTTATTATATTTGTTAGCGTACATACACATATAATATATAATAAAATAGAATTTTCGATTAATTTAAGTAGTAGTTAGTTCTAAAACAATTCTAAAATATTTTTCACTTATTACATATCGACACATTAGCACGGTTTGATTTTATAGTGAAATGCTCCCTAGACATGATGACACGCTTGCTAAAACGTCAAAAGATAAATTATCTTTTTTAGTGAATTATAAGAGGAGAGTAAAGTCCTAACAGCAACGCGTTTAGTGTGACTTGAAACCAAATCACATCTGAGACGATGAACACCCTGATCATCAAATCAACACACGGGTAAAATAAATATATATGATACCTTAATTATAAAAAAAACATATATATTCAATTATATATGGGTTCAAAATTATATATGGGGTTTTTACTTGTGTTTAAATAGGATTGGATTGTTCGGTTGGACTACCTTACCTTATATTGCATCATGCATGACATTACCTTATATTATTATATAAAATCTTTTATAATACTTCATCTTCGTATAAAAGTCTTAGTGACAGATTCCAACTTTTAGGGCCTACAATTTTTGTCAATTTCTCTTTTTTATATCATGAAATTTAGAATTATGTCATGAAATCTTTGACCAGTAATCTTAGACAAATCTTTGACCAGTAATCCTATTATAAATTTGCACTCAGCGCTCTCAGAATCTCTGAACTAACCTCCCAACCATGGCGGTCGTGAAATTGCTCGGAACTTGGTTTAGTCCGTACGGTCACAGAGTAATTTGGGCTCTAAAACTCAAAGGCATACTGTACGAATATATTGAAGAAGATGTCCGCAACAAGAGTCCTTCGCTTCTTCAATATAATCCAATTCATAAGCAAGTCCCGGTGCTCGTTCATGGTGGAAAACCGATCTGTGAATCCACCGTTATCCTTCAATATATCGATGAAATTTGGCCGCAGAATCCTTTGCTGCCGGCTGATCCCTATGACAGAGCTGTTGCTCTGTTTTGGATCAAATTTGCAGATGACAAGGTAAAATCTGTTCTTTTCTTTTTTGGATTAAATACAACATTAACCCTCCAACTATATCGTATTTATCATTTAGGTGTCTAAGAGTTATGTTTGTTTTCTCTTCTTTGCAAAATGATTTTTAAATGGTTAATTTTGTCTTATTTTGCCAAAAATACAGTAGCATGTTTTATCGCCATCGTGCACTTTTTAGGTAAAATGTAACAAAATTAATAGTTTAAGTATATTTTTACCAAAAATTTTGGGTACTTAAAATGAGAAAATTGATATAGTTTAGACACTAATTTTGCAATTAAACCTTTTATTTATTTATTTGATCCATATGACGATTTTCCTGTTTATTGATTTTTTATATTTATATTTATTTATCTATATTTATAGCCAAAATTATTTATTAAGTGTTGTATTGGGAGAAACTATTTTATGGACCCTTCCCACCACATCATCCATTGTCTATTTCCAATTATTTAATGATATTTCAGTAATTTTTTTCATGTCATTGACATATAAAATTGGTAATTTTTTACTCTAAACCCGAACTCAATTGTTAACAATGTTAATTTTTTTATTAAATTTTTTGTGTGATATTTTGAAATAAAAAAAATAGTTATTCATTTGGTAGTCATATAACAAAAAAAATGAGTTATGAACTTTAATTTAACCAAAAAAATTCATGTTTACAGTTATATTTATATTTTTAAATGGGTTAAATCATTATTTGAGGCTGAACTTGGTAACAATTCTCACATTGGATCACATGTTAAGGCTTGAATTAGGTAATTGTTCTCACATTGGGACTTGAACTTTTTTTTGTCCAAGTTAGTCCATAAACGTGGTAATTGTTCTCATGTTAGTGCTTGGGCTAGGGAATTGTTCCTATGTTGGGGCTTGGATATAAGGGTTTTCAAGAAAACATAGGGGCTAAGGTGTTCTTTGATAAACTAAAAGATTAAGTGCAGAAAAAATAAGGGTTGAAAAATTAAGTATTGAAAATTTAAGTACCAAATTTAAGTTATAAAATTTTGTTTGATACATTACTTAAAATTAATTACGGAATATAATTATATTGTTTGATAAATATAAATTTTGAATTATAAAAAATTATATTTTACATTTTATTCTTAATTTTAAACATTTTACCTTATTCTAAACCGTAATTAAAATTTTAAACATAAGGTTTTTATAGGAAAACATAATATTAAAATAAATTAATTAAAATTGAGTTAATTAAATATATTCTTTATTAAGTGATAAGTAGCTTTTATCAGGCCATACCGTGAGAATCATTGTCAAGTTTAAGGACTAATTTGAACCCAAAAAAAAGTTCATGCCCTAATGTGGGAGTAGTTGCTAGGTTCAAACCCCGTGAAGTGATTTAACCCTTTTTAAATTTAAAAGTAATGGGATTAAATTTCTTAAAACAAAAATAGGAGGACTAAATTTTAAACATACAAAGGGTACAAGGATTTGTAGCATATTTTAACCTAGTTGAAATCTTTGAAAATCTTTTATCGTACATAACTTTTGATGGCTGATACTAGAAATCCCATATCTCTGTTTAAAACAGGGTCTTTTAATGTCAAAGCTTTATCGAGGCAATGGCGAAGAACAACAGGCGGCAGTGAAGGAGTGGTTGGAAATGTTGGAAGTCATGGAAGAACATGCGCTGATAGGAGTGAAAAAGTTCTTCGGCGGAGACGAGATAAACATGGTGGACATTGCATTTTCCTTTGTTGCTCACTGGCTTGGGATTCTCGAAGACGTACTAGGGCTTGAAATCTTTAAGCCACACAAGTTCCCTCGAGTGAGCTCGTGGATCCAAAATTTCAAATCAAGTCCTATAATCAAAGACAACTTGCCTGATGCTGATAAGATGTCTACTTTCTTGAAGCGTGGTAGAGAGATGATGTTGACATCAAAATCGAATTAGGGTTTGGAAACTTGTGTTCTTTATCGAAGGCTTTCAAAATTTGAACTGATCAAGTCACTGCTTTGTTAGTCCAATAATTTCGATCAGTTTATTTAAATAAATTATCAAAATCAAAATAAAAAAATTTCAATGGGTCCATACTAGTTTGCCACCCCTCCCTCCTATATCGGGCCTTTTCATTTACTAAGTCTATTATATGTGTTATCTTGTCTTTAAACTAACTGATATAATTTTTTAGCCCAATAAATATCTTTCATATGCCCAAAATATTATTTATTCTTTTAATTAACTTGTAATGACCCGATTTTAAAAATTGTCAAAAAATTATAATTTTAAAATTCAATTCCGTAAATTGAGTTAGTGGAATCATGAATAGAAAGGTTTATGAAGTTAGTAAGAAAATATATTAAAGAATGGTTAAGTAATTTAATCAAGAAAATCATTAATTAAAGTTCAGGGACTAATTTATAAAATTTCAACCGCTTTTGAAATTTTAATTCAGAAAAAATGATTGAGGACTTAATTAATAATTAATTTGAGGACCTTGGAATTAATTGACTGTTATTAAAATATGATGGTGGAAGGGTATGATTACATCCACTTATTACATACACATATAATATATAATAAAATAGAATTTTCGAATAATTTAAGTAGCAGTTAGTTCTAAAACAATTCTAAAATATTTTTCACTTATTACATGTCAACACATCAGCACGGTATAATTTTATAGTCAAATGCTCTCTCGACATGATGACACGTTTCCTAGAACATCAAAGATAAATGATCTTTTTTTGGTGAATTATAAGAGAAGAGAAAAGTCCTAACAGCAACACAATCAGCGTGGCTTGAACCCAGATCACATCTACCAAAACCTCATACCTATTGCAATATAATTTTTAATTATATATTTAATTTAATTAATTTCAAAATTTAGTCCTTTCTCAAAATGTACTAATACTAACTACCCTTTGCCTTTCCTATTTTTCTTTTGGTAAAATAAACAGCTTTACACAACACTATTAAGATATCGCATTAGCCCATGTAACACTAATATAGATTCCTTTTTATTTTTTGTGAATTATAATAATAAAGTAAAACCCAAACAACAAACGCGACTCGAACTCTACCCCACACTTGGGGTGATGAACACTTTTAACTATCAAGCTATCATATGAAATTCAAAGCTAATAAATTCTTCAACGATGGTCAATATTATATTTAAAATGTTTATATTTAATTTTAACTTCGAATTTTATCTTTCAACTCTACGTAACATATTGGGGGTGAGACAAGTGGCATCCATCTTAAATTACTTTATATTGCATCATGCATGACATTACCTTGTATTATTATATAAAATTATTTCTATATACTTTCTTTAATTCCTTGTATTAACACTTCCATCTTTACCTTACTGAAAGCTTTGGCTGCTAATCCTATTATAAATTTACACTCACCGCTCTCAGAATCTACCAGAAAATCGACTAATCTCCCAACCATGGCGGTCGTGAAACTGTTCGGAGCTTGGCTTAGTCCGTACTGTTACAGAGTAATTTGGGCTCTGAAACTCAAAGGCATAGCTTACGAATACATCGAAGAAGATCTCTCCAACAAGAGTCCTTTGCTTCTTCAATATAATCCAATTCATAAGAAGATCCCGGTACTCCTTCACGACGACAAACCCATCTGCGAATCCACCGTCATCCTTCGATATATCGATGAAATTCGGCCGCAAAATCCCTTGCTGCCGGCTGATCCCCATGAGAGAGCCGTTGCTCTGTTTTGGATCAAATTTGCTGATGACAAGGTAAAATCTTTTTTTTTGGTTTAAATACAAAAATAACCCTCAAACTATATCGTATTTCTCACTTAGGTGTCTAAGGGGTTTTTTTTTGTCAAAAATGATATTTAAGCTGTTAATTTTATCTTATTTTACCAAAAAACACAGTACCATGTTTTTTTGACATCGTACAATATTTGGGTAAAATGTAATGAAATTAATAGTTGAAGTATATTTTTGAAAAAATTTAGGTACCTAAATGAGAAAATTGATATAGTTTAAGCATCGATTTTGCAGCTAAACCTTATTTATTTGATGCATAAGACGATTTCCCATTTATTGATTTTTATATTTATTAATCTATACCTATATGGTAAGAGAGCGGTTTATTTATATTTGTGTCCCTTTATTATGTTGAAATTTCGGATCTAGTCATTCTATTTTAATTTTGACATAATTTAATTTTATACTTTTATAATATTATTAGTAATGTCTTGATGTGAATTTTTTAATAGATCTAAATTATATTTAATTAATAATAACATAAGAAGATGAAAACACCATTTGAAGAAAATTTTACATTAGTACATCTAAATTGCCTTTTATATACTTTATATAAAAATATAAAAAGATAAAGATACGGTCATTCCACTTATGAAGTAGGCATCTTAACGGAATAGAGGTGTTCATGGTCAAGCCGGGTTGAGTTTGGACTGGGTCTAAATATAATATTAACATATTTTATATTTGTTCAACTTCGGTTCTACCCAAAATGGGCTTAAAATGTTGCTTGAGCCTATTCATAATTTGTAAAAGATTAACCCAAGCCCATTTTAGACCCGTCCATATTATTTTTTAAATTTTTTTAAAAATATTTGTATTATATTATTTTAATATTTAATATTTTTATATATTTTATTCATTAAAAATTTTCATATAGTCATCTTAACATTAATTTAATGTTTACATTAGAGTAGTATTATATATTTTATTATAAACTTAAAAACGGGTTGAGTTGGGTTGACACATGAATAGGTCTATAATGGAGTGAGTGTGTTGTAATTCAATATTAAATATTTTATGATAGCTGAAAAGCTAAAATACGTTCTAAGTCTTTTTACTTTTCATATATTTGGAATTTAGTTGATTTATTTTTATTTTTAAAAATTTAATTATTTTACGTTTTTTATTTCAAAATTAACGTTCAACTGCTAACGCCTTTAATTTTTTTTTTGTTAAATTTATTGATTTGATATTTTGAAATAAAAAACATTACTCACTTGATAGTCATGTAACAAAAAAATGATGTCATGAACTTGATAACAAACAAAATTAGGTAAACAACACTAGAGTTCACCCAACTATGATTTATTTTTCTCTCTTTTGGATTCCTGTCTATAAAAAGTTATAAAATGGTCATCCAACTATTTAATTTTGTTTGTTTTGGTCACCAGTTGACTAACATAAAAGTGGAAACACCTAAAAATCCAAGAGAGTTGGTTGACCAAAAAAGACAAAATTGAATAATTGAGTGATTATTTTATAACTTTTCATAGTTGGATGGGCAAAAAGAAATTTACTATTAATTGGGTGACCATTTTGTAACTTTTAACTAAAAAAGAAAAAAAAAGCATAGGGTGATTACTGGTGTAATTTACCCAAATAATTGTGTTCAAGATTTGATTTACATTTTTAAGTTTAAAAAGGTAGTGGGATTAAATTTCTTGAGGACTAATTTTTAAATGTATAAAGAGTATAAGGACTTGTAGCATATTTTAAGTTAGTTCAAATTAAGATTTTAGCACCGTGTTGTTTGTAATTTTTTTTATCGTACATAACTTTTGACTGGAAAACCCATCTTTGTTTAAAACAGAGTCCTTTAATCTCAAAGCTTTTTCGAACCGACGGTGAAGAACAGCAGGCGGTAGCGAAGGAGTGCTTTGAAATGCTGGAAGTCCTTGAAGAGCACGCGCTGATCGGAGGGAAAAAATTCTTCGGCGGAGACGAGATAAACATGGTGGACATTGCATTTTGCTCGGTTGCTCACTGGCTCGGGGTTATCGAAGACTTTGCAGGGCTTAAAATCTTTGAACCACACAAGTTCCCTCGATTGAATTCGTGGATTCAAAATTTCAAATCAGTCCCTGTAATCAAAGATAACTTACCCGATACTGATAAGATGCTTGTGTTGTTGAAACGTCGGAGAGAAATATTGCTGGCATCAAAATCGAGTTAGGGTTTGGAATATTGATTGCATTTTCTCCCATGGAAGTGTTAAATGTTCCCCATGCAAATAAATAAAACAAAATCTAAGGTTTTAAGAATTTGAGAGGATTTGAACATTTTTGTTCTTTATTTAAGGTTTTTAGAATTTGAATTACTCAAGCTACCAATTTATTGAACCAATTCCAATTGGTTTCCTCTTCATCGATACCTCAATTGATTTTCGATTTGATCTAATTCAAATATCACCGATTTTATCACATACAATTTGAGTGTTAAATGTAGTTTGAGATCATTCTATCAACTTGAAGGTTAAGTGTTAACACCTCATATATGACATAGAAGATATTTAAAACACATTCATCAAACTTTAAACATAACATTTTAATATTTGTGTATAATTTTACCTAAATATTTTAATTTTATGAGATTTTATAATATATATATATATTTTAACCTTATAAAAATTAAGCTAATATAAAAAAATTATTTAATATTTCAAAGCAGCTCGAGTAAAAAAGAATTTTTCTTTTAGGCATTAGGTTTGTGCAATAAAAATTTAAACAAGATCGAATTCAGAACAAGGTTAAGATAGGAAGTAAAAATTTTGGTTAAGTTAAGGCGAGTTAAAACCTATTTATCCTATCAATAAGTGATTGGGTTTAATGGTAAAGTATATTATACTCTCAAAAGGAGAACCCAAGTTTGAATCTTGAAGATCATATTGTTAGAAGGGACAGCCATGAATTCTAAACATAAATCATAAAGCAACATTGTTGGAAGAGGCATCCATGAAATCTGAATATGAACCATAAAACAGACATACATAATAATAGTAAGAAGCACAATATTTTATTGGTTTATATTTAGTTTCATGTGATATAAATTACATAATATATAAAAATAAAATAAAAACATATTACAAAAGTATAAAACGAGTCTGACCCAACTCAGACATCGAAAGTTAAAATTCAAATTTAACCAATATTTTAAATGAATCTTATTTTCTTTACCTTAGCCTATTTTAAAAACCCGTACTTTTATCTAATCCTTTCAATATTTCGAGTGGACTTTCAAACTTGGACCGTTGTAGAAATAGATCCTATAAAGAGGTTTAACTATAATAGAGAAATTGCAGGAAGCATGGTGATTGAGATACATCATCCATGACGCAAATAATTGGGTCAAATTTCAAACAAAGACAGTTTGTACTTTATTCGTTGACAATCTCTTTGCAAAAATTGGAACATTGCATTTAGACTGACCAAGAGCAGTCAAAATCCGCCACCCAAAAACAACGATATAATGCCACCTTTAATCTAATTCAGAACAGAAACCAAACAAAAATATCCTCAAAAATATATAAAGTTTAGGTATCTAATTCGGTCAAAAAAAGTTTTAAGTACTTAACTCCAACAAAGGACATAGTTTAAGGACCTCATTTTCAATTAAGCCAAACAAAAATATCCTCAAAATAATATTGACCATTTTATAAAAATTAAGAGTTTTTAATAAATTGATGGTACAAATTATAACCACAAAAATGTAATTGTATGGACTTAAAAATTATTATTACAGTCAAGAAAAGTGAAGAATTTGGTTAAATTAGTCATATATACCCCTTTTTTTTAATTAGTCAAATAGGTTATTTTTTTGAAGATTTAAGAAACTCGACCGATTTTGGAGAGAGAGTATGAAATACGTGTCCAGCTGCACAGTTGCCAGGAAGCTGGACGAGCTTTCTTTGGAATTTTTAGAAAACCTTTTAACTGGCACGTTTTTCTGACGTGTCAGCAAAAGCACGTACAACTGGACGCACTTTCATACAATCTCATCAAGCACTTTCATACAATCTCATCAAAATTAACCTATTTCCTTAAATCTTGAAAAAAACGACCTATTTAACTAATTAAAAAAAAAACCGGCATATATGCATAATTTAACTGGAGAATCTGGCAAAATATAATTTGCAGCAAGCCATAGTATTAGTAATTGCGATACATCATCCATGACGATTGTATTTAGGCTGACCAAGAACAGTCCAAATCCCCCCACCCAAAACAATTATATAATGGCCCGTAGTTTACTTCACAAAACAGAGACCAAAACACTACACCATGGATGAAGTGAAGCTCTTTGGGTTTTGGGCAAGTCCTTTTAGTAGAAGGGTCATTTGGGCATTAAAGCTAAAAGGTGTGGAATATGAATACATTGAAGAAGATCTGCCTTATAATAAGAGTGATCTGTTGTTGCAGTACAACCCAGTTCATAAAAAGATCCCAGTGCTCGTTCATGGAGGAAAGCCAATTGCAGAGTCATTGGTTATTTTGGAATATATAGATGAAGTGTGGCCACATAATCCTTTGTTGCCAAAAGATGCTTACGAGAGATCCGTAGCTAGATTTTGGGCCAAATTCATTGAGGAAAAGGTATGTGTTAGCCTGATTTTGTTCAATATTTGTCATATGCCTCCTCATTTTTTTTAATCTACTTTTTCTTCCCAAATTTGTTCTCTTGTCACTTTTAACTAAAAAAGAAAAAAAGCATAGGGTGATTACTGGTGTAATTTACCCAAATAATTGTGTTCAAGATTTGATTTACATTTTTAAATTTAAAAAGGAAGTGGGATTAAATTTCTTAAGGACTAAATTTTAAATGTATAAAGAGTATAAGGACTTGTAGCATATTTTAAGTTAGTTCAAATTAAGATTTTAGCACCATGTTGTTTGTAATTTTTTTATCGTACATAACTTTTGACTGGAGAACCCATATCTTTGTTTAAAACAGAGTCATTTAATCGCAAAGCTTTATCGAACCGATGGCGAAGAACAGCAGGAGGCAGCGAAGGAGTACTTTGAAATGCTGGAAGTCCTTGAAGAGCACGCGTTGATCAGAGGGAAAAAATTCTTCGGCGGAGACGAGATAAACATGGTGGACATTGCATTTTGCTCGGTTGCTCACTGGCTCAGGGTTGTCGAAGTCTTTGCAGGGCCTAAAATCTTTGAACCACACAAGTTCCCTCGATTGAATTCGTGGATTCAAAATTTAAAATCAGTCCCTGTAATCAAAGACAACTTACCCGATACTGATAAGATGCTTGCGTTGTTGAAACGTTGGAGAGAAATGTTGCTGGCATCAAAATCGAGTTAGGGTTTGGAATATTGATTGCATTTTCTCCCATGGAAGTGTTAAATGTTCCCCATACAAATAAATAAAACAAAATCTAAGGGTTTAAGAATTTGAGAGGATTTGAACATTTATGTACTTTATTTAAGGTTTTTAGAATTTGAATTACTCAAGCTACCGATTTATTGTACTAATTCCAATTGGTTTCTTCTTAATCGATACTTCGATTGGTTTTCGATTTGATCTAATTCAAATATCACCTATTTTATCACATACACAATTTGAGTGTTAAATGTAGTTTGAGATCATTCTATCAACTTAAAGGTTAAGTGTTAACAGCTCATATATGACGTAGAAGATAATTAAAACACATTCATCAAACTTTAAACATAACATTTTAATATTTGTATATGATTTTAACTAAATATTTTAATTTTTATGAGATTTTATAATATATATTTTAACCTTATAAAACTTAAGGTAATATAAAAAAATTTATTTAATATTTTAAAGCAGCTCGAGTAAAAAAGAATTTTTGTTTTATGCTTTAGGTTTCAGCAATAAAAATTTAAACAAGATCGAATTCAGAACAAGGTTAAGATAGGAAGTAAAAATTTTGGTTAAGTTAAGGCGAGCTAAAACCCATTTATCCCATTAATAAATGATTGGGTCTAATGGTAAAGTATTTTATACTCCTAAAAGGAGAACGTAGGTACGAATTTTGAAGACAACATTGTTAGAAGGGACAGCCATGAATTCCAAACATAAATCATAAAGCAACATTGTTAGAAGAGGCAGTCACGAACTCTAAACATAAATCATAAACAGACATACATAATAATAGTAAGAAGCACAATTTGCCCATCATTTCTCAATTGAGTTGGTGACCAATTTATATATATGTAAATGACTAATTCAAGTCTATTTTGAGTTGCTCATATTTATCTTTAAAAAAATTAAATATTATTCTAATTTAATATTTTAACTAGTATTTCTTTCATTAAAATTATAAATTTGGACAAATTAATATGCTTTTAATGATTACATAATATTTTATTTTTTATATTTAATTTCACGTGATATAAATTACATAATATATAAAATAAAATAAAAATATATTACAAAAGTATAAAATGAGTCTGACCCAACTCAGACATCGAATGTTAAAGTTTAAGTTTAACTAATATTTTAAATGAATCTAATTTTCTTTACTTTAGTCTATTTTAAAAACTCGTACTTTCCTCTAATCCCTTTAACATTTGGAGTGGACTTTCAAACTTGAACAGTTGTAGAAATAGATCCCATAAAGAGGTTTAACTATAATAGAGAAATTGCAGGAAGCATGGTGATTGAGATGCATCATCCATGACGCAAATAATTGGGTCAAATTTCAAACAAAGACAGTTTGTACTTTATTCGTTGACAATCGCTTTGCAAAAATTGGAACATTGCATTTAGACTGACCAAGAACAGTCAAAATCCGCCACCCAAAAACAACAATATAATGCCACCTTTAATCTAATTCAGAACAGAAACCAAACATCACACACCATGGATGAATTGAAGCTCTTTGGATTTTGGCCAAGTCCTTATAGTCGAAGGGTCATTTGGGCTCTGAAGCTAAAAGGTGTAGATTATGAATACATTGAGGAAGATCTACCCTTTAATAAGAGTGAGTTGCTGTTGCAGTACAACCCAGTTCATAAGAAGATTCCGGTGCTGGTTCATGGCGGAAAGCCAATTGCAGAATCATTGGTTATTTTGGAATATATAGATGAAGTGTGGCCACATAATCCTTTGTTGCCAAAAGATGCTTATGAGAAATCTGAAGCCATGTTTTGGGCCAAATTCATTGATGAAAATGTATGTGTTTTCGAGATTTTTTTTTTTACTTGTGTCATTTCAACTTTGGATGGAGTTTGGGCTTGAGACATTTTCGATTCATGTTATTTTGAGATACTTGTTCGGATCATTTTGAGTTTAGATCATTTAAAAGTCAACTCGTTTATGTTTCAGAATTTGGTTATTTAGAATAATTTTCGGGTTTGGGTTAGATTTAGCAAATCTAAGCTTGCCCACTTTGAACTTAAAAATGACCTGTTAATATTATGCTTGCAGACTGGACCAATGTGGGGATTCTTTCAAAAATTCGGTGAAGAACAACAAAAGGCAATTGAGAGCTACTCTGAAATTCTGAGAAAAATAGAAGAACATGGTCTACGAGACAAAAAATTCTTTGGGGGTGACCAAATTGGCATAGCTGATCTTGTTTTTGGAATGGTTATTCATATGTTGGCGCCTATGGAAGAGGTGGTGGGATATAAGTTCATTAAAGCCGATAGCTTCCCACGCCTGCATGCTTGGGTCAAGCATTTCAGCGAACACCCTGTGATCAAAGACAATGTCCCTGATTACACTAAAGTTGTTGATTTCTTGAAGATAAGAAGAGAATTTTATAGGAATTCTCAACAGAATAGCGAGAAAAAAGAAAGAAAGAAGGTACTTTTGATCGTTTAAGAACTAAAAATTGGGAAATAATGCAAAAGGCTTGAGTGTTCTTTTTCTTGCAGCATTTTTACTTCTTTTTTTTATGCATTGTATGTTTGTAACAATATTTTTTTTTGCCAATAATTAATGTTTTGTTTGGTGTATAAAATGATAGCATTCAATGATTTTTGAAAAAATCCAAGAGATAAAAAAAATTAAAATTTAGGTGAATCAGAAAAATATCGAGTTTTAGTTTAATTAATATCAGAAAAAATTTGGGTGTTTGGTGTATAAAATGTTTATGGGTTTGTTTTATATTTGAAATGAGCTTAGTGAATATTTTACCTCAACCCCACTCCCACTCCCACTCCATTTTACTGAATATTTTATGGCGGCTCTTGGAATATTTTCTCAAACAAGTAAAGGAAGAGGGGGCCATATATATAAAAGTAAAAGTGCTGTTGATTTTAGTTGGAAGGTTGACGTTTTTGCTTGATGATCAAGATCTATTAATATATACAATTTCTGTTTGTTTTTATTTACATCTTTTTTAAATATTTTTTGGATGATGCCATGATCCTTTTATATATTTTTAGTTGGGAGGTAATCTTTTTTATTTAATATTAATATAACATTTTTATTTATTTATATTTTAATGAGATAGTGACATGACACTTTTTGATTGGTTGGAATGATTTTTTTTAACTAATGTAAAAAAAGGGGCCAATTTCGATTACGAAATAAAGTTCAGGTATCTAATTCGGCCAAAAAAAATTTAAGTACTTCACTCAAACAAAGGACATAGTTTAAGGACCTCATTTTCAATTAAGCCAAACAAAAATATTCTCAAAATAACATTGACCATTTTATGAAAATTAAGAGTTTTTAATAAATTCATGGTATAAATTATAATCACAACAATGTAATTGTATGGACTTAAAAATTATTATTACAGTCAAGAAAAGTGAAGAATTTGGCTAAATTAGTCATATATACTGTTGTTTTTTTAATTGGTCAAATAGGTCATTTTTTTGAAGATTTAAGGAACTAGACCGATTTTGGAGAGAGAGTATGAAAAGCGCGCCAGCTGCACAGTTGGCAAGAAGCTGGATGAGCTTTCTTTGGAATTTTCAGAAAACGTTTCTAACTCGGCACGTTTTCCTTATGTGTCAGCAAAAGCTCGTCCAGCTGGACACACTTTATACGCTCTCTCCAAAATTAACCTATTTCCTTAAATCTTGAAAAAAATGACCTATTTAACCAATTAAAAAACAAACCCGGCATATATGCCCAATTTAACTGGAGAATTTAGCAAAATATGATTTGCAGCAAGCCATAGTATTAGTAATTGCGATACATCATCCATGACGATTGTATTTAGGCTGACCAAGAACATTCCAAATCCCCCCACCTAAAACAATTATATAATGGCCACTAGTTTACTTCACAAAACAAAGACCAAGACAGGCTGACCAAGAACAGTCCAAATCCCCCCACCTAAAACAATTATATAATGTCCCCTAGTTTACTTCACAAAACAAAGTCCAAGACACTACACCATGGATGAAGTGAAGCTCTTTGGGTTTTGGCCAAGTCCTTTTAGTAGAAGGGTCATTTGGGCATTAAAGCTAAAAGGTGTGGAATATGAATACATTGAAGAAGATTTGCCTTATATAATAAGAGTGATCTGTTGTTGCAGTACAACCCAGTTCATAAAAAGATCCCAGTGCTCGTTCATGGAGGAAAGCCAATTGCAGAGTCATTGGTTATTTTGGAATATATAGATGAAGTGTGGCCACATAATCCTTTGTTGCCAAAAGATGCTTACGAGAGATCCGTAGCTAGATTTTGGGCCAAATTCATTCAGGAAAAGGTATGTGTTATCTTGATTTTGTTCAACATTTGTCATATGCTTCCTCATTTTTTTAATCTACTTTTTCTTCCCAAATTTGTTCTCTTGTCAAATCTGATTGGAGTCTGGAAGTTGAATTCAATTAATTTGTCTGATTTGATCATCATAAGTCAATATTTCAAACTCATGTATTTTTACTTATAACCTCTCCTTATCTTTAAACTCAAACTTACTTTTTTTCTAGTTATTGTAATAGTAATTGTGTCGATTGAGCTAAGACTCGCTCAATTGATAATTCCAATTTAATTTTTAAAACTTTGGGTTGTTTTGGGCCAAAGTCATTTCAAGTTTAAATCAATTTTGAGTTTGTGATGTTTGGGTTATTTTCGGTTCGGATATTTCCAATTTACTAGTTGGCTTTTTTTTTTCTGCTTGAGTCATCTCGAGTTCAAGTCAATTCGAGGTACTTGATCAGGTCATTTTAGATTTAGATCATTCCAAATCATTTTGGATATAAGTCATTTTTTGTTCAGATTCAATATAATTGGGTTGATTATTTGAGTTTGGGTTAGAATTAACGAGTTAAGATCTACTCTTTTACTTTTTCTCCCATTACTAATATCCAATACAATTATTATCACCATTCAAATGTGTAGGACCATCTATTAAATGTGAATATTAATTAGTGAATGATCATTAGATATGCGTTGGATATAAATAGATTAAAAAGTAACGGAGTGAAGCCAACTCCAGGATTGACTGATCAAAACTTGCCCAATCCAAACTTAAAAATGAGCTAGACCATAAAAAAATCGAACCCAAAATGACCAAAGCAAGTAATCCAAAATGATAAAAAAATTTAAAATTCAAATTAATCCATTTCAAAACCAATTTCACCCCTCCAATCTGGGGATCTAGTCTCAAACCACTTCTAGGCCAGTAATGTTTGATCCTAACCTTAAGTTTGCAGACTCAACCAATGTGGGAATTCTTTCGCAAATTCGGCGAAGAACAGCAGAAGGCAATCGAGAACAACTATGAAATTCTGAGGACGATTGAGGAACATGGTCTTGGAGATAAAAAGTTCTTTGGTGGCGACCAAATTGGCATAGCTGATCTTGTTTTTGGAATGGTTATTCATATGTTGGCGGCTATGGAAGAGGTGGTGGGATATAAGTTTATTAAAGCCGATAGCTTCCCACGCCTGCATGCTTGGGTCAAGCATTTCAGCGAACACCCTGTGATCAAAGACAATGTCCCTGATTACCCTAAAGTTGTTGATTTCATGAAGATAAGAAGAGAATTTTATAGGAATTCTCAACAGAATAGCTAGAAAAAAGAAAGAAAGAAGGTACTTTTGATCGTTTAAGAACTAAAAATTGGGAAATAATGCAAAAGGATTGAGTGTTCTTTTTCTTGTAGCATTTTTACTTCTTTTTTTTATGCATTGTATGTTTGTAACAATAAATTTTTTTTTGCCAATAATTAATGTTTTGTTTGGTGTATAACATGATAGCATTCAATGATTTTTGAAAAATCCAAGAGATAAAAAAAAATTAAAATTTGGGTGATTGTCATAAGAATCAAAAAAATATCAAGTTTTAGTTTAATTATCGATATTATTGGCAATATAATAGTACGTGGGTTCGAGTGGGTTGAAACGAATTATCCTCATATTTATTGATTGGGGAGGAGATATAGGTAGGTCTAGGCATTGTATAAAAAATAGTAAATATGATAAGAACCTATAATGAGATCAAAGAGCAAACTAGTCTTTCTATTAAAGATTCTATCCATCTCTATTATTAAGTAATGACCTATTACTGTTTAGTTGCTTATTAAAAAAAATTGTCTATTTCTTCTATTAAAAATTTATTCATTGAACTTAAATTAGTCTTTCTATGTCAACATAAGGTACACATCGCACACCAACTGTCACTGTTTAGTTACTCATTCAACCACGTCAGTATTTAACAATAAAAATGAATAAATTTTTTAATGAAAATATTAGTTTGCTCTTTGATCGACTATATAATGACTAATTTGCCCATTTTTTAGGTAGAGGAGGCAAATTATAATTGTAATTTTTACGATAGCCAAAATGTAATTTCATCATTTTAATAGTCTATATCTTTATGTTTTTTAAAGGATTAAGTCAAATTTTTATATTTTTAGGGGGTCAAAGTATAATTTTACCTTTACTAATTTAAAATTTTAAAAATTTTAAAAAACTTAAATAGAAAAGTTTTCATTTTAGGGGGCCGAGGCCCCTGTTAGACTCGTAGTTTCGCCCTTGCTCTTCTTGCTCAAGAAATTCAATACCAATTATTTAAACTAGATTTAAAATTTGAAATAAATATTTAAATATGTTTTTTAATTGAGATGGTAAAGTTGAGAGAACAAAATTCATGATGTTTTGAGTTCGAATCTCATTATGTAAATGTATTTTCTAGTTTTTATATAAAAACATAAAAAAGGCTTAATTAACATGAGGTCCTTAAACTATGCCCTTTATTTGAGTTAGGTACTTAATTTTTTTTGTCAAATTGGGTACTTAAATTTTATTTCTGTAACCGTAATTAACCCTTACCATTACACTTCATTAAAAAAAACGGCTAGAGCCAATCAAAGAGCGTCACGTCATCATCAAAATAAAATAAATCATACCCCAACTCCATCCCTCTCCTCTCTGCCATGTCTCTCTCCCCTCCCTTCCGCCATCACCACCTCTTTCCTTCTCTCTCCCGCAATCCCACCCTCTCACTAGAGGTGTTTATGGGTTTGTTTTATATTTTAAATGAGCTTAATGAATATTTTACCTCAACCCCACTCCCACTCCCACTCCCACTCCATTTTACTGAATATTTTATGGCGGCTCTTGGAATATTTTCTCAAACAAGTAAAGGAAGAGGGGACCATATATATAAAAGTAAAAGTGCTGTTGATTTTTAGTTGGAAGGTTGACGTTTTTGCTTGATGATCAAGGTCTATTAATATATACAATTTCTATTTGTTTTTATATACATCTTTTTTAAATATTTTTTGGTTGATGCCATGATCTTTTTTAAATATTTTTAGTTGGGAGGTAATCTTTTTTATTTAATATTAATATAACATTTTTATTTATTTATATTTTAATGAGATAGTGACATGACACTTTTTGATTGGTTGGAATGATTTTTTTTAACAAATGTAAAAAAAGGGGCCAATTTCGATTACCAAATAAAGTTCAGGTATCTAATTCGGCCAAAAAAAAATTTAAGTACTTAACTCAAACATAGGACATAGTTTAAGGACCTCATTTTCAATTAAGCCAAATAAAAATATTCTCAAAATAATATTGACCATTTTATAAAAATTAAGAGTTTTTAATAAATTCATGGTATAAATTATAATCACAAAAATGTAATTATATGGACTTAAAAATTATTATTACAATCAAGAAAAGTGAAGAATTTGGCTAAATTAGTGATATATACAGTTGTTTTTTAAATTGGTCAAATAGATCATTTTTTGAAGATTTAAAAAATTAGACTGATTTTGGAGAGAGAGAATGAAAAGGGCGCCAGATGCACAGTTGGCAGGAAGCTGGACGGGCTTCCTTTGGAAATTTCAGAAAAAACTTCTAACTTGGCACATTTTCTTGATGTGTCAGCAAAAGCTAGTCCAGCTGGATACACTTTCATACACTCTCTCCAAAATTAATCTATTTCCCTAAATCTTAAAAAAACGAACTATTTGACCAATTAAAAAAAACCGGTATATATGCACAATTTAACTGGAGAATTTGGCAAAATATGATTTGCAGCAAGCCATAGTATTAGTAATTGCGATACATCATCCATGACGATTGTATTTAGGCTGACCAAGAACAGTCCAAATCCCCCCACCTAAAACAATTATATAATGGCCACTAGTTTACTTCACAAAACAGAGACCAAAACACTACACCATGGATGAAGTGAAGCTCTTTGGGTTTTGGGCAAGTCCTTTTAGTAGAAGGGTCATTTGGGCATTAAAGCTAAAAGGTGTGGAATATGAATACATTGAAGAAGATTTGCCTTATAATAAGAGTGATCTGTTGTTGCAGTACAACCCAGTTCATAAAAAGATCCCAGTGCTCGTTCATGGAGGAAAGCCAATTGCAGAGTCATTGGTTATTTTGGAATATATAGATGAAGTGTGGCCACATAATCCTTTGTTGCCAAAAGATGCTTACGAGAGATCCGTAGCTAGATTTTGGGCCAAATTCATTCAGGAAAAGGTATGTGTTATCTTGATTTTGTTCAACATTTGTCATATGCTTCCTCATTTTTTTAATCTACTTTTTCTTCCCAAATTTGTTCTCTTGTCAAATCTGATTGGAGTCTGGAAGTTGAATTCAATTAATTTGTCTGATTTGATCATCACAAGTCAATATTTCAAACTCATGTATTTTTACTTATAACCTCTCCTTATCTTTAAATTCAAACCCACTTCGCAATAGTAATTGTGTCTAGCTCGATCGATAATTTCAATTTAGTTTTTAAAACTTTGGGTTGTTTTGGGCCCGAGTCATTTCAAGTTTAAATTAGTTTCGAGTTTGTGATGTTTGGGTTAGTTTGGGTTCGGATATTTCCATTTTACTAGTTTTTTTTTTCAACTTAAGTCATCTCGTGTTCAAGTCAATTCGAAATACTTGATCAGGTCATTTTAGATTTAGATCATTCCAAATCATTTTAGATATAAGTAATTTTTTGTTCGGATTCAATATAATTGGGTTGATTTTTTGAGTTTGGGTTAGAATTAACGGGTCAAGATCTACTCCATTACTTTTTCTTCCATTAATAATATCCAATATAATTATCATCACCATTCAAATGTGTAGGACCATCTATTAAATGTGAATATTAATTAGTGAATGATCATTAGACATGCATTGGATATTAATAGATTAAAAGTAATAGAGTGAAGCCAAATCCAGGATTGACTGATCAAAATTTGCCCAATCCAAACTTAAAAACGAGCTAGACCATAAAAAAATCGAACCCAAAATGACCTAAATTAAGTAATCCAAAATGATAAAAAAAAAATTTAAACTCGAATTAATCCATTTTAAAACCAATTTCACCCCTCCCCCCCCAATCTAGGGATCTAGTCTCAAACCACTTGCAGACCAGTAATGTTTGATCCTAACCTTATTAATATAAGTTTGCAGACTCAACCAATGTGGGAATTCTTTGCTAAACATGGCGAAGAACAGCAGAAGGCAATCGAGGACAACTACGAAATTCTGAGGACGATTGAGGAACATGGTCTTGGAGATAAAAAGTTCTTTGGCGGCGACCAAATTGGCGTAGCTGACCTTGTTTTTGGAATGGTTATTCATATGTTGGCACCCATGGAAGAGGTGGTGGGGGGAGTAAAGTTCATTAAAGCCGATAGCTTCCCACGCCTGCATGCCTGGGTCAGGCATTTCAGCGAACACCCTGTGATCAAAGACAATGTCCCCGATTACACTAGAATTGTGGATTTCTTGGAAAAAAGAAGGGAACTTTATTGGAAATCTCAACATAATCACTAAAAAATTAAGTACTCTTGATATTGAGAAATAATGCCAAAGGACTGGGATTTTCTTTTCGTACATTTCTATGTTTTCTCCATCATGCATTGTAAGTTTGTAACAGTTTCTTTTTGCCAATAATTAATGTTTAGTGTGGTGGATGAGCTCAACCAATAGAACCTCCTTCCCTTGTATCTAAATTAAATTATAAATTTTTGAAAGGTTAAAATGTAATTTATCATATTTAAAGGGATTAAATAGAACTGCTTTTATTTTAAAGGACTAAAATAGAATTTTACTATATATTAATTTATAATATCATTATTTATATGAAAACTCAAATTGGGTGACAGACTGACAGTCCCCTACCTGCCCCTTCAGGATTTGCTCATTTTCTTGTGATTTAGTCTCTTATAGTGACGAAGCCAAAAACCTTGCAGGCGGCTAAGATAAAATTTTAAAATTTTGAGACCGAAGTTAAAAGTTTTATTCTAAAAGAGCTTAAATTATATGATTAATTTTCATGAAGGGCCAAAATTGCTATTTTTCCATTTATTCGAATGATTAAAAAACTTAAATGATTAATACTTAACCTCAAGGTTCAGTTTGGTACTTAAATTTTTTTTGTTCAATTAGGTATTTGAATTTGTCATTTTGGTTCAAATTAGTACCGAACTTGACTTCATAGTTCAAATATGTCATCTAACTCAAGTACTAATTTGGAATAAAAAGCCAATTTGAACCGAAACGTCAAGTTCAGGTACCAATGTGAACCTTAGAGCCAAGTTTAGGTACCAAAATGTATATTTAACCTAAAAGAATTCTCATGACTAGCCTCAAATCATGTTTGATTTATACAAGGTTGAAGTTCTTAGACAACAATAACATAATAAAAAGCAATTAAGAAAAACAAACGGACATGAGCCCTTGTTGGCAAATCTGGTACGTGCATGCAGATGGACAGAACAGACATGTGAAGTTGCGACTTCTCTGTCTGGTAGTCTTGAGTGGAGTATCATTGAAATGGTTCACCAGAGTCCTAGAAGGTCTAATACCAACAACAATCCCAGTGTATGGTAAAGTTGCATCCAGATTCTTTGCATTCTAGGGCCTGTCCGTTGCAAAGCTCACGACATTCCTCACATGGAGGGCAATTCCAGATGTTTTTCACAACAGTGAGTGGCTGTCGATGGCCTCCCCCCTACTTATTTTACACAATTTTGTATGCAGTTATGAAGGGAAGAATGATTTTGTTTTTAAATTTCCAAACTCAACATTATTTTCGTATTTTCATACTTCTCATATTAAAAATATTTTATTATCACAACCTAAAAACCATTTCTTCCTTCTCATCACTAATTTTAGATACAAGTTGAATGCATAATAAGCAAATAGAAAAGTGAAAGATACAGATGTGTGGTTACAAACCATGTTTCATCTAACACAACCTTCTACTGCTCAAACAACCACCATTAACATCACATAATGCAGATTACAACAACTAAGGCCATCACCCATTTTTACCAAATCTCCTACACCCTTCCACACAACACCACACACCTATGATGTTGCAGCTTCTCTGTTTCTTCAACTTGAGTGGTATATCATTCCCGGAGATCCCAAAGGCAATTCCAATGGACGGTAAAATTGCATTCAGATTCTTTACATTCTAAGGCCTGCCCATTGCAAACCTCACCACATACCTTACATGGAGGGCAATTCCAGATGTTTTTCACAACAGTGAATGGATGTTTATGCCAATCAGTTTTGAATTTGTTCCCAAGCTTCATATATGGGAGATCTCCGATAGCACAATTGAGATGAAGAGAGTTATCACAATCAGCACAGTAGTAAAACCAACGATTTGGCTCTCTTTCTTTTTCGCAGAGATCGCAGTAAAGTTGAGAAGGCTCAGAATCATCAGAAAAAGTTAAAGTAAGAGCATGCCTGTCATACTTGTACCAAGCAGTGAGTGGTAGTGATGCACAACCTACATCTAAACTGAAATCACAGCGCTTCATGCATCTATATGCAACATCCATTGATAGTAAATATCTGAAACAAGCACTGCAACTCGTTCCCTCGTTGTGGACAAGAACGAGTGAATGCTCATGACTTGGGTGCTTCAAGGTGTCCGACAATAACATACATTGAATGTCAATTCCGAACCTGCAATCTCTTTTGTAGCATCTGTACCCAAATCCTTGATACCGACGACGGCAAGCAACGCAGTATGAATAGCCATACTCATCGTGTGAGTTTGAGAGAGTAAGCAAATGCTTGTGAAATGGGTGTGGCATTTCTTTAGGCAATTCAGCACAATCTTTGTGGAGAAAGAACCTGCATTGCTCACAACTATAAAAAGGAGTTGATATAGGTCTCGTGCACCCATCGCAGTGACTATCATCATCTTTGGTCTTCCCACTAAAAGTGAGTCTTAAATTATGATCATGATAGGAATGCTTGATCTCACTTGCAACCATTAGCTCTCCAATACGAATTTGTTCAACAACATCAGTAATCAAATTCCAAGGTTCATCCACCACTTCCTCGGACCTCTCATCATAGCCTTCTGGCATAATTGTTCCATCCCAAATTGCTTTATCAGTTGCACAACGTACATGAGCAATATAACGGCAACGAGAAGCAGGACAACGGTAATTGCCATACCTTATATCAACTTCCTCGTAACAAATTTTGCACATCCAATCCTCAACTTGATTTTGTCGAAGAGAATAGGAAAGAGAAATCGTGTGACGATGTCGTGTTATCATGATGTGGCGTGGCAATGAAATGCAATTCTTGTGGACAAGGAGGTGACATATAGCACTGAAATAGGGGGTGTGATCTCCGTCAGTGCCACAAAAATCACAAACAAACGACATTTTTCTAGATACAAGCATCCACGGGTGTTCATGACTTGCAACTGTGATTGTTGGTGATGAAAAAAGAAAATCATCCAGTGAAAGATCAAAGTTGCATAGAGAGCAGGAATAAACAAATCCCTTCCATTGGATTCTGCACAAATAGCAACTACATTTAGGGGGATGAGTAGGCGGTTGTGGCAAGAGAGTAAGAGGATGCCTACGATCGTAGGGGTGATTAATCTCAAGGGGTAGTTCAGCACATTCCTTATGAAGGTTAAAATAAGGATATGTGCAATCTGAACAGTGGTAAATTTGACCAGATATTGGTTTCTGACATCCGGAGCAATGAGACTTGACTTCGTTGTTATGATTTTGAATGAATAACAAAGGATGGGGGTGCAAAGAATTAGGAAAATTTGCAGCAATGGATGATTGAAGCAAAGCACAATTGATGTGCAGATCGAAACTACAATCATTACAATTATAAACAAATCCCCCAAATTTCTTACGACAAAAATTACAAATTCCTAACCCAGAATAAGGTGATTTTGGAAGAAGAGTGAGAGGGTGTTTGGGGTGGAAGGGATGCTGAATCTTGGGGGCTAACTCTAACTCGGCACATCCCTTGTGAAGATAAAACTCACATTGATTGCAGCCATAGCTCCAGCCCTCTACAGGTTTCTCACACACAAGGCAAAGAGCTGCTTTGCTTGCAACACTGTGAGCTTGGATGAAGACCAAAGGATGGTGATGACCGAAATGTTGAATTTCCATCTCTCTTTCTTTCCAACTCTCAGATACTGTGAAATTATTTAGAAGAAGAAGAACAAAAATGAAATTGCTTCATCAAATTTTTCCAGACCTCATGGTTAGTAGATTCTTTTCTTGGGTGTTGGTTTTGGTCTTCATAAAGAAAGGAATATATTGATGCTTTGCCCAATTTTCAAAATTCTAAGCATAGATATCGATATAATTAAGCAAATAAAGAAAGAAAGAAGAAAGTAGGAGGAAGAAGGAAGTAGGAGAGGACACTTTACTTCGGAAAATTTCGTTGCTTGCTCTCCCCGTTTCATTCCAATGATACCAGTCCCGATGTTAACAAGTATACATACATTCTGGGAGCAAAACTAAGGGTGTGCAATAGTCTGGTCAAACTGACTAAAGCAATTTAACAGGTTGATTTTAGTTTTGTCAAGTATGTTATAGGTCCGGTAAATTTATTTTTATTTTAGAAATCCAAAATAAAATTAATTTACTTTCAATTTCAAATAGCGAATTTTGCTATATCCACGAATGAAAGAAAAAATTAGTATTAAAACTATATTTACAAAAAAAAATTATTTATTATTTTTTGCCAATATTATTTAGTAGTTCAATCACAGGTAGAGCAGTAAATTGTTCATAAATAATTTGATTTTGTTGGTTTTATAGAGAATTTGGTTCTATTTTGATTTGTAAAAGAGTTTGTTAAATCTTTGGATTGGATTGAATTGATCGATTGCTCACTTCGAAACAAAATCGAAATTAAAATATTTTAATTAGAATGATTAGCATAAAATATAAATTATTGAGTGCCAAACTTCAAAATTTTAGGTTAAAGAACTAAATTAAATTGAATTGTTAATTTTTAAGAGTCTAAAATCAGGTGAGTTAATTTAAGTGTATTGAAGTGCATTATACTCTTATTTAAACCCTAAACTTTAAGTACCAATTTGAACCTTGAAATCAAGTTCAAATATCAAAATGTATATTTATCCTAGATTAAAAATATTTTATTGACTATTTTGGATTAATATTATAACAATCGAATTGGCAATTAAACCAATTAAATCATCAATTTTTAGTGGAATCGATCTCAGTACAGCTGTGGCCAAATCCAATTAATTACAGACCTATTCATCGAGCAAAGGAGAGAGAGGAATTCAAACCTTCGATAATTCTATGTTTCGAACTATACCGATTTTCAAAACAGGAGCTATCAACCACTCAACCATCTCTTCGAAAGCATATTTCTATTTTATTTTTATTCCACCAAATCAAACTAAGGGAAAACTAATGGGGTTCCAACTGACAAAAAAAAGTTTAAAAATCTATCTGAGAAAACATGTGTAATTTAGACAGCAATTTTTATATTAAGCGCAGATTGAATTGAGAGCAAAGTTTAAGTTTAGGGCAGAAGAGTTGATGGGCTAAATTGTGCCGGGCATGGGTTGGTCTTAATGGTTTTTTTTTTCTTCTTTTTGCCTTTAAAACAATTTTTGGGATAACTATTTTCAAATCCCTCGACTTTCATTAAAATTTTTCAAACTAATAGGGCCACATGGCAGCATACATTTGGTTGCATTCAAAGTGATGTAAGATTTTAACTCCATTAGAAGGATAAATGGAATTAAAGTTTAAGTATCAAAATTGATATTTTAAAAGTAAAGATACCATATTAGATATATTGATAAAGTATAGGGGTTGAATCTGTTATTATCACTCTTTTATCATTACGTTGATACGAAATTTATAAAGAATTTCATATTTATATTCTTTATATTATGTTTCTCTCCGCAACGAAGATTTTTTATTTTATTTGTCGGATTATTTTTTTCTTTCTATCTTCTCGCTTAAATAAATCTATTTCCTTGCCTAAGTCAGTAAAGAAGATAGTTTAAAATAGAGGTGTTTATGGATCGGATCAGGTCAGGCCTTAAAAAATTTTTGGGCCCAATTGATGGTTTGGTCTTGCCCACCTGTATTTTATTTTTTATATAAAAAATTTTAAAAATATAATACACAAAATACACTTAAAACATTAAAATAAATATTTCTCAGTAAATTAAAAATAAATTAAAATAAAAACCTTTATAGATAAATAAAACTAAGATATCTGCAACTTAACAAGCAAATGTCTCTAAAATAGTAGCAAAATTGACAATAAAATAAGAGTTATACAATATCCAAACAATAACAACATAATAGTGAAATGACAGCAAAACAGTGAAAAACAACAAAAAAAAGTTTTTTTTTGTTTGCAAATTCGAGCTAGGTCCAGTTCAAAAAAAACCTTACTCAAGATTCGACTCGTTTTTTCGCCTAAACAAGCCTTAATTTTTATCCAAACCTATTTTGGGCTTATATTTTTGTCTAAATTCTCTCACTTTTCAGGCAGGCATTCAGGCTGGGTCACCCAACTCATGAACACCTCTAGTTTTAAAAAAAGAAGCAAAGCTTTCAAGTAACTTTTTTGAACGATCACTAATTTTTACCGAAATAGTGCTTGGAAAGTCATCTGATAATTGGACTTGTAATTACCTAAGGATGTCATGTTTGTGGATCCAACTAAATTGGTTGTAATCGAAGCACCCCACTTATACTTTCCAATTTCTAGGGGAGAGTGAGAATTAGAATAATTACGTATATAATTACACAAAAATCTAATTTTTAAAAGTTATACTTTACAAGTTATAAAAATTACATCATAAGTATAAACACATATGATTATCTAAGATCGTTGTGGCAAAAAAAAATTATTATAATTTTTAAAAAATGTAATACAAAAATAATCTGTGTATCTTATAAAACTATAACAAAAATTATATTATTTAAATCCTAAAAAAATTCTAAAGTTTAGGTATCAGAATTGATATTTTAAAAGTGAAGATACCATATTAGATATTTTGATAAAGTATAGGGATTGAATATGCCATTATCATTCTTTTTATCGTTACAATTTTGGTGGAGATAAATTACACAATACTTGAATTTTGGTATCAAAATACAATAATTTGGAATTTGGTCACTCTCATTCTGGCATTGTCCCCTTCAACCAGTATTATGTTTGACTTTAACTGATAATAAAAATATAATAGAGAGGAATAATTTTGGAATAGTTAATTCAAAAATAAAAATTAATCAAAATTTAAAATATTTTTGGGGATTAATAAGAATTTTTAAAACTCTTGAAAAAATTAACGAGAATTTTTAAAAAATTTGAGAGAACTTAAATAAAATTTTCAAATTTTCTCATATTTAATTTTGTTATTTTTAGCTTTGAGCTATTATAAGACGTATAAAAGGCTAGAACTATATGGATTTATTCATCAATTCAATAAAAATAATGTTCTCTCATTTGAGTTAAAAGCTCGTTTCTTTACTTGTAAGTGCAACATGCTATGTTTAGAATCTTCAGATGATCCGAATGTGGGTTCGAGAGATTGAAGTACCTTTTAGAGTTCATTTAGGTTTTGTTTTTTTTTAAAGAATAAGGAAGAAAATGTTCTGTATTAATGGAAAAAGTGTTTAGTTTAATTTATTAATATTTTAAAATTAGCAGCTTAATATTAAATTATTTAAGAATTTGAAATTTTAAAAATAATAATTAAAAAAAGTCAGACATTAAGTTTTAATATTTAATATTTTTTTAATTTTATAAAATAATTAATTTCTAATGACGTGATACACGTGTATTTTCATGAATGTCACGTAAACGTCAATCATTCCCATCATCAAAATTAATGACTCGTTAACTTTTTCACCTAATTCTGGATAATTTGATAAAAATAAAAATTAAAAAGCAAAATAAAAGAAATGGGGTTTTTCTTAATATTTTGAGGGCAAAGAAAAAAAAAGAACTTTTTGCCTAAATTGACTTTATTCTTTTCTAAGTTGTGAAAAGTGCTGATTTATCTTTAAAATGAAATTACAATAAAATCTGATGGAAAATTCAAAAAATTTAGAATAAGATCTAAAACAAAGAAAAAATTATTTTCTAGAATTTAGGCATAATATTATTATTTTGAATATGGAGTACAAATAATTACTGATTAAGTGAAATAAAATGAACCTAAATTGTAAAGCTAAAACATATGTACACTTTTTTTTTATGGCTGGTTGATTTAAGGTCACAAAATCTTGATTGATTTATGTCACAAAATCTTGTTGGTGGTGAAAAAATATCATCAATTGAAACCTCAAAGTTGCAAAGCGAGCAGGAATAAACAAACCCGCTCCATTGGATTTTGCACAAATAGCAACTACATTTCTCGGGATGTGCAGCTCGTTGGGGCAAAAGAGTAAGGGGATGCTTACGGTCACACGGGTGATTAATTTCTAGGGGTAGTTCAGCACATTCCTTATGAAGGTAAAGAATGTAGGATAAGAACAATCTATACAATGGCAAATCGGACCAGATAATGGTTTCTGACATCCGGAGCAATCGCGCTCGACTTCCTCGTTATGGTTTTGAATGAAGTGTAAAGGATGGTGGTGCAAAGAATTAGGAAAATTTGTAGCAATGGATGATTGAAGCAAAGCACAATTGATGTGCAGATCAAATAAACAAGAACCACAATGATAAACAAATCCCCAGAATATTCCGCCACACAAACCACAAACGTATTCACCCTGATAAGGTGATTGGGGGAAAAAGGTGAGAGGGTGTTGTGGGTGAAAGGGATGTTGAATCCGGGGGACTAACTCTAACTCAGCACATCCCTTATGAAGGTAAAACTTACATTGATTGCAGCCGTAGCTCCCGTCCTCTAAAGGATTCTCACACCCAAAGCAACGAGCTGCTTCTGGGTCTACTTCTTTGCTTGCAACAGTCTGATATTTGAAGAAGACCAAAGGATGTGGATGACTGAAATGTTGAAGTTCCACGGTCTCCTCCTCTGTCCTACTCTCACATTCACTCACATCCATTACAAGAAAACACTTGATTTTGCTTCACTTTATTCTAGCCTTTGTGGTATACTTCATTAGTTCTTGCTCTTGTTCTTCATAAAGAGAAGAATCATTTTCGTCGTTGACTTGTGAGACTATATGTTAATATTTTTTCCCATAATACCCCAAGCATTTCCAAACTTCAAAGTTTTAGGTTAAAGAACTAAATTAATTAAATTAAATTGTTAATTTTTAAGAGTCTAAAATCACGTGGGTTTGAGTGTGTTGAAGTGCATTATCCTCCTATTTAAACCCTAAACTTTAAGTACCAATTTGAACCTTGAAATCAAGTTCAAATATCAAAATGTATATTTATCCTAGAATAAAAATATTTTATTGACTATTTTGGATTAATATTATATCAATCGAATTGGCAATTAAACCAATCAAATCATCAATTTTTAGTTGAATCGATCTCAGTACAACTGTGACCAAATCCAATTAATTACAAACCTATTCATCGAGCAAAGGAGAGAGAGGGATTCAAACCTTCGATAATTCTTTGTTTCGAACTATACCAATTTTCAAACATGTGTAAAATACTAATCATTGAAAATATTAGTTTTTAATTGATTAAATTTTCTTAGTGGTTTATCAAACAATGTCTAACTTGGACCTAGAAAAAGTTCAAACCTCAATGTGAGAACAATTGTCAAGTTTAGGGATTAACTTGAACAAAAAATAGTCTAGGCCATACCTTGAGAACAATCGCCAAGTTTAAGGACTAGTTTGATTCTTTTAATTAATTAAATTATTTTTATGCTCAAAATATTTTTTATTCTTTTAATTAATTAAATTATTTTCTCAACTCAATTCTAATTTTGTTAAACTCATGACAACTTTACCGATAAAAATCTATGAACAAATTAATTTAATTAACTTGTCCTTATGAAACCACGATGACCTAGTAATAAAATTTCACCTCGAAATTCAATTATTTAATAAAATAATAATTCAAAGTCATTAATTAATTTTCGAGTGATTCCTTGTTTATAGTAAGATAATTAAAAGTTATTAATTAACTTGTCTATCTATACGTCTCAAAGTATGAAATAATTCTCTAACTAAGCTTAATATAACATAAAAACCTATAGGTACATGCCAACCAAAATAGTAAGAGTTTCACCAACTCGATTTTCTGCTGGATGCTGATAACAATGAGTGCACACAATTGAACCTAACCTGCGCACAGAAAGCAAACCGAATGCTGAGTAATCAACTCAGTGACATTTCTATAACTAATATTATAACAAAACATAAATTATGTGAGGACATAAATAAAAATCAAAACTTCGTAAGCAATTTAATATGTTAACTTATATTATAAGAATATAATCGTTTCATGTCACATTTGTAATCATATCAACAGGTTGTCACATATTCATCTTCAAATTCCCGACCTGTAAACTCAAAAATTCAATCAAACATTACACATAAATCAATAAAAACTGAAAGAACTCACCATTAGCAACACTCAATTTGTACTTCTAAAATAACATGTCATTCCACAAATAAAACTCGATTTACTCCCAGAGTTATACATTTTAACCACGGCACCAAAGCACGATAAACTCCTCTCAATTTACTCTTTAAGATATCACAATTTCATTATTAAGATGGTTTAAATTATAGTAATTAATCCATACAGATAATTTTTTAAGACAACATAAATACTCACATTTTAAACACGATACAGCACTATGACATCTTTTAATTGCAGCATAGGACATTAATATTTAATCAACTCCAGCAGGACATTATTTTTGTAACATTATTTTAGCAACCGAACTCAATTTGTATGTTTTTTTAAAATTGAGTCGAATCGAGTAAAAAAATCGAGTCAAGTCAAGTCGAGTTAACGAATCCTATTATTTATACTCAATATTACGTTTACATGGACTGATTATTTGACTAGTAGATGAAGTACAAACTTTTAGATTAATTTTGAGTAAAGGAAAAAGGGAAAGTGGGGGGATTTGAGAAAGAAAATAAGGCTGATGGGTAAATATTTATTAAAACAACGTAATTTTGCCTTTTAACTTTAGAGGAAGTAAATATTTATCAAAACAATGTAATTTTGCATTTTTTATTTAGATTTTCATATAACTCAAATTGTATAATTCATATTCGAGTTCATATTCTAATTAAACTAAAAAATTTGATTTTTTATTCGAGTTGGTCCAAATAGCTCGATTAATTTGAACTATTTAATTTAAATTTTAAATTTTTATCAAATATTTTTTGAAATTGAATCGAATTTTATTCACCCAGTTACCAAAAAAAGAATACAACCAACCATTCAAGAAAGAAATGAATTAAACTCACACCACAACCGAACACCAGCCATTTTGGACATCCATTTCGTCAAATGTCAGACATAATAAGTTCTGGAAACAGCAGCCATTTTAGACAATCATTTCTTCATATGTCAGATAAAAACAACAGTCATTTTGGGCAACCATTTCTTCAAATTTCCAACACGTACGTTTTATTTGCTACATACCGAAAATCAACAGCAGCTAATTCACAGTTTACTCATAAAATTCAGACAATTGAAGTCACCAACTAGGCTACCTGGCAATTAAGGAAACGAGTACGTGTGTAAATTTCAAGGAAACTTACCCAAATCTTCCCCAAGTTGCTGTCACAAGCACAAGCTTGCTCCTTGCCTTTACCACTTTGACCGTCTCCCACATGAAGAAACAACTATTTAACATGCAAATTTCAAAAGCTTAAAAAGAAAATTCTCAAGGTCTCAAAATTGTTTGGTGTGATTTAATAATGAATTTTACGAATTTGATTTACGGAAATGAAGTGTCGATATTTCAGTTTCCGACACTACAAAAAACCGGATTATTACAGAATTCAATGAGTAAGAAACATGAAAAAAGAAGTAATCTTATTTTATTTTATTTTTGTTTATTATATATGTTAGCATACATACACATAAACTATATAATAAAATAGAATTTTCGAATAATTTAAGTAGTAGTTAGTTCTAAAACAATTCTAAAATATTTTTCACTTTTTACATATCGACACATTAGCATGGTTTGATTTTATAGTCAAATGCTCCCTCGACATGATGACACGTTTGCTAAAACATCAAAGATAAATTATCTTTTTTTTGGTGATCATAAGAGGAGAGCAAAGTCCTAACAGCAACGCGATTAGCGTGACTTGAACCTAGATCACATCTGAGACGGTGAACATCCTGATCATCAAATCAACACACGGGTAAAATAAATATATATGATACCATAATTATAAAAAAAAACATATATTTTCAATTATATAAGGGGTTCAAAATTATATATGGGGTGTTTACTTGTGTTTAAATAGGATTGGATTGTTCGGTTGAACTGGAAACAAGTCGAAATATAGATTCGAAAAAAACATCGAATCAATTGAACTGGTTAAAAAATCAATTAAATTGACGGTTGAACTGGATTTCTTAAATATTATTTTTATGAATTTATTATTATATCTTTATCGAACTTATCAAATCGACGAACTAATGACCTAATCAATTCAACCAACCACTAATTTATTTCTAAAAACATTTATTCAAATTAAAAAAACAATTAATAAAGATTCATCATGCATCACATTACCTCGACTTAGTCAATTCAACCAACCACTAATTTATTTTATCATGCATGACATTACCTTACCTTATATTGCAACATGCATGACATTACCTTAGCGACAAATTCTAACTTTTAGGTAAAAAAATATAAATATTGAGGGTGAAATTTAGAATTATGTCATGAAAAGAACACACACCATCGTTACCTTAGACAAATCTTTGACCAGTAATCCTATTATAAATTTGCACTCGGCACTCTCAGAATCTCTGAACTAATCTCCCAACCATGGCGGTCGTGAAATTGTTCGGAGCTTTTTTTAGTCCGTACGCTTTCAGAGTAATTTGGGCTCTGAAACTCAAAGGCATACCTTACGAATATATTGACGAAGATCTCCGCAACAAGAGTCCTTTGCTTCTTCAATATAATCCAATTCATAAGAAAGTCCCGGTGCTCATTCATGACGGAAAACCGATCTGTGAATCCACCGTCATCCTTCAATATATCGATGAAATTTGGCCGCAGACTCCCTTGCTGCCGGCTGATCCCTATGACAGAGCTGTTGCTCTGTTTTGGATCAAATTTGCAGATGATAAGGTGTTCTTTTCATTTTTGGATTAAATACAAAATTAACCCTCCAACTATATCGTATTTATCACTTAGGTGTCTAAGAGTTAATTTTTTTTCTCTTCTTTGCAAAATGATTTTTAAATGGTTAATTTTGTCTTATTTTGCCAAAAATACAGTAGCATGTTTTATTGCCATCGTGCACTTTTTAGGTAAAATGTAACAAAATTAATAGTTTAAGTATATTTTTACCAAAAATTTTAGGTACTTAAAAATGAGAAAATTGATATAGTTTAGACACTAATTTTGAATTAAACCTTTTATTTATTTATTTGATGCATATGACGATTTTCCCGTTTATTGATTTTTTATATTTATATTTATAGCCAAAATTATTTATTAAGTGTTGTATTGGGAGAAACTATTTTATGGACCCTTCCCACCACATCATCCATTGTCTATTTCCCATTATTTAATAATATTTCACTAATTTTTTTCATGTTATTGACATATAAAATTGATAATTTTTTTACTCTAAACCCGAATTCAATTGTTAACAAAGTTATTTTTTTTATTAAATTTTTTGGTGTGATATTTTGAAATAAAAAAATAGTTATTCATTTGGTAGTCATATAACCAAAAAAAATGAGTTATGAACTTTAATTTAACCCAAAAAATCATGTTTACGATTATATTTACATTTTTAAATGGGTTAAATCATTATTTGAGGCCTGAACTTGGCAACAATTCTCATATTGGGTCACATGTTAAGGCTTGAATTAGGTAATTGTTCCTACATTGAGGCTTGAACTTTTTTTTGTCCAAGTTAGTCCCTAAATGTGGTAATTGTTCTCATGCTAGTGCTTGGACTAGGCAATTGTTCCGATGTTGGGGCTTATTAGGGTTTTCAAGAAAATATAGGGACTAAGGTGTTCTTTGATAAACTAAAAGATAAAGTGCAGAAAAAATAAGGGTTGAAAAATTAAGTATTGAAAATTTACGTACCGAATTTAAGTTATAAAATTTGTTTGATACATTACTTAAAATTAATTACGGAATATAATTATATTGTTTGATAAATATAGATCTTGAATTATAAAAAAATATATTTTACATTTTATTCTTATTTTTTAAACATTTTACCTTATTCTACACCATAATTAAAATTTTAAACATAAGGTTTTTATAGGATAACGAATATTAAAATAAATAAATTAAAATTGAGTTAATTAAAAATATTCTTTATTAAGTGATAAGTAGCTTTTATCAGGCCATACCGTGAGAATAATTGTCAAGTTTAAGGACTAATTTGAACAAAAAAAAGTTCATGCCCTAATGTGGGAGTACTTGCTAAGTTCAAACCCCGTGAAGTGATTTAACCCTTTTTAAATTTAAAAGTAATGGGATTAAATTTCTTAAAACAAAAATAGGAGGACTAAATTTTAAACATACAAAGAATAAAAGGATTTGTAGCATATTTTAACTTAGTTGAAATCTTTGAAAATCTTTTATTGTACATAACTTTTGATGCCTCATACTAGAAATCCCATATCTCTGTTTAAAACAGGGTTATTTAATGTTAAAGCTTTATCGAGCCAATGGCGAAGAACAACAGGCAGCAGTGAAAGAGTGGTTGGAAATGTTGGAAGTCATGGAAGAACATGCGCTGATCGGAGTGAAAAAGTTATTCGGCGGAGACGAGATAAACATGGTGGACATTGCATTTTCCTTTGTTGCTATCTGGCTTGGGGTTCTCGAAGACATACTAGGGCTTGAAATCTGTGAGCCACACAAGTCCCTCGAGTGAGCTCGTGGATCCAAAATTTCAAATCAATCCCTGTAATCAAAGACAACTTTCCTGATACCGATAAGATGTCTACTTTCTTGAAGCATGGTAGAGAGATGATGTTGACATCAAAATCGAATTAGGGTTTGGACACTTGTGTTCTTTATCGAAGGTTTTCAAAGTTCGAACTGATCAAGTCACTGCTTTGTTAGTCCAATAATTTCGATCAGTTTGTTTAAATAAATTATCAAAATCAAAATAAAAAAATTCAATAGGTCCATACTAGTTTGCCACCCCTCTCTCCTATATCGGCCTTTTCATTTATTAAGTCAATTATATGTGTTATCTTGTCTTTAAACTAACTAATATGGTTTTTTAGCTCAATAAATATCTTTCATATGCCCAAAATATTATTTATTCTTTTAATTTACTTGTAATGACCTGTTAACTAAAGTTCAGGGACTAATTTGTAAAAGTACAACCGTTATTGAAATTTTAATTTAGAAAAATGATTGAGGACTTAATTAATAACTAATTTGAGGACCTTGGAATTAATTGACTATTATTAAAATATGATAGTGGAATGGTATGATTACATGCACTTATCTTAATTAACTTGACCACTAGTGGTGATTAATTAAACTAATTAAGGGCTTAATCATAGTATAAATACTAAGAGAGTGATGAGAAAGATGAAGTTATCATCTTCCTCATTTTGTTTGGCAGTCCAAAGCTGAAAAGAAGAAGGAAAAACATCTTTGTTTTCTTTTCCATTTTAATCCAAAATTAATCACCGGAATTAAGTTCTTTCCTTAAGATTTTTATAAAGTTTGAACCACGGGAGATTGATTTAGCTCACACATGTATTATTTTCTTCAATTGTTAGATGTTTAGAAAGTTTCCATTAAAGTTTAATTGATGATTTTAAGCTTGAATTTGAAGAGATCGTTACTTAGTAAGTTTAGATTATGTTAAGGATTAAGTTGAAAATTAAGTTCAGCTTAAAAGATAATTTTGTGAAATTAGGGGTAAAATTGAATAAAGTGAAAGCTATTATAAACTTATGATATGAAATTGGATTTTCTTTTTATGTTAACTATCGAAAAATAAGAACATTTTAGATATAAGGACTAAAATTAATAAAATACAAATATATTTAATTATATATTTTTCATGAGTTTGAGTGAAACTAATACCATTTTTATAATTGAATTATCAAACGTAGTTAAAGACGACATCGAGCCGTCTCAAGAGAAAGAAAAGGCGAAAGTCGTAGACGAGTAGCTAATACAATTTGTACTTTCATGATTTGAATTCAATATATATATATACTATTAAAAATTAGCTTGCTTGAGTTAAGTATTCTACTTGTCTCATGATTTGGTTTGTATATAATGATATGAAATGTTATGAATTTAATTGAGACGAGCATGGCATAAATGAGTATTATATGAAACTATGGTAAGTGATCATGAATATAAATATGTATTTGGAATATTGTTACCTTAGTAATTGTCTCGGGTATAGTTAGCATGCCATAAGATTAGTGTACAAGATTATACTGATGAGGCATGGAATGCATGCTATACTTCGGATGTTCCGATGATGTAATAACCCTTACCTGACTCGTTAACATATACGGACAAGGAATGTCACATTAAAATTTTCAATTTCAATCCCTAACCCTTGCTTACTTTTCTAATGTTATCCAGGCTCCATATGATATTAAATCTCTTTATAAAATTGTATATTATTAAAATTTTAATTAGAGAAACCAAAATCCTTTTTCCAGGGTATTTTCAAAGTGAATTTACGATTTTAAGAACAAAGATATTAGTACCTCATTCATAGTATCAAAACCAATTCAAGATTACTAATGTATTGAAACTTCGAAACACATGTACCAAAACCTCATACCTATTGCAATATAATCTTTAATTATATATTTAATTTAATTAATTTCAAAATTTAATCCTTTCTCAAAATGTACTAATACTAACTACACTTTGCCTTTCCTATTTTTCTTTTGGTAAAATAAACAGCTTTACACGACACTATTAAGATAACGCATTAGCCCATGTAACACTAATATAGTCTGTTTGTACTAAATATTGCACAGAATAAGGTTGGTCTTCAAATACTTGGACCTCAATGGGTCTTGTCGCCATAACCTTAAAGCCATATTCTTTTTAAGATATACTTCATAATATAATTCTCTTCACTTTAATGTATCTAATCTTTACTAATTCAAGTTTTAATTTTTTTTACTCAATTATTTTAGTTTAATACACTTAATTTAGTAAAATTTTCAAACATTACATTTAAACACTTATGTAACTAATCTGCTCATTTCCACTCCTATATTTTTCCAAATTTACTAAACAACCCTTAAAATTATAATTACACAGTTTTTATGATTTAGTCCCAAACTCCCAAATTTACACTATTTTACAATTTAGTCCCTGGAAGTCTTTTTTTTTTCAATTCAGCCTTAAATCCCAGTTTGTCTAGTTTTGCAAAACAGTCTCTCTTCTTTTCTTTTCTTTTTTTCAAAATTTCTAGATTTTATAATTTAATTCCTACTATTAAAATCTTATCAAATTTTCCACAAATAAGTCCATGATTTTTGAACCATTAAACTTTCATATTCTATTTTTAGAATTGTAAATTCTCAACCCACATAAATTAGTTCTAAAACTCGTGTTTTGGAATCTTTACAATTTAATCCCTATAATTTCAAACTTTACTTCACAAATCCCCCCACCTAAAACAATTATATAATGGCCCCTAGTTTACTTCACAAAACAGAGACCAAAACACTACACCATGGATGAAGTGAAGCTCTTTGGGTTTTGGGCAAGTCCTTTTAGTAGAAGGGTCATTTGGGCATTAAAGCTAAAAGGTGTGGAATATGAATACATTGAAGAAAATCTGCCTTATAATAAGAGTGATCTGTTGTTGCAGTACAACCCAGTTCATAAAAAGATCCCAGTGCTGGTTCATGGAGGAAAGCCAATTGCAGAGTCATTGGTTATTTTGGAATATATAGATGAAGTGTGGCCACATAATCCTTTGTTGCCAAAAGATGCTTACGAGAGATCCGTAGCTAGATTTTGGGCCAAATTCATTGAGGAAAAGGTATGTGTTTGCTTGATTTTGTTCAATATTTGTCATATGCCTCCTCATTTTTTTTAATCTACTTTTTCTTCCCAAATTTTTTCTCTTGTCAATTCTGATTCGAGTCTGGAAGTTCAATTCAATTAATTTGTCTGATTTAATCATCATTAGTCAATATTTTGAACTCATGTATTTTTACTTATAACCTCTCCTTATCTTTAAACTCAAACCCACGTCTTTCTAGTTATTGCAATAGTAACTGTGTCAATTGAGCTAAGACTTGCTCAATTGATAATTCCAATTTAGTTTTTAAAACTTTGGGTTGTTTTGGGACAGAGTCATTTCAAGTTTAAATCAGTTTTGAGTTTGTGATATTTGAGTTATTTTCGGTTTGGATATTTCTAATTTACTAGTTGGTTTTTTCTTTTTCTTTTTTTCTGCTTGAATCATCTTGAGTTCAAGTCAATTCGAGGTACTTGATCAAGTCATTTTGGATTAAGATTATTCTAAATCATTTTGGATATAAGTCATTTTTTGTTCGGATTCAATATAATTGGGTTGATTTTTTGAGTTTGGGTTAGAATCAACGGATTAAGATCCACTCCATTACTCTTTTTTTTTCCATTAATAATATCTAATACAATTATCATCACCATTTAAATGTGTAGGACCATCTATTAAATGTGAATATTAATTAGTGAATGATCATTGGATATTAATAAATAAAGTAATGGAGTGAAGTCAAATCCAGGATTGACTGATCAAAACTTGCCCAATCCAAACTTAAAAACAAGCTACACCATCAAAAAATCCAACCCAAAATGACCAAAACATATAATTCAAAATGTAAAAAATTTTAAAATTCGAATTAATCCATTTCAAAACCAATTTCACCCCTCCAATCTGGGGATCTAGTCTCAAACCACTTGTAGACCAGTAATATTTGATCCTAACCTTAAGTTTGCAGACTCAACCAATGTGGGAATTCTTTCGTAAATTCGGCGAAGAACAGCAGAAGGCAATCGAGAACAACTATGAAATTCTGAGGACGATTGAGGAACATGGTCTTGGAGACAAAAAGTTCTTTGGTGGCGACCAAATTGGCATAGCTGATCTTGTTTTTGGAATGATTATTCATATGTTGGCGCCTATGGAAGAGGTGGTGGGATATAAGTTTATTAAAGACGATAGCTTCCCACGCCTGCATGCTTGGGTCAAGCATTTCAGCGAACACCCTGTGATCAAAGACAATGTCCCTGATTACACTAAAGTTGTTGATTTCTTGAAGATAATAAGAGAATTTTATAGGAATTCGCAACAGAATAGCTAGAAAAAAGAAAGAAAGAAGGTACTTTTGATCGTTTAAGAACTAAAAATTGGGAAATAATGCAAAAGGATTGAGTGTTCTTTTTCTTGTAGCATATTTTTTTTATGCATTGCATATTTGTAACAATAATTTCTTTTTGCCAATAATTAATGTTTTGTTTGGTGTATAAAATTGAACCCAAAATGGCCAAAACAAGTAATCCAAAATGATAAAAAAAAATTTAAAACTCGAATTAATCCATTTTATAACCAAAAAATTTTAAAACTCGAATTAATCCATTTTAAAACCAATTTCACCCTTCGAATCTAGGGATCTAGTCTCAAACCACTGGCAGACCAGTAATGTTTGATCCTAACCTTATTAATATAAGTGGGAATTCTTTCGTAAATTCGGCGAAGAACAGAAGAAGGCAATCAAAAACAACTATGAAATTCTGAGGACGATTGAGGAACATGGTCTTGGAGACAAAAAGTTCTTTGGCGGCGACCAAATTGGCATAGCTGACCTTGTTTTTGGAATGGCACCCATGGAAGAGGTGGTGGGGGGAGTAAAGTTCATTAAAGCCGATAGCTTCCCAAGACTCCATGCCTGGGTCAGGCATTTCAGCGAACACCCTGTGATCAAAGACAATGTCCCCGTTTACACTAGAGTTGTGGATTTCTTGGAAAAAAGAAGAGAACTTTATAGGAAATCTCAACATAATCACTAAAAAATTAAGTACTCTTGATTGGCTGTCGATGGCCTCCCCCCTACTTATTTTACACAATTTTGTATGCAGTTATGAAGGGACGAATGATTTTGTTTTTAAATTTCCAAACTCAACATTATTTTCGTATTTTCATACTTCTCATATTAAAAATATTTTATTATGACAACCTAAAAACCATTTCTTCCTTCTCATCACTAATTTTAGATACAAGTTGAATGCATAATAAGCAAATAGAAAAGTGAAAGATACAGATGTGTGGTTACAAACCATGTTTCATCTAACACAACCTTCTACTGCTCAAACAACCACCATTAACATCACATAATGCAGATTACAACAACTAAGGCCATCACCCATTTTTACCAAATCTCCTACACCCTTCCAAACAACACCACACATCTCTCATATTGTGCCTTCTCTGTTTCTTAAACTTGAGTGGAATATCATTCAAATGATTCTCAGGAGTCTCCGATGGCAATTCCAGTGGACGGTAAAATTGCATTCAGATTCTTTACATTCTAAGGCCTGCCCATTGCAAACCTCACCACATACCTTACATGGAGGGCAATTCCAGATGTTTTTCACAACAGTGAATGGATGTTTATGCCAATGAGTTTTGAATTTGTTCCCAAGCTTCATATATGGGAGATCCCCGATAGCACAATTGAGATGAAGAGAGTTATCACAATCAGCACAGTAGTAAAACCAACGATTTGGCTCTCTTTCTTTTTCGCAGAGACCGCAGTAAAGTTGAGAAGGCTCAGAATCATCAGAAAAAGTTAAAGTAAGAGCATGCCTGTCATACTTGTACCAAGCAGTGAGTGGTAGTGATGCACAACCTACAGCTAAACTGAAATCACAGCGCTTCATGCATCTATATGCAACATCCATTGATAGTAAATTTCTGAAACAAGCACTGCAACTCGTTCCCTCGTTGTTGTGGACAAGAACAAGTGAATGCTCATGACTTGGGTGCTTCAAGGTGTCCGACAATAACATACATTGAATGTCAATTCCGAACCTGCAATCTCTTTTCTAGCATGTGTACCTATATCCTTGATAATACCGACGGTAAGCACGGCACACTGAATAACCATTCCTATCGTGTGAGTTTGAGAGAGTAAGCAAATGCCTGTGAAATGGGTGTGGCATTTCTTTAGGCAATTCAGCACAATCTTTGTGGAGAAAGAACCTGCATTGCTCACAACTATAAAAAGGAGTTGATATAGGTCTCGTGCACCCATCGCACTCACTATCATCATCTTTGGTCTTCCCACTAAAAGTGAGTCTTAAATTATGATCATGATAGGAATGCTTGATCTCACTTGCAACCATTAGCTCTCCAATACGAATTTGCTCAACAACATCAGTAATCAAATTCCAAGGTTCATCCACCACTTCCTCGGACCTCTCATCATAGCCTTCTGGCATAATTGTTCCATCCCAAATTGCTTTATCAGTTGCACAACGTACATGAGCAATATAACGGCAACGAGAAGCAGGACAACGGTAATGGCCATACCTTATATCAACTTCCTCGTAACAAATTTTGCACATCCAATCCTCAACTTGATTTTGTCGAAGAGAATAGGAAAGAGAAATCGTGTGACGATGTCGTGTTATCATGATGTGGCGCGGCAATGAAATGCAATTACAAAAATCACAAACAAACGACATTTTTCTAGATACAAGCATCCACGGGTGTTCATGACTTGCAACTGTGATTGTTGGTGATGAAAAAGGAAAATCATCCAGTGAAAGATCAAAGTTGCATAGAGAGCAGGAATAAACAAACCCCTTCCATTGGATTCTGCACAAATAGCAACTACATTTCGGGGGATGAGTAGGCGGTTGTGGCAAGAGAGTAAGAGGATGCCTACGATCGTAGGGGTGATTAATCTCAAGGGGTAGTTCAGCACATTCCTTATGAAGGTTAAAATAAGCATATGTGCAATCTGAACAGTGGTAAATTTGACCAGATATTGGTTTCTGACATCCGGAGCAATGAGACTTGACTTCGTTGTTATGATTTTGAATGAAGAACAAAGGATGGGGGTGCAAAGAATTAGGAAAATTTGCAGCAATGGATGATTGAAGCAAAGCACAATTGATGTGCAGATAGAAACTACAATCATTACAATTATAAAAAAATCCCCCTAATTTCTTAAGACAAAAATTGCAAATTCCAAACCCAGAATAAGATGATTTTGGCAGAAGAGTGAGAGGGTGTTTGGGGTGGAAGGGATGCTGAATCTTGGGGGCTAACTCTAACTCAGCACATCCCCTGTGAAGATAAAACTCACATTGATTGCAGCCATAGCTCCAGCCCACTACAGGTTTCTCACACACAAGGCAAAGAGCTGCTTTGCTTGCAACACTGTGAGCTTGGATGAAGACCAAAGGATGGTGGTGGCCGAAATGTTGAATTTCCATCTCTCTCTCTTTCCAACTCTCAGATATTGTGAAATTATTTAGAAGAAGAAGCACAAAAGTGAAATTGCTTCATCAAATTAATCCAGGCCTCATGGTTAGTAGATTCTTTTCTGGGGTGTTGGTTTTGGTCTTCATAAAGAAAGGAATATATTGATGCTTTGCCCAATTTTCAAAATTCTAAGCATAGATATAGATATAATTAAGCAAATAAAGAAAGAAAGAAGAAAGAAACATCAGAAGAAAGTACGAGGAAGAAGGAAGTAGGAGATGACACTTTTCTTCGGAAAATTTCGTGGCTTGCTCTCAAACTGATACCAGTCCAATGATACCAGTATACATACATTCCGGGAGCAAAACTAAGGTGTGCAATAGTCAGGTCAAACTGACTAAAACAATTCAACGGGTGAATTTTAGTTTTGTCGAGTATGTTATAGGTCCGATAAATTTATTTTCATTTTGAAAATTCAAAACTAAATTGATCGCTTTCAGTTTTAAATAGCGAATTTTATCATATCCACGAGTGAAAGAAAAAATTAATATTAAAATTATATTTACAAAAAAAAAATTTAGCATTTTTTGCCAATATTATTTAGTAATTCAATCATAGGTAGAGCAGTAAATTATTCATAATTAATTTGATTTTGTTGATTTTATAGAGAATTTGGTTCTATTTTAATTCGTAAAAGAGTTTTTTAAATCTTTGGATTGGATTGAATTGATCGATTGCTCAGTTAGAAACAAAATCGAAATTAAAATATTTTAATAAAAATGATTAGCATAAAATATAAATTATTGAGAGCCAAACTTCAAAGTTTTAGGTTAAAGAACTAAATTAAATTGAATTGTTAATTTTTAAGAGTTTAAAATCGCGTGGGTTTGAGTGGGTTGAAGTGCATTATCCTCCTATTTAAACCCTAAACTTTAAGTACCAATTTGAACTTTGAAATCAAGTTCAAATATCAAAATGTATATTTATCCTAAATTAAAAATATTTTATTGACTATTTTGGATTCATATTATAACAATCGAATTGGCCATTAAACCAATCAAATCATCAATTTTTAGTTGAACCGATCTTATTAGTACAACTATAACCAAATCCAGTTAATTACAAATGCATCATTCGTGAAATACATAACCAGAAACTACTAAAGACTAACAGATAAAGAAGAAGCCTATCTACCTAATTGATTGGATGATATGAATTAGTTTAATATCCATTCAAAAATTATTAAAATTTAAAATTTTAGATTGGAATATAATCCAAAGGTTCATTTGTTTTTTTAATTTTTTTATAAAATTTAATTTTACATATTCTTTTACCCACATCGATAATGTATCATAATATAATATTTATTAAAAGTTAAATTTTATTGTTAATATATGAACTATACATAAATTAAGGATTTAATTCTAAGGATTAAAAGTTAAATGTATTTAAGAATTAATTTGAATCGATGTTATTCAATTAAATTAAATAAATTATAAGTAAATCTGTTTATAGATTGAAGGCTTAATATAAAATTTATTCTCTAAACTCTACTTGTTTTCTCAAATGGGAATCTAAGCACTGTTTTCATCAATTTGAGTACGTAAACTAATATCTACCGTATTGGTCCTCCGTTAGTCAGCCATCAAATGGCCCAATTACCAGTTGACACGTAGCAAAAAATTAGAAACTTCTTTTTTTTATTTGATAATTTTATATTAATATTAATATAATTAAAAAAAATATTTCTTTCCCCCACCACCGCTCTCCCCTCCCTCTTCCTCTTCAAAGACAACTTGCATCTCAAATTCCTTTGATTTTCAAATGGAGACTTTGTCATCTTCCATCTACCAGGACAACATTAAATCAAGAATAAAAATGTCCTAATCCCATTTTGCTCAACACTTCCCCTTGTGCTAGACTTTACTGTAAAAGATCTTATTGTAAGGAAACAAATTCAATACATTGAAAAGGAAAACACCAATTTCAGGCTTGAAATTTATTTCTTGAGGGTCATCTTCCCAAGCATTTGGTGGATGGATTTGAAGGCAACTATGGGACAAAGAATCAATGTCTTAAGAAAGAAATGAGAGAAATAATTCTTTTAATGAAAATAAATTTGAAGGGTTAATAAAGGTAGAGGGTTAGGAGGGGAGAGGGAGAGAGGGATGGAAGAGCAATGATGGGGAGAAGGGGGGAGAGAGATGGGGTGGGGAAATACTTTTTACTTTTTTTTCAATTAATTTTAATATAAATGCTAATATAAATTCATAAAATCAGAAAAATAATTTTAATTTCTCTATTTCTTTTTTAAATTTGGAATTATTTTATACAAATAACGACGTGGTTTGTATATGTGATTTTTTTACACATGTTGATTGGTGATTGGATCACATCATCATTGATAGAGGTTTACTAACAACTAATTTAGTGAGTTTTACGGGCCCGCTAGACCAGAAGCTTCTCAAGCTCAAGCATTTACTTTTCTAGTAGAGACCAAAGTCTTGGGGCTAACGTGGGATCTGCTCAAGGGCCTATTAGGTTAGGTAAATATCTAACACGTTCCCCGACCAGAAAAGTCATTTTTGGAGGGGAAACTATGTGTTTTTGAGATCTAAGAGGTCCCAATGGTTTGGACTTGAGTAGGTTGAAAAAAGACATTCAACCTTGGCAAGAACGGCGTTTTTCGGAATATACGACGCATGCTCCTTTAGGGTCTTTAAATAATGTAGGTGGCGTAGCTACCGAGATCAATGTAGTTACTTATATCTCTCCGAGTAGTTAGTTAGCTACCTCTCATGTTGTTCTAGGATTCTTCCTATTCGTGGGTTATTTATGGCACGCGAGAATTAGAGCTCACGCAGCCGCAGTAAGATTTGAAAAAGGAATTGATCATTATTTTGAGCCTCTTCTTTCCATGACTCCTCTTAACTGAGATAACTAAGACAGTATATCGAATGCTTAAGGTAGGAATCCATTTGATTACATTGAAGGAAGCAGGTGTATTATGTTTTCCTTTCATTTCAACTCATTTTCTATCTAAAGTATTTTTTTTCTAGCTCGGCTATTCCACCCTGTCGAGCCATTACCTTTTATTAATATTAAGATTTTTATGAATGGAGGAATGATTTTCTAATAATGTTCATTATTTTAGTATTTTCATGGTTCAGATAATAAAAATATTTTCTTATGACAAACTAGAAACCAATTCTTCAATCTCATCACTAATTTTAGATAAAAGTTGAAAGGATAAGAATCAAATAGAATAAGTGAAAGATACAGATGTGTGGTTCCAAATCATGTTTCATCAAACGCAATCTTCTACTGCTCAAACAACTATCATAAACATAACATAATGCAGAATACAACACCTAAAGCCATCACCCATTTTTACCAAATTTGCTACACCCTTCCACACAACACAACACATCTCTAATATTGTGCCTTCTCTGTTTCATAAACTTGAGTGGAATATCATTCAAATGAATCCCCCGAGATGCCAAAGGCAATACCGATGGACGGTAAAATTGCATTCAGATTCTTTACATTCTAGGGCCCGTCCATTGCAAACCTCACCACATACCATACACGGAGGGCAATTCCAGATGTTTTTCACAACAGTGAGTGGATGTAGATGACCTGTACCTTTGATTTTAATTTTGTTCCCAACCTTCATATATGGGAGATCCCCAATAACACAATTGAGATGAAGAGAGTTATCACAATCAGCACAGTAGTAAAACTAACGATTTGGCTTTCTTCTTTTTTCGCAGAGATCGCAGTAAAGTTGAGAAGGCTCAGAATCATCAGAAAAAGTCAAAGTAAGAGGATGCCTGTCATGCTTGTACCAAGCAGTGAGTGGTAGTGTTGCACAACCTACATCTAAACTGAAATTACAGCGCTTCATGCATCTATATGCAACTTCCCACGAGAATAGTTTTTGGAAACAAGCACTGCAACTCACTCCCTCGTTGTTGTGGACAAGAAAGAGTGAATGCTCATGACTTGGGTGCTTCAAGGTGTCCGACAATAACATACATTGAATGTCAAATCCGAAATAGAAGCAATCTCCTCGTTTATAGCATCTGTACCCAAATCCTTGATACCGACGACGGCAAGCAACGCAGTATGAATAGCCATACTCATCGTGTGAGTTTGAGAGAGTAAGCAAATGCTTGTGAAATGGGTGTGGCATTTCTTTAGGCAATTCAGCGCAATCTTTGTGGATGAAGAAGTTGCATTGCTCACAACTATAAAAAGGAGTTGATATAGGTCTCGTGCACCCATCGCACTGACTATCATCATCGTTGGTCTTCCCACTAAGAGTGAGTCTTAAATTATGATCATGATAGGAATGCTTGATCTTACTTGCTACCATTAGCTCTCCAATACGAATTTGTTCAACAACATCAGTAATCAAATTCCAAGGTTCATCCACCACTTCCTCGGACCTCTCATCATAGCCTTCCGGCAAAATTGTTCCATCCCAAATTGCTTTATCAGTTGCACAATGTACATGAGCAATATAACGGCAACAAGAAGCAGGACAGCGGTAATGGCCATAGCTTATATCTGTTGGGTATGGGTCCCACTATGTGGGAAACCCATATTTTATGCCATAATGTTTTGTCCCTTCTTTGGTTTTGTCAAAAAAAGCCATTTTGGGTTTTTAACGGGTGTTGGGCAAAAATTTTAGCAGAGAGCTAAAGAAAAAATAGAGAGAAAGAGAATAAAAAAATCAGATTTTCAAGCTTGGTGCAGCAGTGATCAACTCTTCGATCGAAGGTCCATCCGTGGTTCGATTGAGCTGATTTTTGGACAGCAGCTAGGTGATAAGGTGTTCTTGACTTTGTACGATCGGATTTTTCATCCGAGTCTTGTAGCGTCGGAAATACCCATTTTTCAGCAGCTACGTTTTTGGTGATGTTCTCTCATTTTTCTCTCTTTTGCTAAAGATTACATGTTGTTAGCCTTGTCGGAGTTGAATGCTTGTTGTAGGCTTGATATTGTGATCTTGTAGTTGAACATTTGATGATAGTGGAGCTCTTTATCGGACTCTAAAGTCCCGTGGTTTTTACCCTTAATTTAGAGGGGTTTTCCACGTAAAAATATTGGTGTCTCTATTTATTTTTGTTGTGGTTGCATTAGTTGATTTGTGGTTGATTAAGGTTGCTAGAGAACATATCTTGTGCTATTGTGCTTGCCATAATTTTTACAGGAGTTATAAGGAGAGAAAGAACACCGATTGTGCTTTCGCTTTGTTTCGGTTGTTCGGTTTCTTCCCAACAAACTGGTATCAGAGCTTGGTTATTGTGTCAGATAATTATGGAAATTAATACGAGCAAGATGATTATGTTGAATGGCACAAATTATCAACTTTGGCGGAATAAAATGAAGGACTTGTTGTTTGTGAAGGCTTTGCATCTTCCGGTCTTTACTACTCAAAAACCCGATTCGAAAAGTGATGAAGAATGGGAATTTGAGCATCAACAAGTGTGTGGTTTTATTCGGCAATTTGTTGAAGAAAATGTTTACAATCACATTGATCAGGAGACACATGCTCGAACATTGTGGGAGAAGCTTGAAAGCTTGTATGCTTCGAGGTCGGGCAATAACAAGTTATTTTTGCTGAAGAAAATGATGGCGCTGAAATATAAAGAAGGAATGTCTATAGCTGACCATGTTAGTGAATTTCAGAGTATGATGAATCAGTTGCTTGGTATGGGTGTCAAATTTGATGACGAGATTTTAGGACTTTGGTTGCTTGCTACTCTACCAGACTCTTGGGAGACCTTTCGAGTCTCACTCATTAATTCTGCCCCACAGGGTATTATTACTTTGGATTTGGCTAAGAGTGGTGTGTTGAATGAAGAGGTTAGAAGAAGATCTCAGGGTTCTACATCACAGTCCGAGGTGTTGGTTATCGAGAACAGGGGGAGAAACAGAGACAAAGATGGAAAGGGTAGAGATAAAAGCCGAAGCAAGTCAAAATCGAGATACAAGAATCTTGAGTGTCATCATTGTGGTAAGAAAGGTCATATCAAGAAATATTGCTTCAAGTGGAAGAAAGAGAACAAAGGTGGTGGTGATAAACACGACCGGAATGACGATGAAAAATCCGAGCGTGTTGCTACTGTTACTCGTGAAGATTTGTTAGTTATTTGTGATGAGAATTTGGTCAACCTAGCATGCGACGAGACTAGTTGGGTGATTGATACTGGTGCATCACTTCATGTCACGTCGAGGAAGGAATTCTTCACATCTTATACTCCTGGTGATTTTGGGGTATTGAATATGGGTAATGATGGTTTGGTTTCGGTTATTGGTATGGGAGATGTTAGCTTGGTAAGTAACAATGGAACAAAGTTAACTCTCAAGGATGTCAGACATGCACCGGATGTCCGTTTGAATTTGATTTCTGCAGGAAAGCTTGATGATGAGGGATTCTGTAACACCTTCAGTGAAGGGCAGTGGAAGCTGACTAAAGGCTCCTTGGTTGTGGCTCGAGGAAAGAAGAGCTCAAATTTGTACTTGATGCAAGCTTTGACTTCTCGAGAGACGGTGAATGTGACACTGAATGACAACTCAACTGAGTTGTGGCATAAACGACTCAGTCACATGAGTGAGAAGGGGCTTAGCTGTTTAGCGAAGAAGAATCAACTTTCGGGTTTAAAGAATGCTACACTGAAGAATTGTGCTCATTGTCTAGCAGGAAAGCAGAAAAGAGTTTCATTTAGAAGCCATCCTCCTCATAGGAAATCAGAGTTGCTAGAGTTGGTCCATTCAGATGTTTGTGGTCCGATAAAAGTAAGATCACATGGTGGTGCACTTTACTTTGTGACTTTCATTGATGATTGTTCAAGAAAGCTATGGGTTTACACTTTGAAGTCTAAAAATCAAGTCTTTGAGGTGTTTAAACAGTTTCAAGCATCAGTTGAAAGGGAAACTGGGAAGAAGTTGAAGTGCATTCGTACTGATAATGGTGGCGAGTACACAGGGTCGTTTCATGAGTATTGTCTGCGACAGGGAATCAGACATCAGAGAACACCACCAAAGACTCCACAGTTAAATGGGTTAGCTGAAAGAATGAACCGAACATTGATTGAGAGAGTCAGATGTTTGTTGTCAGATGCAAAGTTACCAAGATCGTTTTGGGCTGAAGCTTTGAATACAGTGACACATGTGATAAATCTGTCTCCTAGTGTTCCTTTGAAAGGTGATGTGCCAGATAGAGTTTGGTTTGGTAAAGACGTGTCATATGATCACCTACGTGTGTTCGGTTGTAAAGCATTTGTTCATGTTCCAAAGGATGAAAGATCCAAGTTGGATGCCAAGGCTCGACAATGCATTTTTATTGGTTATGGTCTAGATGGTGAGTTTGGTTATAGACTCTATGATCCAGTTCAGAAGAAACTCGTGAGAAGCAGAGATGTTGTCTTCATTGAGGATCAGACCATTGATGACATTGATAAGACGGAGAAAGTGGATTCACAAGGTAGTGGTGACTTGATCGATGTGAATCCGGTTCCCCTAGACTCTTCACCAGATCCTATCCAGGATGTTGTGCATGGTGATGTTAGTGGTGACCATCAGACTATAGGTGACTTTGATACTCCCATGGATAATGTTGTGAATGATCAACAACAAGCACCTATAGCTCCACCAGCAGTTCCACTTCGAAGGTCTTCCAGAGATCGACGATCTTCTGTCAGGTATTCTCCTGATGAATATGTTCTTTTGACTGACGGGGGAGAACCTGAATGTTATGAAGAGGCTATGGAGAGTGAATGCAAAGATCAGTGGGTTGAAGCGATGAAAGACGAACTTCAATCCTTGCATGAGAACCATACTTTTGAATTGGTGAAACTGCCTAAAGGCAAAAGAGCTTTGAAGAATCAGTGGGTTTACAGGTTGAAGCAAGAAGAGAAGTCTTCATCTCCACGATACAAAGCTAGATTGGTCGTCAAGGGTTATACTCAGAAAAAGGGGGTTGATTTTGAAGAAATATTTTCTCCGGTTGTGAAGATGTCCTCTATCAGAACTATACTGAGTTTGGTAGCTTGTTATGACCTAGAGGTTGAACAAATGGATATGAAAACTGCTTTTCTTCATGGTGACTTGGAAGAAGAACTTTACATGGAGCAGCCAGAGGGTTTTGTTGCACAAGGGAAAGAGGACTATGTGTGCAGATTGAAGAAGAGCTTGTATGGTTTGAAGCAAGCTCCAAGGCAATGGTACAAGAAGTTTGAGTCTGTTATGGGGGAGCAAGGCTACAAGAAGACTACTTCTGATCATTGTGTGTTTGTTAAGAGATTCTCTGGTGATGATTTTATTATTCTTTTGCTCTATGTTGATGATATGCTTATTGTTGGTCAGAATGCTTCTAGAATTGAGAAGTTGAAACAAGAGTTGAGTAAATCCTTTGCAATGAAGGATTTGGGGCCAGCAAAGCAAATTCTTGGCATAAGACTGACACGTGATAGAAAGGCCAAGAAATTATGGTTATCACAAGAGAGGTACATTGAGAAAGTACTTCAAAGGTTTAGTATGGACAAAGCTAAAGCGGTGAATACTCCCTTTGCTATGCACTTTAGATTGAGTGTTAAGCATAGTCCTTCCACAGAAAAGGAGAAGGAAGAGATGCAGAAAATTCCTTACTCTTCAGCCGTGGGTAGTTTGATGTACGCAATGGTTTGCACGAGACCAGACTTGGCTTATGCCGTTGGTACAGTTAGTCGGTTTCTTTCTAATCCAGGCAGAGAGCATTGGAATGCAGTGAAGTGGATTATGAGATATCTTCGTGGCACTTCCAACATGAAACTTTGTTTCGGCAATGAGAAACCTGTTCTTGTTGGGTATACAGATTCAGACATGGCCGGAGACATTGACTCGAGGAGATCTACTTCAGGTTACTTAATCACTTATGCAGGGGGAGCTGTGGCATGGCAATCGAGACTGCAAAAGTGTGTTGCATTGTCCACCACCGAATCAGAGTTCATTGCAGCAACCGAAGCGTGTAAGGAGATGCTTTGGATGAAGAAGTTTGTGCATGAGCTTGGTTTTACTCAGGAGAAGTATGTCCTGTACTGTGATAGCCAGAGTGCTATTCATCTTGGTAAGAACTCAAGTTTTCATGCTAGATCTAAGCATATTGATGTGAGGTACCATTGGATACGAGATGTTCTTGAAGCTAAGCTGTTAGAGCTTGAGAAGATACACACTAATGATAATGGTGCTGATATGTTGACGAAGGCCTTACCAAGAGGAAAATTTGAAGCATGTTGTTTGACCTCCGGTATGGAGGCATTCCCCACATAGTTGGAGGGGGAGATTTGTTGGGTATGGGTCCCACTATGTGGGAAACCCATATTTTATGCCATAATGTTTTGTCCCTTCTTTGGTTTTGTCAAAAAAAGCCATTTTGGGTTTTTAACGGGTGTTGGGCAAAAATTTTAGCAGAGAGCTAAAGAAAAAATAGAGAGAAAGAGAATAAAAAAATCAGATTTCAAGCTTGGTGCAGCAGTGATCAACTCTTCGATCGAAGGTCCATCCGTGGTTCGATTGAGCTGATTTTTGGACAGCAGCTAGGTGATAAGGTGTTCTTGACTTTGTACGGTCGGATTTTTCATCCGAGTCTTGTAGCGTCGGAAATACCCATTTTTCAGCAGCTACGTTTTTGGTGATGTTCTCTCATTTTTCTCTCTTTTGCTAAAGATTACATGTTGTTAGCCTTGTCGGAGTTGAATGCTTGTTGTAGGCTTGATATTGTGATCTTGTAGTTGAACATTTGATGATAGTGGAGCTCTTTATCGGACTCTAAAGTCCCGTGGTTTTTACCCTTAATTTAGAGGGGTTTTCCACGTAAAAATATTGGTGTCTCTATTTATTTTTGTTGTGGTTGCATTAGTTGATTTGTGGTTGATTAAGGTTGCTAGAGAACATATCTTGTGCTATTGTGCTTGCCATAATTTTTACAGGAGTTATAAGGAGAGAAAGAACACCGATTGTGCTTTCGCTTTGTTTCGGTTGTTCGGTTTCTTCCCAACAATATCAACTTCCTCGTAACAAATTTTGCACATCCAATTCTCAACTTGATTCTGTCAAAAAGAATACGAAAGAGAAATCGTGTGATGGTGTCGTGTTATCATGATGTGGTGTGGCAATGAAATGCAATTCTTGTGGACAATGAGGTGACATGTAGCATAGAAATAGGGGGAGTGATCTCCGCTAGTGCCACAAAAATCACAAACAAACCACATTTTTGTAGATACTAGCATCCACGAGTGTTCATGACTTGCAACTGTGATTGTTGGTGGTGAAAAAAGAAAATCATCAAGTGAAAGATCAAAGTTGCATAGAGAGCAGGAATAAACAAACCCCTTCCATTGGATTCTGCACAAATAGCAACTACATTTCTGGGGATGAGTAGACGGTTGTGGCAAGAGAGTAAGAGGATGCTTACGGTCATAGGGGTGATTAATCTCAAGGGTTAGTTCAGCACATTCCTTATGAAGGTTAAAGTATGTAAAGTATGTAGGATGAGTGCAATCTGAACAGTGGTAAAATGGACCAGATATTGGTTTTTGACACCCGGGGCAATCAGGCTCAACTTCCTTGTTATAGTTTTGAATGAAGTGTAAAGGATGGGGGTGCAAAGAATTAGGAAAATTTGCAGCAATGGATGATTGAAGCAAAGCACAATTGATGTGCAGATCGAAACTACAATCATTACAATAATAAACAAATCCCCCATATTTCTTACCACACAAATCGCAAATTCCTGACCTAGAATGAGGTGAATTTGGCAAAAGAGTGAGAGGGTGTTTGGGGTGGAAGGGATGCTGAATCTTGGGGGCTAACTCTAACTCGGCACATCCCTTGTGAAGATAAAACTCACATTGATTGCAGCCATAGCTCCAGCCCTCTACAGGTTTCTCACACACAAGGCAAAGAGCTACTTTGCTTGCAACACTGTGAGCTTGGATGAAGACCAAAGGATAGTGATGGCCGAAATGTTGAATTTCCATCTCTCTTTCTTTCCAACTCTCAGATATTGTGAAATTATTTAGAAGAAGAAGAACAAAAATGAAATTGCTTCATCAAATTATTCCAGGCCTCGTGGTTGGTAGATTCTTTTCTTGGGTGTTGGTTTTGGTCTTCATAAAGAAAGGAATATATTGATGCTTTGCCCAATTTTCAAAATTCTAAGCATATATATCGATATAATTAAGCAAATAAAGAAAGAAAGAAGAAAGTAGGAGGAAGAAGGAAGAAGGAAGTAGGAGAGGACACTTTTCTTCGGAAAATTTCGTTGCTTGCTCTCCCCGTTTCATTCCAATGATACCAGTCCCGATGTTAACAAGTATACATACATTCAGGGAGCAAAATTAAGGGTGTGCAATAGTCTGGTCAAATTGACAAAAGTAATTCAACAGGTTGATTTTAGTTTTTTCAAGTATGTTGTAGGTCCGGTAAATTTATTTTTATTTTAGAAATCCAAAATCAAATTAATTGACTTTCAATTTCAAATAGCGAATTTTGTCATATCCACGAGTAAAAGAAAAAATTAATATTAAAACTATATTTACAAAAAAAAATTATTTAGTATTTTTTGCCAATATTATTTAGTAATTCAATCACAGGTAGAGCAGTAAATTATTCATAATTAATTTGATTTTGTTGGTTTTATAGAGAATTTGGTTCTATTTTGATTTGTAAAAGAGTTTGTTAAATCTTTGGATTGAATTGAATTGATCGATTGCTCACTTCGAAACAAAATCGAAATTAAAATATTTTAATTAGAATGATTAGCATAAAATATAAATTATTGAGTGCCAAACTTCAAAATTTTAGGTTAAAGAACTAAATTAAATTGAATTGTTAATTTTTAAGAGTCTAAAATCAGGTGAGTTAATTTAAGTGTATTGAAGTGCATTATACTCTTATTTAAACCCTAAACTTTAAGTACCAATTTGAACCTTGAAATCAAGTTCAAATATCAAAATGTATATTTATCCTAGATTAAAAATATTTTATTGACTATTTTGGATTAATATTATAACAATCGAATTGGCAATTAAACCAATTAAATCATCAATTTTTAGTGGAATCAATCTCAGTACAGCTGTGGCCAAATCCAATTAATTACAAACCTATTCATCGAGCAAAGGAGAGAGAGGAATTCAAACCTTCGATAATTCTATGTTTCGAACTATACCGATTTTCAAGACAGGAGCTATCAACCACTCAACCATCTCTTCGAAAGCATATTTCTATTTTATTTTTATTCCACCAAATCAAACTAAGGGAAAACTAATGGGGTTCCAACTGACAAAAAAAAAGTTTAAAAATCTATCTGAGAAAACATGTGTAATTTAGACAGCAATTTTTATATTAAGCGCAGATTGAATTGAGAGCAAAGTTTAAGTTTAGGGCAGAAGAGTTGATGGGCTAAATTGTGCCGGGCATGGGTTGGTCTTAATGGTTTTTTTTTTCTTCTTTTTGCCTTTAAAACAATTTTTGGGATAACTATTTTCAAATCCCTCGACTTTCATTAAAATTTTTCAAACTAATAGGGCCACATGGCAGCATACATTTGGTTGCATTCAAAGTGATGTAAGATTTTAACTCCATTAGAAGGATAAATGGAATTAAAGTTTAAGTATCAAAATTGATATTTTAAAAGTAAAGATACCATATTAGATATATTGATAAAGTATAGGGGTTGAATCTGTTATTATCACTCTTTTATCATTACGTTGATACGAAATTTATAAAGAATTTCATATTTATATTCTTTATATTATGTTTCTCTCCGCAACGAAGATTTTTTATTTTATTTGTCGGATTATTTTTTTCTTTCTATCTTCTCGCTTAAATAAATCTATTTCCTTGCCTAAGTCAGTAAAGAAGATAGTTTAAAATAGAGGTGTTTATGGATCGGATCAGGTCAGGCCTTAAAAAATTTTTGGGCCCAATTGATGGTTTGGTCTTGCCCACCTGTATTTTATTTTTTATATAAAAAATTTTAAAAATATAATACACAAAATACACTTAAAACATTAAAATAAATATTTCTCAGTAAATTAAAAATAAATTAAAATAAAAACCTTTATAGATAAATAAAACTAAGATATCTGCAACTTAACAAGCAAATGTCTCTAAAATAGTAGCAAAATTGACAATAAAATAAGAGTTATACAATATCCAAACAATAACAACATAATAGTGAAATGACAGCAAAACAGTGAAAAACAACAAAAAAAAGTTTTTTTTTGTTTGCAAATTCGAGCTAGGTCCAGTTCAAAAAAAACCTTACTCAAGATTCGACTCGTTTTTTCGCCTAAACAAGCCTTAATTTTTATCCAAACCTATTTTGGGCTTATATTTTTGTCTAAATTCTCTCACTTTTCAGGCAGGCATTCAGGCTGGGTCACCCAACTCATGAACACCTCTAGTTTTAAAAAAAGAAGCAAAGCTTTCAAGTAACTTTTTTGAACGATCACTAATTTTTACCGAAATAGTGCTTGGAAAGTCATCTGATAATTGGACTTGTAATTACCTAAGGATGTCATGTTTGTGGATCCAACTAAATTGGTTGTAATCGAAGCACCCCACTTATACTTTCCAATTTCTAGGGGAGAGTGAGAATTAGAATAATTACGTATATAATTACACAAAAATCTAATTTTTAAAAGTTATACTTTACAAGTTATAAAAATTACATCATAAGTATAAACACATATGATTATCTAAGATCGTTGTGGCAAAAAAAATTATATTATAAATTTTAAAAAATGTAATACAAAAATAATCTGTGTATCTTATAAAACTATAACAAAAATTATATTATTTAAATCCTAAAAAAAATCTAAAGTTTAGGTATCAGAATTGATATTTTAAAAGTGAAGATACCATATTAGATATTTTGATAAAGTATAGGGATTGAATATGCCATTATCATTCTTTTTATCGTTACAATTTTGGTGGAGATAAATTACACAATACTTGAATTTTGGTATCAAAATACAATAATTTGGAATTTGGTCACTCTCATTCTGGCATTGTCCCCTTCAACCAGTATTATGTTTGACTTTAACTGATAATAAAAATATAATAGAGAGGAATAATTTTGGAATAGTTAATTCAAAAATAAAAATTAATCAAAATTTAAAATATTTTTGGGGATTAATAAGAATTTTTAAAACTCTTGAAAAAATTAACGAGAATTTTTAAAAAATTTGAGAGAACTTAAATAAAATTTTCAAATTTTCTCATATTTAGTTTTGTTATTTTTAGCTTTGAGCTATTATAAGACGTATAAAAGGCTAGAACTATATGGATTTATTCATCAATTCAATAAAAATAATGTTCTCTCATTTGAGTTAAAAGCTCGTTTCTTTACTTGTAAGTGCAACATGCTATGTTTAGAATCTTCAGATGATCCGAATGTGGGTTCGAGAGATTGAAGTACCTTTTAGAGTTCATTTAGGTTTTGTTTTTTTTTAAAGAATAAGGAAGAAAATGTTCTTTATTAATGGAAAAAGTGTTTAGTTTAATTTATTAATATTTTAAAATTAGCAGCTTAATATTAAATTATTTAAGAATTTGAAATTTTAAAAATAATAATTAAAAAAAGTCAGACATTAAGTTTTAATATTTAATATTTTTTTAATTTTATAAAATAATTAATTTCTAATGACGTGATACACGTGTATTTTCATGAATGTCACGTAAACGTCAATCATTCCCATCATCAAAATTAATGACTCGTTAACTTTTTCACCTAATTCTGGATAATTTGATAAAAATAAAAATTAAAAAGCAAAATAAAAGAAATGGGGTTTTTCTTAATATTTTGAGGGCAAAGAAAAAAAAAGGACTTTTTGCCTAAATTGACTTTATTCTTTTCTAAGTTGTGAAAAGTGCTGATTTATCTTTAAAATGAAATTACAATAAAATCTGATGGAAAATTCAAAAAATAAGAATAAGATCTAAAACAAAGAAAAAATTATTTTCTAGAATTTAGGCATAATATTATTATTTTGAATATGGAGTACAAATAATTACTGATTAAGTGAAATAAAATGAACCTAAATTGTAAAGCTAAAACATATGTACACTTTTTTTTTATGGCTGGTTGATTTAAGGTCACAAAATCTTGATTGATTTATGTCACAAAATCTTGTTGGTGGTGAAAAAATATCATCAATTGAAACCTCAAAGTTGCAAAGCGAGCAGGAATAAACAAACCCGCTCCATTGGATTTTGCACAAATAGCAACTACATTTCTCGGGATGTGCAGCTCGTTGGGGCAAAAGAGTAAGGGGATGCTTACGGTCACACGGGTGATTAATTTCTAGGGGTAGTTCAGCACATTCCTTATGAAGGTAAAGAATGTAGGATAAGAACAATCTATACAATGGCAAATCGGACCAGATAATGGTTTCTGACATCCGGAGCAATCGCGCTCAACTTCCTCGTTATGGTTTTGAATGAAGTGTAAAGGATGGTGGTGCAAAGAATTAGGAAAATTTGTAGCAATGGATGATTGAAGCAAAGCACAATTGATGTGCAGATCAAATAAACAAGAACCACAATGATAAACAAATCCCCAGAATATTGCGCCACACAAACCACAAACGTATTCACCCTGATAAGGTGATTGGGGGAAAAAGGTGAGAGGGTGTTGTGGGTGAAAGGGATGTTGAATCCGGGGGACTAACTCTAACTCAGCAGATCCCTTATGAAGGTAAAACTTACATTGATTGCAGCCGTAGCTCCCGTCCTCTAAAGGATTCTCACACCCAAAGCAACGAGCTGCTTCTGGGTCTACTTCTTTGCTTGCAACAGTCTGATATTTGAAGAAGACCAAAGGATGTGGATGACTGAAATGTTGAAGTTCCATGGTCTCCTCCTCTGTCCTACTCTCACATTCACTCACATCCATTACAAGAAAACACTTGATTTTGCTTCACTTTACTCTAGCCTTTGTGGTATACTTCATTAGTTCTTGCTCTTGTTCTTCATAAAGAGAAGAATCATTTTCGTCGTTGACTTGTGAGACTATATGTTAATATTTTTTCCCATAATACCCCAAGCATTTCCAAACTTCAAAGTTTTAGGTTAAAGAACTAAATTAATTAAATTAAATTGTTAATTTTTAAGAGTCTAAAATCACGTGGGTTTGAGTGTGTTGAAGTGCATTATCCTCCTATTTAAACCCTAAACTTTAAGTACCAATTTGAACCTTGAAATCAAGTTCAAATATCAAAATGTATATTTATCCTAGAATAAAAATATTTTATTGACTATTTTGGATTAATATTATATCAATCGAATTGGCAATTAAACCAATCAAATCATCAATTTTTAGTTGAATCGATCTCAGTACAACTGTGACCAAATCCAATTAATTACAAACCTATTCATCGAGCAAAGGAGAGAGAGGGATTCAAACCTTCGATAATTCTTTGTTTCGAACTATACCAATTTTCAAACATGTGTAAAATACTAATCATTGAAAATATTAGTTTTTAATTGATTAAATTTTCTTAGTGGTTTATCAAACAATGTCTAACTTGGACCTAGAAAAAGTTCAAACCTCAATGTGAGAACAATTGTCAAGTTTAGGGATTAACTTGAACAAAAAATAGTCTAGGCCATACCTTGAGAACAATCGCCAAGTTTAAGGACTAGTTTGATTCTTTTAATTAATTAAATTATTTTTATACTCAAAATATTTTTTATTCTTTTAATTAATTAAATTATTTTCTCAACTCAATTCTAATTTTGTTAAACTCATGACAACTTTACCGATAAAAATCTATGAACAAATTAATTTAATTAACTTGTCCTTATGAAACCACGATGACCTAGTAATAAAATTTCACCTCGAAATTCAATTATTTAATAAAATAATAATTCAAAGTCATTAATTAATTTTCGAGTGATTCCTTGTTTATAGTAAGATAATTAAAAGTTATTAATTAACTTGTCTATCTATACGTCTCAAAGTATGAAATAATTCTCTAACTAAGCTTAATATAACATAAAAACCTATAGGTACATGCCAACCAAAATAGTAAGAGTTTCACCAACTCGATTTTCTGCTGGATGCTGATAACAATGAGTGCACACAATTGAACCTAACCTGCGCACAGAAAGCAAACCGAATGCTGAGTAATCAACTCAGTGACATTTCTATAACTAATATTATAACAAAACATAAATTATGTGAGGACATAAATAAAAATCAAAACTTCGTAAGCAATTTAATATGTTAACTTATATTATAAGAATATAATCGTTTCATGTCACATTTGTAATCATATCAACAGGTTGTCACATATTCATCTTCAAATTCCCGACCTGTAAACTCAAAAATTCAATCAAACATTACACATAAATCAATAAAAACTGAAAGAACTCACCATTAGCAACACTCAATTTGTACTTCTAAAATAACATGTCATTCCACAAAAAAACTCGATTTACTCCCAGAGTTATACATTTTAACCACGGCACCAAAGCACGATAAACTCCTCTCAATTTACTCTTTAAGATATCACAATTTCATTATTAAGATGGTTTAAATTATAGTAATTAATCCATACAGATAATTTTTTAAGACAACATAAATACTCACATTTTAAACACGATACAGCACTATGACATCTTTTAATTGCAGCATAGGACATTAATATTTAATCAACTCCAGCAGGACATTATTTTTGTAACATTATTTTAGCAACCGAACTCAATTTGTATGTTTTTTTAAATTGAGTCGAATCGAGTAAAAAAATCGAGTCAAGTCAAGTCGAGTTAACGAATCCTATTATTTATACTCAATATTACGTTTACATGGACTGATTATTTGACTAGTAGATGAAGTACAAACTTTTAGATTAATTTTGAGTAAAGGAAAAAGGGAAAGTGGGGGGATTTGAGAAAGAAAATAAGGCTGATGGGTAAATATTTATTAAAACAACGTAATTTTGCCTTTTAACTTTAGAGGAAGTAAATATTTATCAAAACAATGTAATTTTGCATTTTTTATTTAGATTTTCATATAACTCAAATTGTATAATTCATATTCGAGTTCATATTCTAATTAAACTAAAAAATTTGATTTTTTATTCGAGTTGGTCCAAATAGCTCGATTAATTTGAACTATTTAATTTAAATTTTAAATTTTTATCAAATATTTTTTGAAATTGAATCGAATTTTATTCACCCAGTTACCAAAAAAAGAATACAACCAACCATTCAAGAAAGAAATGAATTAAACTCACACCACAACCGAACACCAGCCATTTTGGACATCCATTTCGTCAAATGTCAGACATAATAAGTTCTGGAAACAGCAGCCATTTTAGACAATCATTTCTTCATATGTCAGATAAAAACAACAGTCATTTTGGGCAACCATTTCTTCAAATTTCCAACACGTACGTTTTATTTGCTACATACCGAAAATCAACAGCAGCTAATTCACAGTTTACTCATAAAATTCAGACAATTGAAGTCACCAACTAGGCTACCTGGCAATTAAGGAAACGAGTACGTGTGTAAATTTCAAGGAAACTTACCCAAATCTTCCCCAAGTTGCTGTCACAAGCACAAGCTTGCTCCTTGCCTTTACCACTTTGACCGTCTCCCACATGAAGAAACAACTATTTAACATGCAAATTTCAAAAGCTTAAAAAGAAAATTCTCAAGGTCTCAAAATTGTTTGGTGTGATTTAATAATGAATTTTACGAATTTGATTTACGGAAATGAAGTGTCGATATTTCAGTTTCCGACACTACAAAAAACCGGATTATTACAGAATTCAATGAGTAAGAAACATGAAAAAAGAAGTAATCTTATTTTATTTTATTTTTGTTTATTATATATGTTAGCATACATACACATAAACTATATAATAAAATAGAATTTTCGAATAATTTAAGTAGTAGTTAGTTCTAAAACAATTCTAAAATATTTTTCACTTTTTACATATCGACACATTAGCATGGTTTGATTTTATAGTCAAATGCTCCCTCGACATGATGACACGTTTGCTAAAACATCAAAGATAAATTATCTTTTTTTGGTGATCATAAGAGGAGAGCAAAGTCCTAACAGCAACGCGATTAGCGTGACTTGAACCTAGATCACATCTGAGACGGTGAACATCCTGATCATCAAATCAACACACGGGTAAAATAAATATATATGATACCATAATTATAAAAAAAACATATATTTTCAATTATATAAGGGGTTCAAAATTATATATGGGGTGTTTACTTGTGTTTAAATAGGATTGGATTGTTCGGTTGAACTGGAAACAAGTCGAAATATAGATTCGAAAAAAACATCGAATCAATTGAACTGGTTAAAAAATCAATTAAATTGACGGTTGAACTGGATTTCTTAAATATTATTTTTATGAATTTATTATTATATCTTTATCGAACTTATCAAATCGACGAACTAATGACCTAATCAATTCAACCAACCACTAATTTATTTCTAAAAACATTTATTCAAATTAAAAAAACAATTAATAAAGATTCATCATGCATCACATTACCTCGACTTAGTCAATTCAACCAACCACTAATTTATTTTATCATGCATGACATTACCTTACCTTATATTGCAACATGCATGACATTACCTTAGCGACAAATTCTAACTTTTAGGTAAAAAAATATAAATATTGAGGGTGAAATTTAGAATTATGTCATGAAAAGAACACACACCATCGTTACCTTAGACAAATCTTTGACCAGTAATCCTATTATAAATTTGCACTCGGCACTCTCAGAATCTCTGAACTAATCTCCCAACCATGGCGGTCGTGAAATTGTTCGGAGCTTTTTTTAGTCCGTACGCTTTCAGAGTAATTTGGGCTCTGAAACTCAAAGGCATACCTTACGAATATATTGACGAAGATCTCCGCAACAAGAGTCCTTTGCTTCTTCAATATAATCCAATTCATAAGAAAGTCCCGGTGCTCATTCATGACGGAAAACCGATCTGTGAATCCACCGTCATCCTTCAATATATCGATGAAATTTGGCCGCAGACTCCCTTGCTGCCGGCTGATCCCTATGACAGAGCTGTTGCTCTGTTTTGGATCAAATTTGCAGATGATAAGGTGTTCTTTTCATTTTTGGATTAAATACAAAATTAACCCTCCAACTATATCGTATTTATCACTTAGGTGTCTAAGAGTTAATTTTTTTTCTCTTCTTTGCAAAATGATTTTTAAATGGTTAATTTTGTCTTATTTTGCCAAAAATACAGTAGCATGTTTTATTGCCATCGTGCACTTTTTAGGTAAAATGTAACAAAATTAATAGTTTAAGTATATTTTTACCAAAAATTTTAGGTACTTAAAAATGAGAAAATTGATATAGTTTAGACACTAATTTTGCAATTAAACCTTTTATTTATTTATTTGATGCATATGACGATTTTCCCGTTTATTGATTTTTTATATTTATATTTATAGCCAAAATTATTTATTAAGTGTTGTATTGGGAGAAACTATTTTATGGACCCTTCCCACCACATCATCCATTGTCTATTTCCCATTATTTAATAATATTTCACTAATTTTTTTCATGTTATTGACATATAAAATTGATAATTTTTTTTACTCTAAACCCGAATTCAATTGTTAACAAAGTTAATTTTTTTATTAAATTTTTTGGTGTGATATTTTGAAATAAAAAAATAGTTATTCATTTGGTAGTCATATAACCAAAAAAAATGAGTTATGAACTTTAATTTAACCCAAAAAATCATGTTTACGATTATATTTACATTTTTAAATGGGTTAAATCATTATTTGAGGCCTGAACTTGGCAACAATTCTCATATTGGGTCACATGTTAAGGCTTGAATTAGGTAATTGTTCCTACATTGAGGCTTGAACTTTTTTTGTCCAAGTTAGTCCCTAAATGTGGTAATTGTTCTCATGCTAGTGCTTGGACTAGGCAATTGTTCCGATGTTGGGGCTTATTAGGGTTTTCAAGAAAATATAGGGACTAAGGTGTTCTTTGATAAACTAAAAGATAAAGTGCAGAAAAAATAAGGGTTGAAAAATTAAGTATTGAAAATTTACGTACCGAATTTAAGTTATAAAATTTGTTTGATACATTACTTAAAATTAATTACGGAATATAATTATATTGTTTGATAAATATAGATCTTGAATTATAAAAAAATATATTTTACATTTTATTCTTATTTTTAAACATTTTACCTTATTCTACACCATAATTAAAATTTTAAACATAAGGTTTTTATAGGATAACGTAATATTAAAATAAATAAATTAAAATTGAGTTAATTAAAAATATTCTTTATTAAGTGATAAGTAGCTTTTATCAGGCCATACCGTGAGAATAATTGTCAAGTTTAAGGACTAATTTGAACAAAAAAAAAGTTCATGCCCTAATGTGGGAGTACTTGCTAAGTTCAAACCCCGTGAAGTGATTTAACCCTTTTTAAATTTAAAAGTAATGGGATTAAATTTCTTAAAACAAAAATAGGAGGACTAAATTTTAAACATACAAAGAATAAAAGGATTTGTAGCATATTTTAACTTAGTTGAAATCTTTGAAAATCTTTTATTGTACATAACTTTTGATGCCTCATACTAGAAATCCCATATCTCTGTTTAAAACAGGGTTATTTAATGTTAAAGCTTTATCAAGCCAATGGCGAAGAACAACAGGCAGCAGTGAAAGAGTGGTTGGAAATGTTGGAAGTCATGGAAGAACATGCGCTGATCGGAGTGAAAAAGTTATTCGGCGGAGACGAGATAAACATGGTGGACATTGCATTTTCCTTTGTTGCTATCTGGCTTGGGGTTCTCGAAGACATACTAGGGCTTGAAATCTGTGAGCCACACAAGTTCCCTCGAGTGAGCTCGTGGATCCAAAATTTCAAATCAATCCCTGTAATCAAAGACAACTTTCCTGATACCGATAAGATGTCTACTTTCTTGAAGCATGGTAGAGAGATGATGTTGACATCAAAATCGAATTAGGGTTTGGACACTTATGTTCTTTATCGAAGGTTTTCAAAGTTCGAACTGATCAAGTCACTGCTTTGTTAGTCCAATAATTTCGATCAGTTTGTTTAAATAAATTATCAAAATCAAAATAAAAAAATTCAATAGGTCCATACTAGTTTGCCACCCCTCTCTCCTATATCGGCCTTTTCATTTATTAAGTCAATTATATGTGTTATCTTGTCTTTAAACTAACTAATATGGTTTTTTAGCTCAATAAATATCTTTCATATGCCCAAAATATTATTTATTCTTTTAATTTACTTGTAATGACCTGTTAACTAAAGTTCAGGGACTAATTTGTAAAAGTTCAACCGTTATTGAAATTTTAATTTAGAAAAATGATTGAGGACTTAATTAATAACTAATTTGAGGACCTTGGAATTAATTGACTATTATTAAAATATGATAGTGGAATGGTATGATTACATGCACTTATCTTAATTAACTTGACCACTAGTGGTGATTAATTAAACTAATTAAGGGCTTAATCATAGTATAAATACTAAGAGAGTGATGAGAAAGATGAAGTTATCATCTTCCTCATTTTGTTTGGCAGTCCAAAGCTGAAAAGAAGAAGGAAAAACATCTTTGTTTTCTTTTCCATTTTAATCCAAAATTAATCACCGGAATTAAGTTCTTTCCTTAAGATTTTTATAAAGTTTGAACCACGGGAGATTGATTTAGCTCACACATGTATTATTTTCTTCAATTGTTATATGTTTAGAAAGTTGCCATTAAAGTTTAATTGATGATTTTAAGCTTGAATTTGAAGAGATCGTTACTTAGTAAGTTTAGATTATGTTAAGGATTAAGTTGAAAATTAAGTTCAGCTTAAAAGATAATTTTGTGAAATTAGGGGTAAAATTGAATAAAGTGAAAGCTATTATAAACTTATGATATGAAATTGGATTTTCTTTTTATGTTAACTATCGAAAAATAAGAACATTTTAGATATAAGGACTAAAATTAATAAAATACAAATATATTTAATTATATATTTTTCATGAGTTTGAGTGAAACTAATACCATTTTTATAATTGAATTATCAAACGTAGTTAAAGACGACATCGAGCCGTCTCAAGAGAAAGAAAAGGCGAAAGTCGTAGACGAGTAGCTAATACAATTTGTACTTTCATGATTTGAATTCAATATATATATATACTATTAAAAATTAGCTTGCTTGAGTTAAGTATTCTACTTGTCTCATGATTTGGTTTGTATATAATGATATGAAATGTTATGAATTTAATTGAGACGAGCATGGCATAAATGAGTATTATATGAAACTATGGTAAGTGATCATGAATATAAATATGTATTTGGAATATTGTTACCTTAGTAATTGTCTCGGGTATAGTTAGCATGCCATAAGATTAGTGTACAAGATTATACTGATGAGGCATGGAATGCATGCTATACTTCGGATGTTCCGATGATGTAATAACCCTTACCTGACTCGTTAACATATACGGACAAGGAATGTCACATTAAAATTTTCAATTTCAATCCCTAACCCTTGCTTACTTTTCTAATGTTATCCAGGCTCCATATGATATTAAATCTCTTTATAAAATTGTATATTATTAAAATTTTAATTAGAGAAACCAAAATCCTTTTTCCAGGGTATTTTCAAAGTGAATTTACGATTTTAAGAACAAAGATATTAGTACCTCATTCATAGTATCAAAACCAATTCAAGATTACTAATGTATTGAAACTTCGAAACACATGTACCAAAACCTCATACCTATTGCAATATAATCTTTAATTATATATTTAATTTAATTAATTTCAAAATTTAATCCTTTCTCAAAATGTACTAATACTATCTACACTTTGCCTTTCCTATTTTTCTTTTGGTAAAATAAACAGCTTTACACGACACTATTAAGATAACGCATTAGCCCACGTAACACTAATATAGTCTGTTTGTACTAAATATTGCACAGAATAAGGTTGGTCTTCAAATACTTGGACCTCAATGAGTCTTGTCGCCGTAACCTTAAAGCCATATTCTTTTTAAGATATACTTCATAATATAATTCTCTTCACTTTAATGTATCTAATCTTTACTAATTCAAGTTTTAATTTTTTTTACTCAATTATTTTAGTTTAATACACTTAATTTAGTAAAATTTTCAAACATTACATTTAAACACTTATGTAACTAATCTGCTCATTTCCACTCCTATATTTTTCCAAATTTACTAAACAACCCTTAAAATTATAATTACACAGTTTTTACGATTTAGTCCCAAACTCCCAAATTTACACTATTTTACAATTTAGTCCCTGGAAGTCTTTTTTTTCAATTCAGCCTTAAATCCCAGTTTGTCTAGTTTTGCAAAACAGTCTCTCTTCTTTTCTTTTCTTTTTTTCAAAATTTCTAGATTTTATAATTTAATTCCTACTATTAAAATCTTATCAAATTTTCCACAAATAAGTCCATGATTTTTGAACCATTAAACTTTCATATTCTATTTTTAGAATTGTAAATTCTCAACCCACATAAATTAGTTCTAAAACTCGTGTTTTGGAATCTTTACAATTTAATCCCTATAATTTCAAACTTTACTTCACAAATCCCCCACCTAAAACAATTATATAATGGCCCCTAGTTTACTTCACAAAACAGAGACCAAAACACTACACCATGGATGAAGTGAAGCTCTTTGGGTTTTGGGCAAGTCCTTTTAGTAGAAGGGTCATTTGGGCATTAAAGCTAAAAGGTGTGGAATATGAATACATTGAAGAAAATCTGCCTTATAATAAGAGTGATCTGTTGTTGCAGTACAACCCAGTTCATAAAAAGATCCCAGTGCTGGTTCATGGAGGAAAGCCAATTGCAGAGTCATTGGTTATTTTGGAATATATAGATGAAGTGTGGCCACATAATCCTTTGTTGCCAAAAGATGCTTACGAGAGATCCGTAGCTAGATTTTGGGCCAAATTCATTGAGGAAAAGGTATGTGTTTGCTTGATTTTGTTCAATATTTGTCATATGCCTCCTCATTTTTTTTAATCTACTTTTTCTTCCCAAATTTTTTCTCTTGTCAATTCTGATTCGAGTCTGGAAGTTCAATTCAATTAATTTGTCTGATTTAATCATCATTAGTCAATATTTTGAACTCATGTATTTTTACTTATAACCTCTCCTTATCTTTAAACTCAAACCCACGTCTTTCTAGTTATTGCAATAGTAACTGTGTCAATTGAGCTAAGACTTGCTCAATTGATAATTCCAATTTAGTTTTTAAAACTTTGGGTTGTTTTGGGACAGAGTCATTTCAAGTTTAAATCAGTTTTGAGTTTGTGATATTTGAGTTATTTTCGGTTTGGATATTTCTAATTTACTAGTTGGTTTTTTCTTTTTCTTTTTTTCTGCTTGAATCATCTTGAGTTCAAGTCAATTCGAGGTACTTGATCAAGTCATTTTGGATTAAGATTATTCTAAATCATTTTGGATATAAGTCATTTTTTGTTCGGATTCAATATAATTGGGTTGATTTTTTGAGTTTGGGTTAGAATCAACGGATTAAGATCCACTCCATTACTCTTTTTTTTTCCATTAATAATATCTAATACAATTATCATCACCATTTAAATGTGTAGGACCATCTATTAAATGTGAATATTAATTAGTGAATGATCATTGGATATTAATAAATAAAGTAATGGAGTGAAGTCAAATCCAGGATTGACTGATCAAAACTTGCCCAATCCAAACTTAAAAACAAGCTACACCATCAAAAAATCCAACCCAAAATGACCAAAACATATAATTCAAAATGTAAAAAATTTTAAAATTCGAATTAATCCATTTCAAAACCAATTTCACCCCTCCAATCTGGGGATCTAGTCTCAAACCACTTGTAGACCAGTAATATTTGATCCTAACCTTAAGTTTGCAGACTCAACCAATGTGGGAATTCTTTCGTAAATTCGGCGAAGAACAGCAGAAGGCAATCGAGAACAACTATGAAATTCTGAGGACGATTGAGGAACATGGTCTTGGAGACAAAAAGTTCTTTGGTGGCGACCAAATTGGCATAGCTGATCTTGTTTTTGGAATGATTATTCATATGTTGGCGCCTATGGAAGAGGTGGTGGGATATAAGTTTATTAAAGACGATAGCTTCCCACGCCTGCATGCTTGGGTCAAGCATTTCAGCGAACACCCTGTGATCAAAGACAATGTCCCTGATTACACTAAAGTTGTTGATTTCTTGAAGATAATAAGAGAATTTTATAGGAATTCGCAACAGAATAGCTAGAAAAAAGAAAGAAGGTACTTTTGATCGTTTAAGAACTAAAAATTGGGAAATAATGCAAAAGGATTGAGTGTTCTTTTTCTTGTAGCATATTTTTTTTATGCATTGCATATTTGTAACAATAATTTCTTTTTGCCAATAATTAATGTTTTGTTTGGTGTATAAAATTGAACCCAAAATGGCCAAAACAAGTAATCTAAAATGATAAAAAAAAATTTAAAACTCGAATTAATCCATTTTATAACCAAAAAATTTTAAAACTCGAATTAATCCATTTTAAAACCAATTTCACCCTTCGAATCTAGGGATCTAGTCTCAAACCACTGGCAGACCAGTAATGTTTGATCCTAACCTTATTAATATACGTGGGAATTCTTTCGTAAATTCGGCGAAGAACAGAAGAAGGCAATCAAAAACAACTATGAAATTCTGAGGACGATTGAGGAACATGGTCTTGGAGACAAAAAGTTCTTTGGCGGCGACCAAATTGGCATAGCTGACCTTGTTTTTGGAATGGCACCCATGGAAGAGGTGTTGGGGGCAGTAAAGTTCATTAAAGCCGATAGCTTCCCAAGACTGCATGCCTGGGTCAGGCATTTCAGCGAACACCCTGTGATCAAAGACAATGTCCCCGTTTACACTAGAGTTGTGGATTTCTTGGAAAAAAGAAGAGAACTTTATAGGAAATCTCAACATAATCACTAAAAAATTAAGTACTCTTGATATTGAGAAATAATGCCAAAGGATTGGGATTTTCTTTTCGTACATTTCTATGTTTTCTCCATGCATTGCAAGTTTGTAACAATTTCTTTTTGCCAATAATTAATGTTTAGTGTGGACGGCTAAGATAAAATTTTAAAATTTTGAGACCGAAGTTAAAAGTTTTATTCTAAAAGAGCTTAAATTATATGATTAATTTTCACGAAGGGTTAAAATTACAATTTTTCCATTTATTCGAATGATTAAAAAACTTAAAATGATTAATACTTAACCTCAAGGCTCAATTTGGTACTTAAATTTTTTTGTTCAATTAGGTATTTGAACTTGTCATTTTGGCTCAAATTAGTACCGAACTTGACTTCATAGTTCAAATTGGTTCAAATACGTTATCTAACTCAAGTACTAAGACTAAAAAGTCAATATGAACCAAGACGTCAAGTTCAGGTACCAATGTGAACCTTAGAGCCAAGTTCAGGTACCAAAATGTATATTTACCCTAAAAGAATTCTCATGACTAGCCTCAAATCATGTTTGATTTAAACAAGGTTGAAGTTCTTAGACAACAATAACATAATAAAAAGCAATTAAGAAAAACAAACGGACATGAGCCATTGTTGGCAAATCTGGTACATGCATGCAGATGGACAGAACAGACATGTGAAGTTGCGACTTCTCTGTCTGGTAAACTTGAGTGGAGTATCATTGAAATGGTTCACCGGAGTCCTAGAAGGTCAAACCCCAACAACAATCCCAGTGTACGGTAAAGTTGCATCCAGTTTCTTTACATTCTAGGGCCTGTCCGTTGCAAAGCTCACGACATTCCACACATGGAGGGCAATTCCAGATGTTTTTCACAACAGTGAGTGGATGTCGATGAGGTGTACCTTTAATTTTGTTCCCAAGCTTCATATATGGGAGATCCCCAAGAGCACAATTGAGATGAAGAGAGTTATCACAATCAGCACAATAGTAAAACCAACTATTCGGCTGCCTTTCTTTCTCGCAGAGATCGCAGTAAAGTTGAGAAGCCTCAGATTCATCAGAATAAGTCAGAGTAAGAGGATGTTTGTCATACTTGTACGAAGCAGTGAGTGGTAGTGTTGAACAACCTACATCTAAAGTGTAATCACAACGCTTCATGCATCTGTATGCAACACTCCATGGTTCCATTGTTCCGGAACAAGCACTGCAATCTCTTTTCCGGTTATGCTCAAGGAAGAGTGAATGGTCATGACTTGGATGGTTCAAGGTGTTCAACATTAACATACATCGAATGTCAAAGTTGAGGCTGCAACCTCTTCTGTAGCACCGATAGCTAAATCCCTGGTACCAATGACTGCAGGCATTACAAATTGAATATTCAACGAGCGTGCGTGAGTTTGTGAGTGTAAGTGCGTGCTTGTGAAATGGATGTCCCATTTCTTTAGATAATTCAGCGCAATTTTTATGGAGAAAGAACTTGCATTGCTCACAACTATAGAAAGGATTTGATATAGGCCTCATGCACCCATCACACTGGCTATCATCTTTGATCTCACCACTAAAAGTGAGTCTTAAATTATGATGATGGTAGGAATGTTTGAGTCTTAAATTATGATGATGGTAGGAATGTTTGATCTTACTTGCTACCATTATCTCTTCAATACTTATTTGTTCAAAAACATCAGTGATCAAATTCGAAGGTCCATGCTTCTCATCATATCCTTCCTTGATAATTGTTCCATCCCAAATTGATTTATTGGTTGCACAATGTGCATGAGCAATATAATCACAACCAGAAGCAGAACAACAATACCTACCATAACTTGTATCAACTTCCGTTTGACAAATTTTGCACATACAATCTTCAACTTGATTTTGTTGAAAAGAATATGAAAAACAAATCACGTGACAATGTTGTGTTATCCTGATGTTGCGTGGCAATGAAATGCAATTCTTGTGGACAACAAGATTGCATGTAGCGCAAAGATAGGGAGAGTGATCTCCGACAATGCCACAAAAATCACAAATAAATGACATTTTTTTGGATATAAGCATCCACGGGTGTTCATGGCTTGCATTGGTGATTGTTGGTGGTGAAACAATATCATCAACTGAAAGCTCAAAGTTGCAAAGCGAGCAGGAATAAACAAACCCGTTCCATTGGATTTTGCACAAATAGCAATTACATTTCTCGGGATGTGCAGGTCGTTGGGGCAAAAGAGTAAGGGGATGCTTACGGTCACAGGAGTGATTAATTTCTAGGGGTTGTTCTTCAACGCATTTCTTATGAAGAGTAAAGAATGTAGGATAAGAACAATCAAAACAATGGTAAATCGGACCAGATAATGGTGTCTGACATCCGGAGCAATCGCGCTCAACTTCCTCGTTATGGTTTTGAATGAAGTGTAAAGGATGGTGGTGCAAAGAATTGGGAAAATTTGTAGCAATGGATGATTCAAGCAAAGCACAATTGATGTGCAGATCAAATAAACAAGAACCACAATGATAAACAAATCCCCAGAATATTCCGCCACACAAACCACACACGTATTCACCCAGATAAGGTGATTGTGGGAAAAATGTAAGAGGGTGTTGTGGGTGAAAGGGATGTTGAATCCGAGGGACTAACTCTAACTCAGCACATCCCTTATGAAGGTAAAACTTACATTGATTGCAGCCGTAGCTCCCGCCCTCTAAAGGATTCTCACACCCAAAGCAACGAGCTGCTTCTGGGTCTACTTCTTTGCTTGCAACAGTCTGATATTTGAAGAAGACCAAAGGATGTGGATGACTGAAATGCTGAAGTTCCATGGTCTCCTCCTCTGTCCTACTCTCACATTCACTCACATCCATTACAAGAAAACACTTGATTTTGCTTCACTTTATTCCAGCCTTTGTGGTATACTTCATTAGTTCTTGCTCTTGTTCTTCATAAAGAGAAGAATCGTTTTCGTCGTTGACTTTGTGGCATACATGTTTTTTTTTTTAATTTGGTACTTAAATTTAATATTTTTTTTAAGATGATATTTGAACTTTTTTTTAGGTCTAATTTGGTACTTAAATTTGACTCTTTTTTCTGATTTGATACTTAATCTTTTTTATTTTTGTTTGATTTGGTACTTATCAAACATTTTACAAATTACTCCAATATACTAACAATATTTTTTTTATGAGGTAGCAAAAATAATCAAAGTATGACCGACATGTGATAGATGATATGATTTTTGTGTGTTTTATATGTTCAATTACTTTTAATTTTATTTATTTAATTAATTATTTTATTAATTGAAAATAATAAATTTCTTTTAATTTGGGGTTTTAAAAATATTTTTTATTTAATATTAATTTGTTAAGCATAACATGATACTTTCTTCTTTTTTAACATGAATTTCCTCTAATACCGATAATATTTTTTTAGCATAAAAAAACAGAAGTTAACACTATTAGTGTTTTTTTCGTAAATTGCATAACATTTAATAAATTTAGATACCAAATCTAACCTAAAAAGAGTTTATATACCAAATTAAGAAAAAAATGCCAAATTCAAGTACCGAATTGAACTCAAAAAAAAAATTAAACACGAAATTAAAAAAATGTCAAACTCAAATACTAAATATAAAATTAAGCATTCATAAATTCACAGCCCTAACCACTAACCCAAACGTACATAAGAGTGTGATATTCATAAATACAAAAACCTACCTCCTCTAGCTCTGAGTAAATGCCAAACCAATGAAATGACTCTTTTGATGTCTTCACAAATTTCTTCATCGATAGTTCGCAGTAGTCGCTGCCAAACCAAGTCCTAAGCACTCATCATGCTGGTTTTATCTCATATTAACACCACCAATTTGTGTCCTTTTGGAAACCTCAAAACCCTAATTAGAAGCTACTGAAAACTAAGAGATAAAAATATATAGTCAGTGTTAATCAATATATATGTATATTTAGTTTTAAAGAAGAAGCATATCTACTTAATTGATTGGATGTTGCGAATTAATTAAATATTAATTAAAATATATTTACTGAAATGTTAATATAAAGATTGTTTTTTAAAGAGAATGAATTGCATGAAACTGTGATTCTACGTCATCCTTATCCCTCTCTAACAAGAGAATGACAAATCAGATATTTTTCTCTTAATTTTTAACTTTTTCCTCATGAAAAAAATATAAATCCAATTAAAAATGCTAAAAATCAGGAGAAAAAATCAGATTTGCTATTCTCCTATGGGAAGGGATAGGGATAGCATGAAATCAGAGTTATATGCAATTTTCCCTTTTTTAAATAGCTACCTAACCACTTTTTTGAGTATCTAAATTATATTTTTCCTATATTTGTACCTTGTTAATCCTCTTTAGTTAATCGTCAGTCAATTTTGATTAATGATAATGTGGCTCAATCACAAATAAATGTGTGGCAAAATAAAAGTTAAAAAAGTTATTTTTTATTAATAATTTAATATTAATATTAATGTCATTTAAACATAGTATTTTTAGAAAAAAATTATTGCGTCCACCCCCTCCCCACTCCAACCCTCTCCTCCAAACACAACTGGCATCTCAATTTCCTCTCATCTTCAAACGGAGACTTTGCCGTCTTCCATCTACCTGGACAACGTGAAGCCAAGAATTAAGACGTCCGAATTCCATTCTTCTCAGCGCTTTCCCCTATTTCTAGATTTTATTGTAACAGACATAAACAATGGGTACACTAAAGATATTTAATTTGGTTGTTTGCACTTCAGAGTTTCAGAGTACAAACACAAATTAACCTTGAATTGAAAGAACGCCATAAATAAAATTAAGAGTTCACTAAACCAAACTAACAAACACAAAACCTTTACCAGCAAAAATCAACATTGAAATGTTCCCTTTCTTGTTTAGATATAAGCTTATGATCCTACTATAATGAGGCAAATGCAATACATGAAGAAGACAACACCAGTTTCAAGTCCAAAACTTTTTTTTTTTTTGAGGGTCATGTCCCCAAACATGTGGTGAATGGATTTAAAGGCAATTGTGAGTCAAAGAATCAATATTGAGTCAAAAAATTAATTTTAATTTTTCTTTTTTTTTGGAATTATCTTATACAAATAATGAGATAGTTTGCTTATATAATTTTTTTGCCATGTGTCGATTGATGATTGAGCCACATCATTATTGAATGAAGTTTACTAATGGCTGACTAACGGAGAACTAAGAGGGCACCAATGTAGGAAGAAAATTACTTTTAAGTATTCATTATGACAAAAAAAAATTAGCTACCTATTTAAGAAAATGAGTACAAATTTAGGAGGCAATTTTTATACTAAGCCTAGATTGAATTTAGGAAGAAAAAAATTTCTTTTTTTGTGTGAGAATCAAATATAAATATACGAAAAAAATAAAAAAAAAATTTTGGGTGCTGGCTTGTCAATGGCCGGCACCTAGTACAAATTTAAAAAAATTTCTTTTTTTTTCGTTTCAGAATCAGATATAAATATACAAAAAAATAAAAAAAAATTGGGTGTTGGCCTGGCAATGGCCGGCACCAGTACAATTTTAAAAAAAATTCATTTTTTGTGTCAAAATCAGATCTAAATATACGAAAAAAATAAAAAAATTTGGGTGCTGGCCTGTCAATTGCCGGCACCTAGTACAATTTTTATAAAAAAATTCTTTTTTTTTCCGTGTCAGAATCATATATAAATATACGAAAAAAATATTTTTTTTGGATGCTGGCCTGTCAATGGCCGACACCCAGTACAAATTTTTTTTAAAAATTTTTCTTTTTTTTCGTGTCAGAATCAAATATAAATATACGAAAAAATAAAAAAAATTGAGTGCCGGCCATTGAGTACAAATTTTAAAAAAAAATTCTTTTTTTTGTGTCAGAATCAGATATAAATATACGAAAAAAAATTTTGGGTGCTGGCCTGTCAATGGTCGGCACCCAGTACAAGTTAAAAAAATTTTCTTTTTTTTTTCGTGTCAGAATTAGATATCAGTATACAAAAAAATAAAAGAAAATTTTGGGTGTTGGCCATGTACAATTTTTTTTTTAAAAATTCTTTTTTTCGTGTCAGAATCAGATATAAATATACGAAAAAAATAAAAAATTTTGGGTGCTGGCTTGTCAATGGCCGGCACCCAGTACAATTTTTAAAAAAAAATTCATGTCAGAATTAGATATAAATATACAAAAAAAATTTTGGGTACTGGGCTGTCAATGGCCGACGCCTAGTACAATCATATATGTAGGCCATTTCATCTTCCATTTGTCTAGTTTGAAAAGTTTTTTTTTCCTCTGTTTAAAAGAAAGCAATTTTTTTTGAAAATGAGTTCTCAAATATTTTTTGTTTATGTTCATTTCGATGGTGAAATGATAAATACAAATGAAGAAGGATGTGTATTCCAAAGCCGAAAAAAAATAGGAATGAGATTCAACAAACAGATTTCGCTGTCGGATTTCAAACGAAAAATCAGTACAAAGATAGCAAGCCGTTGCGGAAAGCAAATGTCGAGACTGTTTTATAGATTTTCGATTTCAACTGATCCGCTAAAGTTCTCAAAAATGGAGCTTGAAGATGATGATGATTTAGGTACAATGATAGCAATTTATTGCCCCCTGGTATAGAAAATCCCAGTCCAGTTGAGTTGTTCGCGGAGATAACTGAATTGGATCCCATTCAAAAGGTAATTCCAGCAAGTCAGCGCTTCGGAATTGATTTTGATCTTAACGTCCCTTGGGAAGATCAGTCAGGCTTTGTATTGTCAGCGCCAACTCCCGAAAATCCAAACACTGGTGGTTGTTAGTATAACACCCCATACTCGAGTCATTGTCTATAGATCCATCCAGAGGTGTTGGCCACCATAGAAGATTGTGATGAAGGGTCCGATAATGATGATCAGTCCCACCGTGATCCCAACGATGATTTTAGTGACCCCGATTTGGATGATATCCCTGAAGACATAGACGGGAAAAAATTTGAAATAAATGAGATTGAATGAAAAAAAAAGGTGTTAGATGTAGGAAAAAAATTTGCAATAACTGAGATGAATGAAAAAAATAGGTGTTAGATGTAGGAAAAAAAATTGAAATAAATGAGATTGAATGACAAAAAAAAAGGTGTTAGATGTAGGAAAAAAATTTGAAATAAATGAGATTGAATGAAAAAAAAAAGGTGTTAGATGTAGGAAAAAATTTTGAAATAAATGAGATTAATTGAAAAAAAAAGGTGTTATATGTAGGGAAAAAAATTAAAATTAATGAGACTGAATGAAAAAAAAAGTGTCAGATGAATGGGATAGAAATAAATGAAATTTGATAAAAAGAGTGGCAGATGGATGGGATAAAAATTGGATAGAAACAAATGAAATTTGAAAAGTTAATCAAAGATGGATAGGATAGAAATAAATGAAATTTGGAAAGTTAGTCAAAACAATTATAGCAATTTACGGCATGCCTTAAATTTCAAGCATTGAAATAAATTAAATTGAATGAAAAAAAATTGTCAAAAGTATTATTTTTTTCCACTTTTGCCCTCATTTCAAAATGGTCCCCCACTATAAATACGCCATTCCCCCCACCACTCTCAACCACAGCAACTCTTCCCAAAATTTATCAATCGCCGACGACTGCCGATCACTACATGGATCTCAATCCAAATATTGTTTTAAATGACAACGACCACATTGCAAGCATTATGCACAAGGTAATCGAGAAATAAAATGTCTTCTTTAATTTTAAATATTCTTTTAAATTATTTTTAAAACGATAAACATAACATTATATATTTACTATAAATGCAGGATTTGTACAGAATTGTTAGACCCCGGTTGTATGATCCCGGTTATTTTCCTGACCAAAGAGTTATACCGTATTTGAATGTCGCAGGTTTTGGGGTTGCCGCGTACATTCAAACATCTGAGCTACGGGCCGATTTAATATCGGCATTAGTTAAAAGATGGCGCCCGGAGACACATACATTCCACCTCCCATGTGGGGAGGTAAGCATTACGCTGCAAGACGTAGCAGTCCAACTAGGGCTGTCTATTAATGGAGAAGCAGTGACCGGGCTTGGAAAAGTACGCGATCCGTGGGGCACTTGCGAGCGGTTACTTGGAAGGGTGCCCCCGAGCAACGTGGATGAACGTTTAACATATATTAAATTTAGTTGGTTGAAAGAAAACTTCGAGCATCTTCCGAGCATAAAAAAAAAGAACACTATTAGTGTTTTTCGTAAATTGTATAACATTTAATAAATTTAGGTACCAAATCGAACCTAAAAAGAGTTTATGTACCAAATTAAGAAAAAAAATACCAAATTCAAGTATCAAATTAAACTCAAAAAAATTAAACACGAAATTAAAAAAAATGTCAAACTCAATACTAAATATTATATTAAGCATTCATAAATTCACAGCCCTAACCACTAACAGAAACGTACATAAGAGTGTGATATTCATAAATACAAAACCTACCTCCTCTAGCTCAGGCCTCAGATTACATGCCAAACCAATGAAATGACTCTTTTGATGTCTTCACAAATTTCTTCATCGATAGTTCCCAGTAGTCGCTGCCAAACCAAGTCCTAAGCATTCATCATGCTGGATAACCTGCATAAAACCATTCATGTTGGTCTTATCTCATATTTACACCACCAATTTGTGTCCTTTTGGAAACCTCAAAACCCTAATTAGAAGCTACTGAAAACTAACAGATAAAAATATATAATCAGTGTTAATCAATATATATGCATATTTAGTTTTAAAGAAGAAGCATATCTACTTAATTGATTGGATGCTGCGAATTAGTTAAATATTAGTTAAAGTATATATAGATTGAAATGTTAATTTTTTTTTAAAGAGAATGGATTGTATGAAACTGTAATTCCACGTCATCCTTATCACTCTCTAATAGGAGAATGACAAATCAGATTTTTTCTCCTAATGTTCAACTTTTTCCTCATGAAAAAAATATAAATCTAATTAAAAATGCTAAAAATCAAGAGAAAAAAAAATCAGATTTGTCATTCTCCTATGGGAAGAGATAGGAATGACATGAAATCAGTGTTACATACAATCTTTTCCCTTTTTTAAATAGCTACCTAATCACTTTTTTGAGTATCTAAATTATATTTTTCCTATATTTGTACCTTGATAATTCTCCTTAGTTAATCGCCGGTCAATTTTGATTAATGATAATGTGGCTCAATCACCAATAAATGTATGGCAAATAAAAAAAATTAAAAAAGTTATTTTTTATTAATAATTTAGTATTAATATTAATGTCATTTAAACATAGTATTTTAAAAAAAAATTATTGCGTATGTCCACCCCCTCCCCACTCCAACCCTCTCCTGCTCCAAACACAACTGGCATCTCAATTTCCTTTGATCTTCAAATGGAGACTTCGCTATCTTCCATCTACCTGGACAACATGAAACCAAGAATAAAGACGTCCGAATTCCATTCTTCTCAACACTTTCCCCTATTTCTAGATTTTACTGTAACAGACATAAACAATGGGTACACTAAAAATATTTAATTTGGTTGTTTGCACTTCAGAGTTTCAGAGTACAAACACAGATTTAACCTTGAATTGAAAGAACGCCAGAAATAAAATTAAGAGTTCACTAAACCAAACAAACAAACCCAAAACCTTTACCTGCTAAAATCAACATTGAAATGTTCCCTTTCTTGTTTAGATATAAGCTTATGATCCTACTATAACGAGGCAAATGCAATAAATGAAAAAGACAACACCAATATTAAGTTTAAAATTTATTTTTTCGAGGGTCATGTCCCCAAAACATGTGGTGAATGGATTTAAAGGCAATTGTGAGTCAAAAAATTAATTTTAATTTTTCTAATTTTTTTTAATTTTTGGAATTATCTTATACAAATAATGAGATAGTTTGCTTACATGATTTTTTTTTTGCCATGTGTCGATTGATGATTGAGCCACATCATTATTGAATAAAGTTGACTAATGGCTGACTAATGGAGAACTAAGAGGGCACCAATGTAGACAAAAAAAATTTAGATACCTATTTAAGAAAATGAGTAGAAATTTAGGAGGCAATTTTTATACTAAGCCTAGATTGAATTGGATAGTGTGAAGACATTTAAGTTTAGGGTAGATGCGCTCCATGGGATAAAATTGTGCTAGGCTTGTGTTCGTCTTAATGGTTTTTTTTTTTTTTTTTTGCCTTTGAAATAAATTTTGGTATAATTATTTTCAAATTCCTCTACTTTGATTAATTTTTTCAAACTAATAGTGCCACATGGCAGCATACAATTGGTTGCATTCAAAGTGATGCTAGATTTTAAATCCATTAGAAGGATGTATGACAATAATAAATGGAATTAAAGTTTAGGTACTTTAAAAGTGAAGATACATTAGATATTTTGATAAAATATAGGAGTCCAATATGTCATTATCATTCTTTTTCTTTTTTCTCTACTTGTAAGTGCAACAGGTTATGTCTAGAATCTTAAGATAACGTGAAGGTTGGTTTAAGAGATAGAAGTTTCATTTAGAGTTTATTTAGGTTTTCTTTTAAAAAGATAAGACAATATTTTCTATTAATAGAAAACATTATACTCTCATTTATAAGTTAAGGAGAGGCTATGGGTAATAAGTTCTACTCTATTACTTCTTCTTCTATTAATAATATCCAATATAAATATCATCACCATTCAAATGATCATCTATTAAATGTGAATATTAATTAGTGAGTGATTATTAGACATGCATTGGTTGTTAATAGATTAAAAAGTAATGGTGTGAAGCCAAACCCAAGATTGACTGATCAAAACTTGCCCAATTCAAACTTAAAAACGAGCTAGACCATAAAAAAAATCGAATCCAAAATTATCTAAACAAGTAATCCAAAATGATAAAAAATTTCAAAATTCGAATTAATCCATTTTAAAACCAATTTCACCCCTCCAATCTGGGGATTTAGTCTCAAACCACTTGTAGACCAGTAATGTTTAATCCTAACCTTAAGTTTGGGAATTCTTTCGTAAATTCGGTGAAGAACAGCAAAAGGCAATCGAGAACAACTTTGAAATTCTAAGGACGATTAAGGAACATGGTCTTGAAGACAAAAAGAGCAAAATATAATAAGAATTTATAATAAGATTGAATAATTAATTTTTACTGACGTGGATTGTTATGAATATCAAATCAACATTAATCATTCATATCATCAAAATTAACAGCTCAATAATTTTTTCACTTAGCTCCGGATCATTTGATAAAAATTAAAAGTTAAAAAATTATGAACAGTAAAATCTGATGTAAGAATCAAATTTGCAAGCTTAATTCCCAATTTTAGAAAAAGATCTAAAATAAAGAAAAAAAAATTGTTTTCAAGAATTTAGCCATAATAACATTAATTAGAATATGGAGTGTGCAAATAAAATTACTTAAAGTTGACTTAATTAACCTAAATTGTAAAGCTAAAACATATATACAGTTTTATTTTGTATCCACTGCGCAAATATAATAAGATATACCAAATCCGCTTATATTTTGGTCTTAACAATAACACACAATTTTGTATGCAGTTAGGAATGGAAGAATGATTTTGTATTTAAATTTCCAAACTCAACATTATTTTCCTATTTCATACTTCTCATAATAAAAATATTTTATTATCACCACCTAAAAACCATTTCTTCCTTCCCATCACTAATTTTAGATAAGAAGCAAATAGAAAAGTGAAAGATAAAGATGTGTGGTTACATACCATGTTTCATCTAACACAACCTTCTACTGCTCAAACAACCACCATAAACATCACATAATGCAGATTACAACAACTAAGGCCATCACCCATTTTTACCAAATCTGCTACACCCTCCCACACAACACCACACACCTGTGATGTTGCGGCTTCTCTGTTTCTTAAAAATGAGTGGAATAACATTCAAATGCTTCAGGGAGACTCCAAAGGCAATCCCAGTGAACAATAAAATTGCATTCAGATTCTTTACATTCTAGGGCCTGCCCATTGCAAAGCTTATCACATCCCTTACATGGAGAGCAATTCTTTTTCACAACAGTGAATGGATGTTTATGCCTAGGATCTCTGTTTCTTAAACTTGAGTGGAATATCATTCAAGTGCTTCAAGGACACTCTAACGGCAATCCCAGTGGACGGTAAAGTTGCATTCAGATTCTTTACATTCTAGGGCCTGCCCATTGCAAACCTCACCACATACCATACATGGAGGGCAATTCCAGATGTTTTTCACAACAGTGAATAGATGTTCATGGCTATATTCTTTCAATTTGTTCCCACGCTTCAGATATGGGAGATCCCCAATAGCACAATTGAGATGAAGAGAGTTATCACAATCAGCACAGTAATAAAACCAATCATTTGGCTCTCTTTCTTTCTCGCAGAGATCACAGTAAAATTGAGAAGGCTCAGAATCATCAGAATAAGTCAAAGTAAGAGGATGCCTGTCATACTTGTACCAAGCAGTGAGTGGTAGTGTTGCACAACCTACATCTAAACTGAAATCACAGCGCTTCATGCATCTATATGCAACATCCCACGAGTATAGTCTTTCGAAACAAGCACTGCATCTCGTTCCTTCATTGTTGTGGACAAGAAAGAGTGAATGCTCATGACTTGGGTGCTTCAAGGTGTCCGACAATAACATACATTGAATGTCAATTTCGAAGCTGCAATCTCCTTCATAGCATCTGTACCTAAATCCTTGATACTGACGACGGCAAGCATTGCACCATGAATAACCATACTCATTGTGTGAGTTTGAGAGAGTAAGCAAATGCTTGTGAAATGGGTGTGGCATTTCCTTAGGCAATTCAGCACAATCTTTGTGGAGAAAGAACTTGCATTGCTCACAACTATAAAAAGGAGTTGATATAGGTCTCGTGCACCCATCGCACTGACTATCATCATCTTTGGTCTTCCCACTAAAAGTGAGTCTTAAATTATGATCATGATAGGAATGCTTGATCTCACTTGCTACCATTAGCTCTCCAATACGGATTTGTTCAACAACATCAGTAATCAAATTCCAAGATTCATCCACCACTTCCTCAGACCCCTCATCATAGCCTTCCAGCATAATTGTTCCACCCCAAATTGCTTTATCAGTTGCACAACGTACATGAGCAATATAACGGCAACGAGAAGCAGGACAACTGTAATGGCCATAGCTTATATCAACTTCCTCGTAACAAATTTTGCACATCCAATCCTCAACTTGATTCTGTCGAAAAGAGTACAAAAGAGTAATCGTGTGACGATGTCGTGTCATCATGATGTGGCGTGGCAATGAAATGCAATTCTTGTGGACAAGGAGGTGACATGTAGCACAGAAATAGGGGGTGTGATCCCCGTCAGTGCCACAAAAATCACAAACAAACGACATTTTTCTAGACACAAGCATCCACGGGTGTTCATGACTTGCAACTGTGATTGTTGGTGGTGAAAAAAGAAAATCATCAAGTGAAAGATCAAAGTTGCATAGAGAGCAGGAATAAACAAACCCCTTCCATTGGATTCTGCACAAAGAGCAACTACATTTCTGGGGATGAGTAGGTGGTTGTGGCAAGAGAGTAAGAGGATGCTTACGGTCACAGGGGTGATTAATCTCAAGGGGTAGTTCAGCACATTCCTTATGAAGGTTAAAAATAGGATATGTGCAATCTGAGCAGTGGTAAATTGGACCAGATATTGGTTTCTGACATCCGGAGCAATGAGGCTCGACTTCGTTGTTATGATTTTGAATGAAGAACAAAGGATGGGGGTGCAAAGAATTAGGAAAATTTGCAGCAATGGATGATTGAAGCAAAGCACAATTGATGTGCAGATCGAAACTACAATCATTACAATTATAAACAAATCCCCCAAATTTCTTACCACACAAATCGCAAATTCCTTCCCCAGGATAAGGTGATTTTGGCAGAAGAGTGAGAGGATGTTTGGGGTGGAAGGGATGCTGAATCTTGGGGGCTAACTCTACCTCAGCACATCCCTTATGAAGATAAAACTCGCATTGATTGCAGCCATAGCTCCAGCCCTCTACAGGTTTCTCACACCCAAGGCAAAAAGCTGCTTCTGGGTCTACTTCTTCGCGTGCAACAATCTGATATTTGAACGAGACCAAAGGATGTGGATGACTGAAATGTTGAAGTTCCATGGCCTCCCCCTCTGTCCTACTCTCACACTCACTCACATCCATTACCAGAAAACCCTTGAGTTTGCTTCACTTTACTCCACCCTTTGTGGTATACTTTCTTAGGTCTTGCCTTTGTCCTTAAAGAGAAGAATCATTTTCGTCGTTGACTTTTGAGACTATTTGTCAATATTTCTTTTCCCATAATACCCCAGCATTTCCATTCTAAGGATAAGAATATGGAACATTCAATTTTCCCATAAATTTGTTAGAGTTTGAAAAAGATAATAATTTTTTTTTATAATTGAGTTTTGTTTAAATTAATTAAGAATTTGAAATACATTTACTTTAATCAATCTTTATTAAAATGCGTCTTTAATAATATATTTTAAGTTCAAAATTTTACTATATATTTGCTTCAATTTGCTGTATAGTTTATATTTCTTATAATTAATTTTAATTTTATATTTTTAGTGCATATTTAATATATTCATGCATATCAACATTTAGAGCATCAACAATTACATGACAATATTTATAAGGAATTTACCTTGAATTAATTTTTTAAATATAATCAACATGTGAAATATTATTATCGTGACAAATAATGATTTAAAAGCTATGCCACATTGTTGTAACCTATATATATATGATTTTTAAAAAATGTGAAAAGAATTGAGAGCAAAGCATCAACAAAAAGAAATTAGGCAACAAAGTCAAATTCCCTAATGGTTGAGCATGTACATGACAAGATTTTCCTAGAAAGAATATTAGAAAGAATGTAACTGATTAGTAGAGAACTCCTGAACTAAAGAATGTGACGGAACACAAGTCGTCTCTAAAAACTATCATCGAAACGAAATCCAAGCAGAATCGGGATGTGAACTCGAAAGGCTGATGGGGCTGAGGTTCATCATCGACGGCCATAACTGATGAGGAACACTGTTGAATGCTGCTGATCCAGCTTTCCTTTCTTGAGGGATTTTAACAAGCTTATTATGGAATCATGTTCAGTGTCCTCTTGATTGATGTTGGATAAGGGTTGGTAGGTTAAGGATGATTTCGATTGTCTTCTCTTCAACTAGGAGGTTTTTTCAACTCGAGTAAGATATGATTTTGACTGGTGGTGTTTAGGGGTGATAAGAACATGTTTTAACCTAAGGATGAGTAAAGAGGGTGTGTAGGCAACTTTTCAAGAGTGTTTAATTATGAAGGTTTTGATGTTGCTCCGTGTTTTGGTATATGATATTTGGGGTTGTAATTAAAGACTCACGGAGGCAATAGGTTTGCTGTAACTGCATTGCTGCCAATTTGTTGGATGCTTCTTTTATGGTGTTTATTTAGTTTCTAAGGGATGCTCACAAATTGATAACATGAGATGATGTCTTGAAGTTGATCTCTTTTTCGATTTGTGTCATGAGCTGTGGTGTACGTAAGTGTCATGTGGCTATCTTTTTGAAGTGTTTTGATGCTTCCCTATGGATGTTGTGGTTTTTGTATCAGTTTTAATTTTATTGCAAGGAATGTTTTTCTTCTGTATGCGGAAGGTTTGGTTCAGTGTTGTCTTGGTAGGTTGTAAGACTCAGACGGTAAGAAGACAATTCGAGGAGTCTGCAATGTTGACCAGGCACAACTGTTTGATATTCATAAATTCATAGCCCAACCACTGACCCAAAGCTACAATACAGTTACAAAAAGAGAGAGGAAAAGGTGCAACAAACATCAATCACAAACAGCCGAGTAAAAACAGAACCTACCTGCTCTGGCTCTGAGAAAAGGATAACCAAGTCCTAGAACTGCCAAACCAATGAAATGACTATTTTCATGTCTTCATAAACTTCTTCATCAGTAGTTCCTAAAGCTCCAAACCAAGTCCTAAGTATTCAGCATGTTGGATAACCTACATAAAAGCGTTCAATGTTATATTTCATATTTACTCCAGGTTAATGCTATTTTCTCCACCAATTTGTGTCCCTTCTGAAACCTCAAAACCCTAATTTAAAAAAACCGAAAGAACAATAAAAACATAGAGCATGACTAACTATCCACAGAAGCAAGTAAGAAAACCAAATTCTAAATTCCGCGAAAGAAACCAACTACTGTAAAACTTGAGAGCATCAGGAATAACCATTCTCTTAGTCTTATCATATGGTGCAGGAATCCCCTCATAAGCCTCCAATTTCAAACCAGCGAAAGCTGCCACTCCATGCTTAGTCTTTGCGAGGAATCATCCTGCAATCAAAGCAAATATCAATTACCATAAGGAAAGTCAAAATGAAGCCCAGTTACATACTTCACTTCATATATGCTGAAGCCAAACGCATTGCCTTTGCAGCATAAGATTCATAGACCTTGTCAGCTATTAGTTTTCTCTCAATCCAACAATAATAACCTCAAGCACACTCATTCTACTCTCTTTCACTTCGTTCCTACATTTTACCAATAACCAACTATAACAAACGCACGGATCTCTAATAAGAAAAATCAATAGCAAACTCTCATTATTAATTTTGATATCAAACATAACTAAACACACAAATCCCATTGGTTCTTTTGCAATATATATTCCAATATCCAAATCATAGAACTTCAAATAAATAGAAAAAATCTCTCAAAAAGTTTATAATAAAGGCTTCCTAAATTACCAAGCATCAAAAACCCAGAAATTTCCATCCTTTTCATTCACAGACCAAATAAAGAACTATGAAAACACACTAAAAGGGAAAAAAAACTCTGGAAAAGAAAAACACACCTACGAATGGTACGCCAGAGGATGTTAAAGGAGCAGGAAACTGGATGAGACCATGAGAAGGCTTAGTGTTCATACGCTTCCTAAGAAACCTCATGAGATTCATCTTCCGGCTAACCAATCCACCCCACATGCATATCTCTTCACATCTCACCACCACTACTTTTTGGCCTTTCAACAACTCCTTGGCCAATATGGAAGCCAACCTTCCCAGCATGTGATGCCTTGCATCCACCGCTACCCTTTTGGAGCACATGCCTCACCCTGAAACCATCTCTTCTTCTTCCTCTTTGCTTGGTAGCTTAGCTTAGGCCTCTTTTTAACGGAATTGGCATGGCTGACCTCGTTTTAGGAATAGTTATTCATATGTTGGCGCCTATGGAAGAGGCGGCGGGATTTAAGTTTATCAGAGCTGATAGCTTCCCACGCCTGCATGCTTGTGTCAAGCATTTCAGCGAACACCCTGCGATCAAAGACAATGTCCCTGATTCACACTAGAGTTGTAGATTCCTCGCAAATAAAAAGAGAATTTTATAGGAAGTCTCAACATAATCACTGTAAAAAAAAAAGTATTCTTGATCGTTTATGAACTAAAAATTGAGAAATAATGCAAAAAGGATTGTGATTGTCGGTGACAGAAAATTAAGGTTTAGTTTCAACATAATCACTACAATTATTATTTTCTGTCAATAATTAATGTTTGCTCCTATCTGGTAGATAAAAATGACAGCATTCAATGGTTATTGGAAAAGTAAGGGAAATATACATTTTGGTACTTGAACTTAGCTTCAGAGTTAAAACTGATACCTAAAGTTTTTTTTTTCTAATTAGGTACTTGAACATGACTTCAAAGTTCCATTTGGTATTTTGGTCCAATTAAGTACCTAAACTTAGCTTGTTGATTTAAACTAATACTTAGTCATTTGAAAGTACCAATTTGAACTAAAAAAACCATGTTTTAGAAGTTTGTCATTTGTGACTAAAATTTAAGTCATTAAACGTGTTTAACAATTAACTTGAATCAGATCATATTAAATTAAATTAATTATAAATAAATCTATTTATAGGTTGAAGGCTTAATATTAAAATTGTCCTTTAAAATGTACTCGTTTGCTTAAATAAGCACCTAAACACTTTTTTGATCGATTTGAGTATCTAAACTATATTTTTTTTACATATGTACCTCGTTAGTCCTTCATTAGTCAGCCGTTAATCAACCTTGGTCAATGATGATGTGGCTCAATCACCAATAGAAATGTGGCAAAATAAAGAAATTAGAAAAATTATTTTTCTGTAAAAGACACAAACCAATTGGTACATTAAAGATAACTAATTTGGTTATTTACACTTTAGGGTTTCAAAGTATAAACAAAATTCTAGAGTGGAAGAAGGCCATAAATAAAATTAAGAGTCCACTAAACCAAACTAACAAATACAAAACCTTCACCCACAAACTTATAATCCTATTATAAGAAAGCAATCCAATACATGAAGGGAAACACCAATTTCAGGCTCAAAATTTATTTTTTTGAGGGTCATTTTCCCAAACATGTGGTGGATAGATTTGAAGGGAATTGTGAGACAAAGAATCAATGTTGAAGAAAGAAAGGAGGGAATTTTTTTTTTATGAAAATATAATTGAGGGATTAGCAGAGGGAGAGGGCTGGGTGAGGATGGTGGGGGACAGTAGGAGAGGGACGGCTGTGAAAATATTTCTTAATATTATTTTTCATTAATATTAATATAAAATCAAAAAATAATTTTAATTTTTCTAAGTTTTTTATTTTTTGGAATTATTTTACACAAAGAATTAGATGGTTTACTTACGTGGCTTTTTTTTGCCACGTGCTTATTAGTGATTGGGCCACATCATCATTGAACATTGAACAATGTTGACTAATGGCTGACTAAGGGAGAACTAACAGGGTACCAATGCGGGAAAAAATTACTTTAAGTACTCAATTTGGCAAAAAAAAATGCTTTAGATACCTATCGGAAAAAATGAATATAATTTAGGGGGCAATTTTTATATTAAGCCTAGACTGAATTGGGTAGTGTGAGGGCAAAGTTTAAGTTTAGGGTAGATGCGTTGATGGGCTAAATTGTGCCGGGCTTGGGTTGGTCTTACTATTTTTCATTTAGGGCTTTAAAATAAATTTTGGTATAATTATCTTCAAATCCCTTGACTTTGATTAAAACTTTTCTAACTAATAGTCCCACAATTGGTTGCATTGAAAGTGAGGCAAGATTTTAACTCCATTAGAAGGAAACTCTAAAGATGCAGATCTTGTCTTCCCATATTGGTGGCGAAGTAGATCGAAGAAAGCAGATCTTGTCTTCATGTATTGGCGTGAAGTAGATCGAAGGTAGCAGATCCTGTCTTCTTATATTGGTAGGAAGTGGATCGAAAATACAGATCTTGTCTTCCCATATTGGTGGCGAAGTAGATCGCAGAAAGCAGATCTTGTCTTCATGTATTGGCGTGAAGTAGATCGAAGATAGCAGGTCCTATCTTCCTATATTGATAGGAAGTGGATCCAAGATACAAATCTTGTCTTCCCATACTGGTGGTGAAGTAGATCGAAGAAAGCAGATCTTATCCCTGTATTTGACAGTGGAATAGATTGAAGATCAAAGATGGCAGATTTTACCTCCCTGTGACTACAGTGGAGTACATTGAAGCTGATAACTCTATCTCCCTGCATTTGACAGTGGAATAGATCGGAGATTACAGTCTTATCTCCCTAAGCAGTAGCGGAGCAGACGAAACCACAGTCTTATCTCCCTAAATAGTAGTGGAGCAGACTAAAAACACAAATCTCATCCCCATGGAATCGTAGCAGAGTAGATTGAAGCTACAAGGCGTATCTGAAGTTGCAGTAGAGCAGATCGAAGAATCATAAGACGCAGTGGACTAGAATGAGGTTACTTGAAGAAGATGAGCACCAAAAAGTCAAGACTCGGCAAGACCGGGCAAAATTGGCCCTTTTGATGTCTTTGCTCTATTCTCGTTACACGAAAATAAGCAAAGAGGGGCAGCTGTATGAGCCCATTTTGCCCGGGCCCAGTGCAAAACAAAAACAAAATAAAAATAATAAACCCAAAATTAACAGTCCATTTACAAACTCAAGCCCAAACCCAAATAATAAAAAAACCTAGCCCAGGGAACTAAAATTTTAGCAGCAGAAAACCTTGGCTTTTCTTTGCGCCGCATGCCTCATCGTCTGCCACTCCCAACGCCGCGTGCTCTGTCAGGCACCTCTTCGCATGCTCGCCGCCACCGTTCGCCCATCACTGGCCCTTCACGCGTGTCAGACCTCCTGCAAGAACAAACAACAGTCCAAACAACAAAACAACAAAAGAAGAAGTTTAAGTTCTTTTTTAAATCGGCTATAAAAGGCCGAATCAAAGGATTGTATTTTGGGTTCCCGATTTTTACGAATAGAAATAAAAAAAAGCAGAAACTGTTTATAATCTTTCTTTTTCTTTTTATTATTATTATTTTTCTTTTTTAAAAAAAACGAAAATAAAAAAGGAAAGCAAAACTTACCTGAGGGAGATTCGCAGCCCCGTCGTCGGTAGTCCTTCACCGTCGTCGGATTCGCGTTCAAAGGAGGGGGATTGAACCACTTTCTTTCGGACCCTCGGGTCAAGAAAGCCCAACCCTTGAATACACCGCGAAGCGAGGGCTAAAAAGGCCATCTTTTCATCACCGGCCTTTGGCCTCGGCGGCGGCGCGACCGTTCGTCGGCAATGACCATGGCCGGATAATGGAGGGGGCTGAGAGGGCTTTCAGTTTCTTTTTCTTTTTGTAACAGGGGCTGCAAATGAGGGTTTCTAAATTTTTCTTTGTTTAAATAATAAAAACAAAACGGCGCCGTTTAGGGGAAGAGATCTGCGCATTCTTGCCCTAAGGGTAATTTGCGCATTTGGTCCCTCCATCTTGCACTGAAGCGCAATCTGACCTTTTATTTTTTTAATTTGGGGCTGCGAATTCTGTGTCTGTTTCAATCTGGTCCTTAGACCATGCGCAGACTCTCACTGCGTTTAGGTCTGGGGAATATTTCCCTATAGATCCCTCACGCTTCGAGCGTGTTTCAGTTCAGTCCCTTGCAGCCTGTTTCATTTATTTACAGTTTCGACCCCCCAGATTTTTGTTCGTTTCCAGTTTCATCCTTGGTTCTTTAATTTCTTTTTTTCTTTTAAATTGCTTTTGTTTATTATTATTAGTTTTGTTTGTTTTGATTTCATTTTTATTTGCTTTCTAAACTGTGTAATTTTTTATATATATTATTTCATTTAAATAGTTTTATTTCATTTTATTTTTACGTATTATTTATATTAAACCATTTTTGTTTATGTGTATTATCTTAAAATTTCTTTTCTATATGACATTCCATATTTTTATATATATACTATCTCCTTTAAGATGTATTATATGTTAATTATTTTAAAATTGTTTGGTACCTTTTATTCGACTTTGCTATTTGTCTTAATTTATTTATTATCCATTCCAAGAATTCTTATATATTCTTTTTATGCTTTCATATGTGCATATATATTATTATTTATCTTAAAATTTGTCATATATAATATTTTTAAATTGTTTTGTATATGATTGATTTTTTTTCTTTTCAAAATTTCTTTTATTTATTTAAGACTCATTTATTATCTTTTAAAAAATTATCTTACATTTATTTATTCTAATTTACTTTATACTACTCATTTTGAAGTTACATATATGTTATTTAATTTATTCATCTTTGTTTATTAATACCAATGTTTAAATAATGTATGTTGAGTGATTATTTTCATTGTGTGTGCCATTGGTGTAATCTTATTCATGTATCATTACTCTGCGATTATTATTGCATTGTTAGTTCACGTCCTTGTATTGTAAATTAAGCATCAACATAGTTATCCAACTTAGATTGCTTTATCATTTTTTTTTTCTAAATAAAACAAATCCATCTCGTTCGAGTATTGTACTCGCAACTATTCAAAAAAAGAAAAGTTTTAAATTAAGGCAATATTTCGCGTTTGGAAACTCGAGAAAACGTGCCCTAACGTACTGGGTTTCGATTTCTCGTTTGACTAAATAGCCAAATATCCTCTTAAAGCTTCAAGGTATGGTTTCATTAAACTATAAGGTGATCTTGGTTTCGATGGTTTAGAGTATCGTGTCCTAACGTGCTGGATGTGATATTCCTTCGGAACAAGAGAATCTTATGTTTCAATTCACGTTATCAGAGTTTCTTTTAAGGATCGTATTTTTTAAAACTCTTCAAATTTTCAATTTTCGACACTAAGACACTAATTAATCAACTAGGTACCAATTTTGGGCGCATCGAGGGTGCTAATCCTTCCTCGTGCGTAACCGACTCCCGAACCCATTTTTCTGAATTTCGTAGACAAAAATCGTTGTTTTAATAAAATCTAAATCGTTTATTAAAAACAACCGTTTTACGAGGTGACCCGATCACACCTCATCAAAAAAGATTGGTGGCGACTCCCGTTTTCATTTTTTTTTAAATCCAAGTCGACCCCGTTTTTATCAAAAAAATGGTGTCAACAATCATCTTTGGTCTTCCCACTAAAAGTGAGTCTTAAATTATAATCATGATAGGAATACTTGATCTCACTTGCTACCATTAGCTCTCCAATACGAATTTGTTCAACAACATCAGTAATCAAATTCGAAGGTTCATCCACCACTTCCTCAGACCTCTCATCATAGCCTTCCGGCATAATTGTTCCACCCCAAATTTCTCTATCAGTTGCACAACGTACATGAGCAATATAACGGCAACGAGAAGCAGGACAACGGTAACTGCCATACCTTATATCAACTTCCTCGTAACAAATTTTTCACATCCAATCCTCAACTTGATTTTGTCGAAGAGAATAGGAAAGAGAAATCGTGTGACGATGTCGTGTTATCATGATGTGGCGTGGCAATGAAATGCAATTCTTGTGGACAAGGAGGTGACATGTAGCACAGAAATAGAGGGAGTGATCTCCGTCAGTGCCACAAAAATCACAAACAAACGACATTTTTCTAGATATAAGCATCCACGGGTGTTCATGACTTGCCACCGTGATTTTTAGTGCTGGAAAAAGGAAATCAGCAAGCGAAAGATCAAAGTTGCAAAGAGAGCAGGAATAAACAAACCCCTTCCATCGGATTTTGCACAAAGAACAACTACATTTCTGGGGATGAGTAGGCGGTTGTGACAAGAGAGTAAGAGGATGCTTACGATCGTAGGGGTGATTAATCTCAAGGGGTAGTTCAGCACATTCCTTATGAAGGTTAAAATCTGTGCAATCTGAGCAGTGGTAAATTGGACCAGATATTGGTTTCTGACATCCGGAGCAATGAGACTTGACTTCGTTGTTATGATTTTGAATGAATAACAAAGGATGGGGGTGCAAAGAATTAGGAAAATTTGCAGCAATGGATGATTGAAGCAAAGCACAATTGATGTGCAGAGCGAAACTACAATAATTACACTTATAAAAAAATCCTCCAAAGTCCTTCCAAAAGAAACGGCACCAATTTCTGCCCCCAGAAAAAGGTGATTCTGGAAAAAGAGTGAGAGGGTGTTTGGGGTGGAAGGGATGCTGAATCTTGGGGGCTAACTCTAACTCAGCACATCCCTTGTGAAGATAAAACTCACATTGATTGCAGCCATAGCTCCAGCCCACTACAGGTTTCTCACACACAAGGCAAAGAGCTACTTTGCTTGCAACACTGTGAGCTTGGATGAAGACCAAAGGATGGTGATGGCCGAAATGTTGAATTTCCATCTCTCTTTCTTTCCAACTCTCAGATATTGTGAAATTATTTAGAAGAAGAACAAAAATAAAATTATTCCAGGCCTCATGGTTAGTAGATTCTTTTCTTGGGTGTTGGTTTTGGTCTTCATAAAGAAAGGAATATATTGATGCTTTGCCCAATTTTCAAAATTCTAAGCATAGTTACAGATATAATTAAGCAAATAAAGAAAGCAAGAAGAAAGAAACATCAGAAAGTACGAGGAAGAAGGAAGTAGGAGAGGACACTTTTCTTCGAAAAATTTCGTTGCTTGCTCTCCATGTTTCGTTCGAATGATACCAGTCCCGATGTTAACAAGTATACATACATTCCGGAAGCAAAACTAAGGGTGTGCAATAGTCGGGTCAAACTGACTAAAGCAATTCAACAGGTTGATTTTAGTTTTGTCAAGTATGTTGTAGGTCCGGTAAATTTGCTTTCATTTTGGAAATCCAAAATCAAATTAATCGACTTTCAATTTCATATAGCGAATTTTGTCATATTCACAAGTGAATTTCGTATTTATATTCTTTATATTATGTTTCTCTTTTCAACAAAGATTTTTTATTTTGTTTGTCGGATTTTTTTTCTTTCTATCTCCTCGCTTAAATAAATCCCTTTACTTGCCTAAGTCAACAAAGAAGATGGTTTAAAATAGAGTTGTCTATGGGTCAAATTAGGTCAGGCCTTAATAAAATTTTAGGCCCAATTGATAGGTTTGGTCTGGCTCATCCGTATTTTATTTTTATATAAAAAATTTTAAAAATATAATACACCAAATACACTTAAAACATTAAAATAAATGTTTCCTAACAAATTGAAAATAAATTAAAATAAAAATGTTTTTACTTAAATAAAACGAAGATAGGTGCAACTTGACAAGCAAATGTCTCTAAAATAGTAGCAAAATTGACAATAAAATAAGAGTTATACAATATCCAAACAATAACAACATAATAGTGAAATGACAACAAACTAATGAAAAACAACAAGAAAATGTTTTTTTTAGCAAATACGAACCCGGTCCAAGCCAAAAAAAACCTTAATCGAGGTTCGACTCATTTTTTTGACTATTTTAGATTAATACTATAACAATCGAATTAGCGATTAAACCAATCAAATCATCAATTTTTAGTTGAATAATCGATATCAGTACAGTTGTGACCAAATCCAATTAATTAGAAATGCATCATTCATAAGTTGTAGGTGAAATACATAACTAGAAACTACTAAAGAAACATATCTACTTAATTGATTGGAAGATATGAAATAGTTTAATATCAGTTTAAAATTATTAAAAATTAAATTTTTTACTATTAGTATAAAGATTCATTTGTTTTTTAGTATTTTTTTTATAAAATTTATTTTTACATATTCTTTTACCCACATCAACAATGTATCATAATATAATATTTATTAAAAGTTAAATTTTATTGTTAATATATGAACTATACATAAATTAAGGATTTAATTCTAAGGATTAAAAGTTAAATGTATTTAAGAATTAATTTGAATCGATGTTATTCAATTTCAAATAGCGAATCTTGTCATATCTATGAGTGAAAGGAAAAATTAATATTAACGTTATATTTACAAAAAAAATTATTTAGTATTTTTTACCAAGATTATTTAGTAATTCAATCATAGGTAGAGCAGGAAATTGTTCATGATTAATTTGATTATATTGATTTTATAGAGAATTTGGTTCTATTTTGATTCGTAAAAGAGTTTGTTAAATCTTTGGATTGGATTTAATTGATCAATTGCTCACTTCAAAATAAATTCGAAATTAAAATATTTTAATAAAAATGGTTAGCATAAATGAAAACGAAAATGGGAGTCGCCACCGATCTTTTTTGATGAGGTGTGATCGGATCACCTCGAAAAGTAGTTGTTTTTAATAAATGATTTGATTTTATTAAAACAACAAGTTTGGTCCACGAAATTCAAAAAAAATGGGTTCGGGAGTCGGTTACGCACGAGGAAGGATTAGCACCCTTGATACGCCTAAAATTGGTACCTAGTTGATTACTTAATGTCTTAGTGTTGAAAAACTGAAAACTTTAAAGAGATTTAAAATACGATCCGAAAAAAACTTGAATGACATGGATTAAGATTTAAAAGGATATTTAACTATTTGGTCAAACGAGGAAAATCGAAACCCAACACATTAGTGTACATTTTCTCGAATTTCCAAACGTAAAGTATTGCCTTATTTTGAAATTTTTAAAAGGATATTTGGCTATTTGGTCAAACGAGAAAAATTGAAACCCAACACATTAGGGCACGTTTCCTCGAACTTCCAAACGGAAAATATTGCCTTTATTATTATTATTTTAGAAAAATCCTCATTTCGAGAAAACGACACGTCATATCCAATACGTTAGGACACAACGTATTGAGTTCCCGATACGAGAATACATGCCGAAAAAATTACTTATTTAAAAAGACATTTAATTATCTCGGGTTTAGAAAAGGGTATCACGCCCAGTAAGTTAGGACACGATATTTTCAAATCTCGAGATCATTTAAAACTTGAGTTTGAAAAGATTAGTGCATTTAGATTTATCGTGAAAATCGAAACCCAGTAAGTTAGGGTACGATATTCTCGAATCTAAACACGAAATGCTATTTTGAAAGTCGAAACTTATGCATCAAAATAAATTAGTGGTAGAAATAAAACACGAGGTTAATATGCATACAAAGCAATATTGAATGCGATAATATAAAAATAATGCGAGCAATAATAATAAAATGAATGAATAAAAGAGACAAATTAATAACATACAAAATAACAAATATATGAACAAGTAAGGTTAAAACATTCTTTTAAAACACTAATGAAAACATAAATAAATAAATAAATAAATAAATAAAGAGAATGAATAAAATTAAAAAAATAAAAAGATGTATATATATGTATATATATGCATTTAAGAAAATAAAATAGGTATATAGATATATGTATACGTGTTTGTAAATTAAAAACATATATATAAAAATATGAGTATATATATACATACAAATAAATTATAAAGTTATATATATGTATATGCGTGTATATGTATACAAAATGTATATAAAAATCATAAAATATAAAAAATATATATAAGTATGTATATATATATATAAATAAATTATAAAAATATGTACGTATAATATGAAAATGCACGCATGCACATATATATATAACAAAATTAGAAATTGCAAATATATGTATATATATATATGAGGAAATAAAAAAATAAAATAATAATAATAATCATAATAGATTTATTAATAAAATAACCAAAATAACGAAAAAGGATCGAATTGAAATTTTAAATAAAATTTGGGGTTAAATCATAAATAAATTAAAGGAAAAGAACTGTTCTGAACGCACATGTAACATGGAGGGACTAAAAAGGAATTTAACCTTTCCGCCAAAATGACGTCGTTCCAACAGAGACCAAATCGAAATAAAAGAAAAATAATTGGGTCAAAATTGCAAATAAAAGTAAACTGCATTAAAAAAAAAAGAAAATACGGAAGGACCAAAACGGAAAATATCTCAAAATTCAGAAAACACGCGGATCCTGTAGCGGTTCGGGTTTCGCGCGCGGGTTTGGGAGTAAAACGACGTCGTTTTGGGTGTTTTGGAGCTGACCAAAAACGGCGCCGTTTCACAGGGGTATAAAAATCATGTTTTGGGAAAAAAAATCATTTGAGCATTGAAAAGAAAAGAAAAAACAGAAGAAAGAAAAAATTTCTCTCTAGGTTAAGTCTAGATTCCGGCAAGGCCCACCGCTCCGGCGTCGCGCCGGCCACCGTACAGGGTGGCCGGAAATTTCAAAAAAGGTAATTTTTTATATTTTCTTTTTTGCACGAATATGAACTCTTTTTTTGGGGAAAAAATAATAGAAATAAATAAGTAATAAAAGAAAAGAAATATAAGCGAAAACCACCTTGGTGTGAATCTATTCGTTTGTTTTTTGAATCTGTTTTATATTTTTTTTGCTAAAATGTTCTTACAAAATCAAAAGAAAACCCCCCATTTTACCAACATAAAGTATGGTACCCCCCTTTACATCGGTTTATGCTTGGTCATTTTACAAGATTTTTTTATTATTTGTTGCAGTCTTTTCTTCTTGTAGATGACAGTGCAAGTGGAGGGCAGGTGCGGCTGTAGCAGGTGGCCGGTGGTATCGGTGGCAGAGGGTTGGTGGCTGAAGACCCTAGGTGCGGCGCACCTAGGGTTGCTGCTACTTGTTCTTCTTTTTTTTTTTTGAACATGGGCTAGGGTAATTGATGTATTGGGTTTGGGCTTGCTGTTTTTGGGTTTAATTTAGTTTGTTGGGCTGGGGTAAATTTGGGCTTTGTACACACATCATCAAAATAAATAGCTCGTTAATTTTTTCACTTAGTTCCGGATCATCTGATAAAAATTAAAAGTTAAAAAACTAACCAAAAGAAAAGGGATTTTTTATTTTTAATATTTTGAGGGCAAAGAGAAAAAAGGGACATTTTGCCTAAATTGAATTTAGTCTTTTCTAAGTTGTGAATAGTAAAATCTGATGTAAGAATCAAATTTGCAAGGCTGAATTCCAAATTTTAGAAAAAGATATAAAAGATCTAAAATAATTTTAAATAAAAGTTAAAAGCATAAGAAGCAAATAGAAACGTGAAAGATAAAGATGTGTGGTTACAAATCATGTTTCATCTAACACAACCTTCTACTGTTCAAACAATCACCATTAACATCACATCATGCAGATTACAACAACTAAGGCCATCACCCATTTTTACCAAATCTCCTACACCCTTCCACACAACACCACACACCTGTGATGTTGCGCCTTCTCTGTTTCTTAAACTTGAGTGGAATATCATTCAAATGCTTCAGGGAGATTCCAAAGGCAATACCAGTGGACGGTAAAGTTGCATTCGGATTCTTTACATTCTAGGGCCTGCCCATTGCAAACCTCACCACATACTATACATGGAGGGCAATTCCAGATGTTTTTCACAACAGTTAATAGATGTTCATGGCTATAGTCTTTCAATTTGTTCCCAAGCTTCATATATGGGAGATCCCCAATAGCACAATTGAGATGAAGAGAGTTATCACAATCAGCACAGTAGTAAAACCAATCATTTGGCTCTCTTTCTTTCTCGCAGAGATCACAGTAAAATTGAGAAGGCTCAGAATCATCAGAATAAGTCAAAATAAGAGGATGCCTGTCATACTTGTACCAAGCAGTGAGTGGTAGTGTTGCACAACCTACATCTAAACTGAAATCACAGCGCCTCATGCATCTATATGCAACATCCCATGATGGTAGTTCTCTGAAACAAGCACTGCAACTCGTTCCCTCTTTGTCGTGGAAAAGAAAGAGTGAATGCTCATGACTTGGGTGCTTCAAGGTGTCCGACAATAACATACATTGAATGTCAATTTGGAAGCTGCAATCTCCTTCGTAGCATCTGTACCTAAATCCTTGATACACACAACCACAAGCATCGCACTGTGAATAACCGTACTCATCGTCTGAGTTTGAGAGAGTAAGCAAATGCTTGTGAAATGGGTGTGGCATTTCTTTAGGCAATTCAGCGCAATCTTTGTGGAGAAAGAACTTGCATTGCTCACAACTATAAAAAGGAGTTGATATAGGTCTTATGCACCCATCGCACTGACTATCATCATCTTTGGTCTTCCCACTAAAAGTGAGTCTTAAATTATGATCATGATAGGAATGCTTGATCTCACTTGCCACCATTAGCTCCCCAATACGGATTTGTTCAACAACATCAGTAATCAAATTCCAAGGTTCATCTACCACTTCCTCGGACCTCTCATCATAGCCTTCCAGCATAATTCTTCCATCCCAAATTGCTTTATCAGTTGCACAACGTACATGAGCAATATAACGGCAACAAGAAGCAGGACAACAGTAATGGCCATAGTTTATATCAACTTCCGTGTAACAAATTTTGCACATCCAATCCTCAACTTGAATTTGTCGAAGAGAATAGGAAAGAGAAATCGTGTGACTATGTCGTGTTATCATGATGTGGCGTGGCAATGAAATGCAATTCTTGTGGACAAAAAGCACACAGGTATCACAGTGATAAGGGGAGTGATCCCCGTCAGTGCCACAAAAATCACAAACAAACGACATTTTTCTAGATACAAGCATCCACGGGTGTTCATGACTTGCAACTGTGATTGTTGGTGGTGAAAAAAGAAAATCATCAAGTGAAAGATCAAAGTTGCATAAAGAGCAGGAATAAACAAACCCCTTCCATTGGATTCTGCACAAATAGCAACTACATTTCTGGGGATGAGTAGGCGGTTGTGGCAAGAGAGTAAGAGGATGCTTACGGTCATAGGGGTGATTAATCTCAAGGGGTAGTTCAGCACATTCCTTATGAAGGTTAAAAATAGTATATGTGCAATCTGAGCAGTGGTAAATTGGACCAGATATTGGTTTCTGACATCCGGAGCAATGAGGCTCGATTTCGTTGTTATGATTTTGAATGAAGAACAAAGGATGGGGGTGCAAAGAATTAGGAAAATTTGCAGCAATGGATGATTGAAGCAAAGCACAATTGATGTGCAGATCGAAACTACAATCACTACAATTATAAACAAATCCCCCAAATTTCTTACCACACAAATCGCAAATTCCTGACATATAACGATCTGAATTTGGCAGAAGAGTGAGAGGGTGTTTGGGGTGGAAGGGATGCTGAATCTTAGGGGCTAACTCTAACTCAGCACATCCCTTGTGAAGATAAAACTCACATTGATTGCAACCATAGCTCCAGCCCTCTACAGGTTTCTCACACCCAAGGCAAAGAGCTGCTTCTGGGTCTACTTCTTCGCTTGCAACAGTCTTGACATTTGAAGAAGACCAAAGGATGTGGATGACTGAAATGTTGAAGTTCCATGGTCTCCCCCTCTGTCCTACTCTCACACTCACTCATTCCCATTACAAGAAAACCCTTGAGTTTGCTTCACTTTACTCTACCCTTTGTGGTATACTTTCTTAGGTCTTGCTTTTGTCCTTAAAGAGAAGAATCATTTTCGTCGTATACTTGTGAGACTATTTGTCAATATTTCTTTTCCCATAATAGCCCAGCATTTCCATTCTAAGGATAAGAATATGGAACATTCAATTTTCCCATAAATTTGTTAGAGTTTGAAAAAGAAAATAATAATTTTTTTTATAATTGAGTTTTGTTTAAATTAATTAAGAATTTGAAATATATTTACTTTAATCAATCTTTATTAAAATGCGTCTTTAATAATATACTTTAAGTTTTAAATATATATTTTAAGTTTAAAATATATATTTTAAGTTGAAAATTTTAGTATATATTTGCTTCAATTTTCTTTATAGTTTACATTTCTTATAATTAATTTTAATTTTTTATTTTTAGTACATATTTAATATATTCATGCATATCAACATTTAGAGCATCAACAATTACATGACAATATTTATAAGGAATTTATCTTGAATTAATTTTTTAAATATAATCAACATGTGAAATATTATTATAGTGACAAATAAAGATTCAAAAGCTATGCCACATTGTTATAACCTATATATATATATATGATTTTTAAAAAATATGAAAAGAATTGAGAACATCAACAAAAAGAAATTAGGCAACAAAGTTAAATTCCCTAATGGTTGAGCATGTATATGACAAGATTTTCCTAGAAAGAACATTAGAACGAATGTAATTGATTAGTAGAGAACTCCAGAACTAAAGAATGTCACCGAACACAAGTCGTCTCTAAAAACTATCATCGAAACGAAATCCAAGCGAAATCAGGATGTGAACTCGAAAGGCTGAGGGGGTTAAGGTTCATCATCGACGGCCATAACTGATGAGGAACACTGTTGAATGCTGCTGATCCGGCTTTCCTTTCTTGAGGGATTTTAACAAGCTTATTATGGAATCATGTTTAATGTCCTCTTGATCGATGTTGGATAAGGGTTGGTGGGTTAAGGATGATTTCGATTGTCTTCTCTTCAACTAAAAGGTGTTTTCAACTCGAGTAAGCTATGATTTTGACTGGTGGTGTTTAGGGGTGATAAGAACATGTTTTAACCTAAGGATGAGTAAAGAGGGTGTGTAGGCAACTTTCAAGAGTGTTTAATTATGAAGGTTTTGATGTTGCTCCTTGTTTTGGCATATGATATTTGGGGTTGTAATTAAAGAGTCACGGAGGCAATAGGTTTGCAGTTACTGCATTGCTGCCAATTTGTTGGATGCTTCTTTTATGGTGTTTATTTAATTTCTAAGGGATGCTCACAAATTGACAACATGAGATGATGTCTTGAAGTTGATCTCTTTTTCGATTTGTGTCATGAGCTGTGGTGTTCGCAAGTGTCATTGTGGTTATCTTTTTGATGCTTCCCTATGGATGTTGTGGTTTTTGTATCAGTTTTAATTTTATTGCAAGGAATGTTTTTCTTCTATATGCGGAAGGTTTGGTTCGGTGTTGTCTTGGTAGGTTGTAAGACTCAGACGGTAAGGAGACAATTCGAGGAGTCTGCAATGTTGACCAGACACAACAGTTTGATATTACTAAATTCATAGCACAACCACTGACCCAAAGCTACAATACAGTTACAAAAAGAGAGGGGAAAAGGTGCGACAAACATCAATCACAAACAGCCGAGTAAAAACAGAACCTACCTGCTCTGGCTCTGAGTAAAGGACAACCCAGTCCTAGAACTGCCAAACCAATGAAATGACTCTTTTGATGTCTTCATAAACTTCTTCATCAGTAGTTCCTAAAGCTCCAAACCAAGTCCTAAGCATTCAGCATGTTGGATAACCTACATAAAAGCGTTCAATGTTATATTTCATATTTACTCCCGGGTAATGCTATTTTCTCCACCAATTTGTGTCCTTTCTGAAACCTCAGAACCCTAATTTAAAAAAAACGAAAGAACAATAAAAACATTGAGCATGACTAACTATCCACAGAAGCAAATAAGAAAACCAAATTCTAAATTTCACGAAAGAAACCAACTACTACAAAACTTGAGAGCATCAGGAATAACCATTCTCTTAGTCTTATCATATGGTGCAGGATTCCCATCGTAAGCCTTCAATTTCAAACGAAAGCTGCCACTCCATGCTTAGTCTTTGCGAGGAATCATCCTGCAATCAAAGCGAATATCAATTACCATAAGGAAAGTCAAAATGAAGCCCAGTTATATACTTCACTTCATATATGCTGAAGCCAAACGCATTGCCTTTGCACCATAAGATTCATAGACCTTGTCAGCTATTAGTTTTCTCTCAATCCAACAATAATAACCTCAAGCACACTCATTCTACTCTCTTTCACTTCGTCCCTACATTTTACCAATAACCAACTATAACAAAACACACAGATCTCTAATAAGAAAAATCAATAGCAAGCTCTCATTATTAATTTTGATATCAAACATAACTAAACACACAGATTCCTTTGGTTCTTTTGCAATATTTATTCCAATATCCAAATCATAGAACTGCAAATAAATGGAAAAAAATCTCTCAAAAAGTTTATAATAAAGGCTTCCTAAATTACCAAGCATCAAAAACCCAGAAATGTCCATCCTTTTCATTCACAGACCAAATAAAGAACTATGAAAACACACTAAAAGGGAAAAAAAATCTCTCAAAAAGAAAAACACACCCACGAATGGTACGCCAGAGGATGTTAGAGGAGCAGGAAACTGGATGAGACCATGAGAAGGCTTAGTGTTCATACGCTTCCTAAGAAACCTCATGAGATTCATCTTCTGGCTAACCAATCCACCCCACATGCATATCTCTTTACATCTCACCACCACTACTTTTTGACCATTCAGCAACTCTTTGGCCAATATGGAAGCCAACCTTCCCAGCATGTGATGCCTTGCATCCACCGCTACCCTTTTGGAGCACATGCCTCACCCTGAAACCATCTCTTCTTCTTCCTCTTTGCTTGGTAGCTTAGCTTAGGCCTCTTTTTAATGGAATTGGCATGGCTGACCTCGTTTTAGGAATAGTTATTCATATGTTGGATCCTATGGAAGAGGCGGTGGGAGTTGAGTTTATCAGAGCTGATAGCTTCCCACGCCTGCATGCTTCCCTGATTCACACTAGAGTTGTAGATTCCTTGCAAATAAAAAGAGAATTTTATAGGAAATCTCAACATAATCACTGTAAAAAAAAAGGTATTCTTGATCGTTTATGAACTAAAAATTGAGAAATAATGCAAAAAGGATTGTGATTGTCGGTGACAGAAAATTAAGTTTTACTTTCAACATAATCACTAGAATTGTTATTTTCTGTCAATAATTAGTGTTTGCTCCGATCTGGTAGATAAAAATGAGAGCATTCAATGGTTATTGGAAAAGTAAGGGAAATATACATTTTGGTACTTGAACTTAGCTTCAGAGTTCAAATTGATACCTAAGGTTTTTTTTTTCAATTAGGTACTTGAACATGAATTCAAAGTTCCATTTGGTATTTTGGTCCAACTAAGTACCTAAGCTTAGCTTCTTGATTTAAATTAATACCTGAATTTGATTTTTTTATCTAAATTAATACTTAGTTATTTGAAAATACCAATTTGAACTAAAAAACTATGTTGTAGAAGTTTGTCATTTGTGACTAAAATTTAAATCATTAAATGTGTTTAACAATTAATTTGAATCAGATCATATTAAATTAAATTAATTATAAATAAATCTATTTATAGGTTGAAGGCTTAATATTAAAATTGTCCTTTAAAATATACTCATTTGCTTAAATAAGTACCCAAACATTTTTTTTGATCAATTTGAGTATCTAAACTATATTTTTTCTTACATTTGTACCTCGTTAGTCCTTCGTTAGTCAGCCGTTAATCAACCTTGGTCAATGATGATGTGGCTCAATCACCAATAGACATGTGGCAAAATTAAAAAAAATAAAAAAAAATTATTTTTCTGTAAAAGACACAAGGCAATTGGTACATTAAAGATACTTAATTTGGTTATTTGCACTTTAGAGTTTCAGAGTACAAACAAAATTCTGAATTGGAAGAAGGCCATAAATAAAATTAAGAGTCCACTAAATCAAACTAACAAATACAAAACCTTCACCCACAAACTTACAATCCTACTATAAGAAAGCAAATCCAATACATGAAAAGGAAAACACCAATTTCAGGCTCAAAATTTATTTTTTTGAGGGTCATTTTCCCAAACATGTGGTGGATGGATTTAAAGGGAATTGTGAGACAAAGAATCAATGTTAAAGAAAGAAAGGAGGAAATTTTTTTTTATGAAAATATAATTGAAGGGTTAGCAGAGGGAAAGGGTTGGGTGAGGATGGTGGGGGACCGTGGGAGAGGAACAGGGTGTGAAAATATTTCTTAATATTATTTTTAATTATGAGATGATTTACTTATGTGACTTTTTTTATACAAAGAATGAGATGGTTTACTTATGTGGCTTTTTTTTCCACGTGCTTATTACTTATTGGGCCACATCATCATTAATGTTGACTAATGGTTGACTAAGGGAGAACTAACAGCGTACCAATGCGGGAAAAAATTACTGTAAGTACTCAATTTGACAAAAAAAAGGTTTAGATACCCATCTGAGAAAATGAATATAATTTAGGGGGCAATTTTTATACTAAGCCTAGATTGAACTGGGTAGTGTGAAGGCAAAGTTTAACTTTAGGGTACAAATACGGGGAGTGATCTCCGTCAGTGCCACAAAAATCACAAACAAACGACATTTTTCTAGAAACAACCATCCACGCGTGTTCATGACTTGCAACTGTGATTGTTGGTGGTGAAAAAAGCAAATCATCAAGTGAAAGATCAAAGTTGCATACAGAGCAGGAATAAACAAACCCCTTCCATTGGATTCTGCACAAAGAGCAACTACATCTCTGGGGATGAGTAGGCGGTTGTGACAAGAGAGTAAGAGGATGCTTACGGTCACAGGGGTGATTAATCTCAAGGGGTAGCTCAGCACATTCCTTACGAAGGTTAAACAATTTAGGATAAGTGCAATCTGAACAGTGGTAAAATGGACCAGATATTGGTTTCCGACACCCCGGGCAATCAGGCTCGACTTGCTTGTTATGATTTTGAATGAAGTGTAAAGGATGGGGGTGCAAAGAATTAGGAAAATTTACAGCAATGGATGATTGAAGCAAAGCACAAGTGATGTGCAGATCGAACTCACAATCAAAACAATTATAAACAAATCCGTCAAAATTCTTACCACACAAACTGCACACGGTTAGGCCCCCAGAATAAGGTGATTTTGGAAGACGAGTGAGAGGGTGGAAGGGGTGGAAGGGATGCTGAATCTTGGGGGATAACTCTAACTCAGCACATCCCTTGTGAAGAAAAAACCGACATTGATTGCAGGCATAGCTCCAGCCCTCTACAGGTTTCTCTTTCTTTTCAAGAAAGGGGGTTTTTCTTAATATTTTGAGGGCAAAGAAAAAAAAAGGATTTTTTTGCCTAAATTGACTTTATTCTTTTCTAAGTTGTGAAAAGTGTTGATTTATCTTTGAAATGAAATTACAATAAAATCTGGTGGAAAATTCAAAAAATTTAGGATAAGATCTAAAATAAATAAAAAATTATTTTCTAGAATTTAGGCATAATAATATTATTTTGAATATGAAGTATAAATGCTTACTGATTAAGTGAAATAAAATGAACCTACATTGTAAAGCTAAAACATATGTACACTTTTTTTTATGGCAGGTTGATTTAAGGTTACAAAATCTTGATTGATTTATGTCACAAACCTCATACATTTCTACTTTTTAAAAATAACAAGATATACCAAATTCGATCTTCAAATGCTAAATTTAAGATTTTTAGATAAATAAAATTGAGAAATTATTTATACATTTCATGGTCTTAACATTCACTCACAATTTTTATGAATGGAGGAATAGAAAGATAATAAAAATATTTTCTTCTCATCACTAATTTTAGATAAAAGTTGAAAGGATAAGAATCAAATAGAAAAGTGAAAGATACAGTTGTGTGGTTACAAATCATGTTTCATCTAACACAATCTTCTACTGCTCAAACAACTATCATAAACATAACATAATGCAGAATACAACAACTAAGGCCATCACCCATTTTTACCAAATCTGCTACACCCTTCCACACAACACAACACACCTCGCATATTGTGCCTTCTCTGTTTCTTAAACTTGAGTGGAATATCATTCAAATGATCCACTGGAGATCCCATTCGCAATACCGATGGACGGTAAAATTGCATTCAGATTCTTTACATTCTAGGGCCTGTCCATTGCAAACCTCACCACATACCTTACATGGAGGGCAATTCCAGATGTTTTTCACAACAGTGAGTGGATGTCGATGACCTGTACCTTTGATTCTGTTCCCAATCTTCATATATGGGAGACCCCCAACAGCACAATTGAGATGAAGAGAGTCATCACAATCAGCACAATAGTAAAACCAACGATTTGGCTTTCTTTTTTCTTCGCAGAGATCGCAGTAAAGTTGAGAAGGCTCAGAATCATCAGAAAAAGTCAAAGTAAGAGGATGCCTGTCATACTTGTACCAAGCAGTGAGTGGTAGTGTTGCACAACCTACATCTAAACTGAAATCACAGCGCTTCATGCATCTATATGCAACATCCCTTGAGTGTAGTTTTCTGAAACAAGCACTGCAACTCGTTCCCTTGTTGTTGTGGACAAGAAAGAGTGGATGCTTATGACTTGGGTGCTTCAAGGTGTCCGACAATAACATACATTGAATGTCAAATTCGAAGCAGCAATCTCCTTTGTAGCATCTGTAGCTAAATCCTTGATACAGACGACCGCAAGCACCGCATACTGAATAACCATACTCATCGTGTGAGTTTGAGAGGGTAAGCAAATGCTTGTGAAATGGGTGTGGCATTTCTTTACGCAATTCAGCGCAATCTTTGTGGAGAAAAAACTTGCATTGTTCACAACTATAAAAAGGATTTGATATAGGCCTCATGCACCCATCACACTGGCTATCATCTTTGATCTCGCCACTAAAAGTAAGTCTTAAATTATGATGATGGTAGGAATGTTTGATCTTACTTGCTACCATAATCTCTTCAATACTTATTTGTTCAATAACATCAGTGATCAAATTCGAAGGTCCATGCCTCTCATCATAGCCTTCCTTGATAATTGTTCCATCCCAAATTGATTTATTGGTTGCACAATGTGCATGAGCAATATAATCACAACCAGAAGCAGAACAACAATACCTACCATAACTTGTATCAACTTCCGTGAAACAAATTCTGCACATACAATCTTCAACTTGATTTTGTTGAAAAGAATATGAAAAACAAATCACGTGATAATGTCGTGTTATCCTGATGTTGCGTGGCAATGAAATGCAATTCTTGTGGACAACAAGGTTGCATGTAGCACAAAGATAGGGAGAGTGATCTCCGACAATGCCACAAAAATCACAAATAAATGACATTTTTTTGGATATAAGCATCCACGGGTGTTCATGGCTTGCATTGGTGATTGTTGGTGGTGAAAAAATATAATCAACTGAAAGCTCAAAGTTGCAAAGCGAGCAGGAATAAACAAACCCGCTCCATTGGATTTTGCACAAATAGCAACTACATTTCTCGGGATGTGCTGGTCGCTGAGGCAAAAGAGTAAGGGGATGCTTACGGTCACAGGGGTGATTAATTTCTAGGGGTAGTTCAACGCATTCCTTATGAAGAGTAAAGAATGTAGGATAAGAACAATCAAAACAATGGTAGATCGGACCAGATAATGGTTTCTGACATCCGGAGCAATCGCGCTCAACTTCCTCGTTATGGTTTTGAATGAAGTGTAAAGGATGGTGGTGCAAAGAATGAGGAAAATTTGTAGCAATGGATGATTGAAGCAAAGCACAATTGATGTGCAGATCGAACTCACAATCAAAACAATTATAAACAAATCCCTCAAAATTCTTACCACAAAAACTGCACGCGGTTATGCCCCCAGAATAAGGTGATTTTGGCAGAAGAGTGAGGGTGGAAGGGGTGGAAGGGATGCTGAATCTTGGGGGCTAACTCTAACTCAGCACATCCCTTGTGAAGATAAAACTCACATTGATTGCAGCCATAGCTCCAGCCCTCTACAGGTTTCTCACACCCAAGGCAAAGAGCTGCTTTGCTTGCAACACTGTGAGCTTGGATGAAGACCAAAGGATGGTGATGGCTGAAATGTTGAATTTCCATCTATCTTTCTTTCCAACTCTCAGATACTGTGAAATTATTTAGAAGAAGAAGAACAAAAATAAAATTGCTTCATCAAATTAGTCCAGGCCTCATGGTTAGAAGATTCTTTTCTTGGGTGTTGGTTTTGGTCTTCATAAAGAAAGGAATATATTGATCCTTTGCCCAATTTTCAAAATTCTAAGCATAGATATAGATATAATTAAACAAATAAAGAAAGAAAGAAGAAAGAAACATCAGAAGAAAGTATGAGGAAGAAGGAAGTAGGAGAGGACACTTTTCTTGGGAAAATTTCGTTGCTTGCTCTCCACGTTTCATTCCAATGATAGCGGTCCCGAGTTAACAAGTACACATACATTCAGGGAGCAAAACTAACACCATGTTTGGTTGGGTGTATTGGCTAGGTGGCCCTACCTAATCCCCCCTTATTCCTATGTTTGGTTCATGGTATTGCTAATACCATTGTAATACATTACTGACCTAATCGGTGAAATCCACCGATTTGTAATCCGTCCCTTTTGCCCAGATTAGGCGCCGCTTCAGTTTTCCCTCTCTGTTTTACCCTCCCATAGGCTTCCCCTTTGTTTCTCTTCTGTTCCTTCTAGCCTCTGCCGATTTGCTCCCTCCATTTCTTTTCTTTTCTTTTTCTGCCCTCTGTTTATTTTCTTTTCTTTTCTGCCGTTTTGCTCCCTTTGTTTCTCTTCTTTTCTTTTCTGTCGATTTGCCAGTTTCTGCCGATTTCCGAGTTACTGCAACTGAAAGGTAGGTTTCTAACTCTCTGTCAACCTTCTTACTGTCTTTTGTTTTTTCTGCATGTAAGCAGATTCGAATCACTGCCTTGTTAGTGCCCTTTTCATTCGTGTCTAGACACTCATCGTCTTCTCTGAGAATCGATTTCATTTGTCAGGTAAAATCCCCATATTTTGCCTATTATTATTTCCCCTTTATTTGCATTCTTGCCTGTTGATTTCTCTGTTCTATTTTTCTTTCTTTACACCTAAGTTCGTCGGCAGTTGTTCTTCAAGACACACTCCGTTGGAGCTGCTTAGAAGCTAGTAGCATTGTTGTAAGCTTAGTTCATCTCTTTCTTTGCCGTGTTTCATTTTTAGACTGCAACTTTCTCTTCTTTCCCCCTCTCTTGTAATTTAAGCAGATTTTATGTTGCTATAGTGATTTGGGTTTTTCTTTTTCTGTTTTAATCTTTTTTACAGAAAGAAGTGATGCTTTTGATGAATTGGGTATCGATATTTCTATGGTTTTTTGCTCTTTTTTGTCCAAAAGAAGTTGCTTTTTCAACCGAGGATTGCATTTAGGTAAGCAATTCTCTTGCCCAAATAGTGAAGACATTGTATTCAGAGCGATTTGTGTTAATTTAAAGCATAGAAGATGGAAATTCTTGGATCAAGTGTTCCCAAGTCTTACAAATGCATTGGTGAGTCGTGTTGTTGGCGAGTTTCAGAACTCACCTCAGTTAGCCTTGGAATTTTACGATTGGTTTGGGGAGAAAAACAGTTTTAGGAAAAGATGATGTTATGATGATTGTTTCTGTTTTGTTTATAAGTTGGATATGCATTCAGGGGCCTGCACGTTCTTGAATTGGCCTGTTCTTTCCTTTCTCATTACCTAGAGCTCTAAATCTCATAGGTTCAAAGGAGTAGACATTTGACAGTTAAAAGCTCTTGCAACACTGATCTAGGAAGATGATGGAGCATTTCGGTTCTGATGCAAGATGTTTCCACCTGATGCAAGATGTTTTGAAATCTCAATGTTTGTTTCATTTCTCTTTTCAATTCCAACATTGCAATGTGTTTTTCTCGTCTTTGTTTGCCTAATAAAGCAGGTACCTTTTTGTTAAATTTTTTCTTGATCTGTTGGCCAAGAGTTTGGGCTAAGATTTGCATTTCAACTTTAGGTATTATTCTTGTTTATGCTGTGGAGACTCGTATCTATATATAAACTAAACTATTGAACCACTTCTGAGTAATTTGCAAATAATGAATGAATCAACTTCTCAAGCTAGTATTAAGTTGTGTCACTTTCATCTGCGCATAATGTGATGGTTTGATAGTTGAAATTATGGATGATCTGAATCTAGCTGTAGGTGATTAAATATATGATCACCAAAGTAGTGGCATCCATCTAAAGTAGTTTTCTACCTTCCTGGGCTGAGTTCAGTTAAGTCTATATCATCATCCTTCCCTTGGCATATTGCATTCATTTTAGCTATAGAGTTATTTGCACAATTGGTGATTATCGTTTGACATTTCTCAATCTTCTATACTGGCCTAGTAGTCATTCTTCTCTCCTAACCTTTCTCATATGTGATCAACTGTACTGTTTTATTGCAGGCGCAGTCTCCTAACTACAATGCTACCCTGAAACAAATTTTTCCCAATATTCAGCAAATCGATTCTGAGGTATTTGCTTAGAAATTTTGGTAGGTTCTGGACTGTTGTAGTTGAATGTTCATAAATTTGCAATCACACGTGTAGTATGCTAACGGTAAACATCTCCAGTCCCTTGTTGTCTGGAGCTTGTGAGTTTGCATATGTTGCTAGGGGAAAACAGGGTTCTGAAAGTGATCCCTAATTCTTTGAAGGGGATTAACCATGATATGTTTATTTATTAAATGCAGTGTTGTTAATAATTGTTTTGAACATTCTTAATCTCTTGAATTGTTGACCTGTTTCCAACTTTTTAATAATATTTCAAGCTCTCTTGTAAACAATAATGTATGGCTTTCTATGTTGTGGGTCAGTCCAGAAATTCACATAAGATGCATGGTCATTTGTTAAAGAAGAAATGCAAATCCAAATTTTCATTTATAATTGTTGTACTAACCACATTTTACTCATCATTTCAATAATGGCTTCCATTTAAGGCACCGTAACAATGTACTAAAATTACTTGTAATTCCAATGCCAGGAGATATAATCAATATCACACATTGCTCTAGCTCTAAGCAGCTCAAAGATGCAAGATGAAGTTCTAGAGAAGTTCATAAACGCCACAATAAATCTCCGCACCTTTTTTAAGTAACTATCAACGAACAGAAAGGGAAATGAGAAGAAGCAACTATCCTCTGTAGATTATACCATTTCATGAAATGCAAATAGATGATCATGGGACAAGAAATCGACCAAATATAAAATAACAGAGAAATATGATTATTTAAAAGTATACAAGGGAAAATTATATATTTAATATTAAGAATTTTATTTAAAAGTATGATTATTTAAAAGTATACAAGGGAAAATTACAGAGAAATATGATTATTTAAAAGTATTCATTTAAGAATATTTAATATTAAGAATTTTATTAAATTGTATATTTTATTAAATTATATTTAATAATAATTATTATAAATTATATTTTATAGTATTATATATTATGATTTTAGTAAATTCATTTAAGAATATTTAAATATTAAGAATTTTATTAAATTATATATTTTTATTAAATTATATTTAATAATAATTATTTTAAATTATATTTTATAGTATTATATATTATGATTTTATTAAATTCATATAAGAATATTTAATATTAAGAATTTTATTAAATTATATATTTTTATTAAATTATATTTAATAATAATTATGTTAAAATATGATTAAATTATTTATTATTTATATTAATAATCTTATTAAAATTTAATAACAATAACAATAATCATTTACCTAAACAAATTTATGCTGAGGGTATTCTAATCATTTTAGTTTTTTCCATTATGCTATTACACCTCTATTCTATTCAACCAAACACAAGATTACTATTACGCCTCTATTCTATTACATTCAACCAAACAATTGATTTGCCATTACGCCTCTATTCCAATACAGCGAACCAAACGTGCCCTAAGGGTGTGCAATAGTCGGGTCAAACTGACTAAAGCAATTCAACGGGTCGATTTTAATTTTGTCGAGCATGATGTAGGTCCGGTAAATTTATTTTTGTTTTGGAAATCCAAAATTAAATAAAACTAAGATAGATGCAACTTAACAAGCAAATGTCTCTAAAATAGTAGAAAAATTGACAATAAAATAAGAGTTATACAATATCCAAATAATAACAACATAATAGTGAAATGACAGCAAAACAGTGAAAAACAACATGAAAATGTTTTTTTTTTGTGCAAATTCGAGCTGGGTCCAGGTAAAAAAAAAACCTTACTCGAGGTTTGACTCATTTTTTTACCTAAACAAGCCTTAATTTTTGTCCAAATATATTTCGAGCTAATATTTTTGCCTAAATTCTCTCACTTTTCAAGCAAGTCTTCGGGCTGGGTCACCCAACTCATGAACACCTTTAGTTTTAAAAAAAGAAGCAAAGCTTTCAAGTAACTTTTTTGAACAATCACTAATTTTTACCGAGATAGTGCTTGGAAAGTCATCTGATAATTAGATTTAGGTGTAATTACTTGTAATTACCTAAGAATGTCATGTTTTTATAAGCATTATAATTTATGGATCCCACTGAATTGGTTGTAATCGGAGCACCCCACTTATACTTTCCAATTTTTAGGGGACGGTGAGAATTAGAATAATTACGTATATAATTACACCAAAATCTAATTTTTTTTAAAAATTTATATTTTACAAGTTATAAAAATTACATCATAAGTATAAACACATATGATTATTTGATATCGTTGTAGCAAAAAAATTATATTATAAATTCTAAAAAAATGTAATATAAAAATAATCTATGTATCTTATAAAATTATAACAAAAATTATATTATTTAAATCCTAAAAAAATTCTAAAGTTTAAGTATCAAAAAAAAATTTAAAAGCGAAGATACCATATTAGATATTTTAATAAAGTATAGGGGTTGAACATGCCATTATCATTCTGTTTATCATTACAATTTTGGAGGAGATAAATTACACAATACTTGAATTTTTGTATTTTTGTTATTTGGATTCAACAGTGGATTTTAACATTAAAAAATATTTTTGGGATTAATAAGAATTTTTAAAACTTTTAAAAATTTTGAAAAAATTAGTGAGAATTTTTAAAAATTTTGAGAGAACTTAAATAAAAATTTCAAATTTTCTTATATTTAGTTTTGTTATTTTTAGCTTTGAGCTATTATAAGACCTATAAAAGGCTAGAACTATATGAATTTATTCATCAATTCAATATAAATAATATTTTCTCATTTGAGTTAAAAGTTCGTTTCTCTACTTGTAAGCGCAACATGCTATATTTAGAATCTTCAGATGATCCGAATGTGGGTTCGAGAGATTGAAGTACCATTTAGAGTTCATTTAGGATTTTTTAAAAAAGAATAAGGAAGAAAATATTTTTTATTAATGGAAAAAGAGTTTACTTTAATTTATTAATATTTTAAAATTGGGAGCTTCATATTAAATTATTTAAGAATTTTAAATTTTAAAAATAGTAATTAAAAAAAGTCAAACATTAAGTTTTAATATTTAATATCTTTTTAATTTTATAAAATAATTAATTTTTACTGACGTGACACACATGTATTGTCATGAATGTCACATAAACGTTAATCATTCCCATCATCAAAATTAACGGCTCGTTAACTTTTTCACCTAATTCTGGATAATTTGATAAAAATAAAAGTTAAAAAGCAAAATAAAAGAAAGGGGTTTTTCTTAATATTTTGTGGGCAATGAAAAAAAAAGGACTTTTCGCCTAAATTGACTTTATTCTTTTCTAAGTTGTGAAAAGTGATTTATCTTTGAAATGAAATTACAATAAAATCTGATGGAAAATTCAAAAAACAAATAGAATAAGATCTAAAATACAGAAAAAAATTATTTTCTAGAATTTAGGCATAATAATATTATTTTGAATATGGAGTACAAATAATTACGGATTAAGTGAAATAAAATGAACCTAAATTGTAAAGCTAAAACATATGTACACTTTTCTTTTATGGCTGGTTGATTTAAGGTCACAAAATCTTGATTGATTTATGTCACAAACCTCATTAATTTCCACTTTTCAAAAATAATAAGATATACCAAATTCGATCTTCAAATGCTAAATTTAAGATTTTTAGATAAATAAAATTGAGAAACCATTTATACATTTCATGGTCTTAACATTCACTCACAATTTTTATGAATGGCGGAATGATTTTCTGTTTAAATTCCGAAATTCAACATTATGTTCATTATTTTAGTATTTTCATGGTTCAGATAAAAATATTTTCTTATCACAAACTAGAAACCAATTCTTCAATCTCATCACTAATTTTACATAAAAGTTGAAAGGATAAGAATCAAATAGAAAAGTGAACAAATCATGTTTCATCTAACACAATCTTCTACTGCTCAAACAACTATCATAAACATAACATAATGCAGAATACAACAACTAAGGCCATCACCCATTTTTACCAAATCTGCTACACCCTTCCACACAACACAACACATCTCTCATATTGTGCCTTCTCTGTTTCTTAAGCTTGAGTGGAATATCATTCAAATGATTCACCGGAGATCCCTACGGCAATCCCAATGGACGGTAAAATTGCATTCAGATTCTTTACATTCTAAGGCCTGTCCATTGCAAACCTCACCACATACCTTACATGGAGGGCAATTCCAGATGGTTTTCACAACAGTGAATGGATGTTTATGGCTATAATTGTTCATTTTGCTCCCAAGCTTCACATATGGGAGATCCCCAACAGCACAATTGAGATGAAGAGAGTTATCACAATCAGCACAATAGTAAAACCAACGATTTGGCTCTCTTTCTTTCTCGCAGAGATCGCAGTAATGTTGAGAAGGCTCAGAATCATCAGAAAAAGTCAAAGTAAGAGGATATCAAATTAACTTGTAAATATAATAGGATTATCGGTAGTTCTAGACATTATAATATTCGAAATAAATATTGCAATTTTCAGCTTAAATTAAAATGAGAATAATGGATGATTATTTATATAACAATTTCTTCCCTAGAAATAAAAAGAAAAGTGAAAACAATGGGAGCAGCATCAATTGAAATGCAAAGCCATGCACAAAAGGGTAATCAATATAACACATGTAAAGTAGGGAACATCTCTCATCCCATGCACAAAACACCGTTTGTCTCGAAAAACTATCACCGACCCGAAACCCGGGCAACATCAGGATGTGAACTCAAAAGGTTGAGGGGGCTGAGGTTCATCATCGATGGCCATAGCTGATGGGGAATTCTGTTGACCTGCTGCTGATCCACTTGCTGGAGAAGCCACAGATGCAAGCGCTTTGGTTAGGGACAGTGCCTCCGGTTCATTAGGGTGCAGGTCTCTAAGAACAAAACCAGATGGCGCCAACTTCACGGGTGCATATTGGCTGTCTTCTAGAAACTTGATGAACTTCTCCTGAGCAGGAACTACTCTTGCTGGGTTAGTCAAAATCTCGGATGAGGGCTCTGGCTCGGCTTTCTTCTCAGGAGGACCATCAACCTAACCAACTGAAGGATTCAATCAAAACATGAACTAGAAACACTAGACAACAATTTGGTGGTTTTACTTCAACCAAAACCATTCAATGTTTTATGTCATATTTACTCCAGGATAATGCTATTTTCTCAACCAATTTGTGTCCTTTCTGAAACCTCAAAACTCTAATTTAAAAAAATTGAAAGAATAAAGAAAACATTTGAAACATGACTAATTAGCCATTGAAGCAAGTAAGCAAACCAAATTCTAAATTCCGCAAAAGAAACCGACTACTCAAAAGCTCACTTGAGAGCATCAGGAGCTGTCGCTGGAATCCTCTCATAAGCCTTCAAGCGAGCAAGAGCAGCTGCTCCACGCTTGATCTTGTGAGGAATCATCTTGCAATCAAAGCATATATCAATTACCATAAGGAAAGTAAAAGTGAAGGTGAGTTATAAACTTTACTTCATATATCCTGAAGCCAAAACATTGCCTTTGCACCATAAGATTCATAACCTTCTCAGCTAATGCATGGTTTTCACTAAATCCAGCAACAATAGCACCTCAAGCACACTCATACCACTCTCATTCATTTCTTCACTACATTTTCCCAATAACCAAGCATAACAATCTCACAGATCTCTAATAATAATAATAAATCAATACCAAACCCTACCAATCATTCATTTTGATATCAAACATAACAAAACTCACAGATTCCTTTGGTTCTTCACAATATATTCCAATACCCAAACCACAGAATATAACTTCAAATAAATAGTTAAAAATCCTTGGGAAAAAAAAATCATGATAAACACTTCCCAAATTACCAAGCGTAAAAAACCCAGAAATTTCCATCATTTTCATTCACATCAGCAAATAAAGAACTTCAAGGAACTTCAAAAACACACTTGAATAAACCTCGAAAAGAAAAACACATCCACGAATGGTACGCTGGAGATCTTAGCAGAAGGCTTAGTGTTCATACAACTAATCCACCCGACATGCAAATCTCTTCACATCTCACCACCACTAATTTTTGGCCATTCAATAACTCCTTGGCCAATATGGAAGCCAACCTTCCTAGAATGTGATGCCTTGCACTCACCGCTACCCTTTTGGCACAGATGCCTGACACTGAAACCATCTCTTCTTCTTCTTCCTCTTTTGCTTGGTAGCTTAGCTTAGGCCAGCCGCTGCTGCTCTTTTTAATGGAATTGGCGAGGCTGACCTCGTTTTTGGAATGGTTATTCATATGTTGGCGCTTATGGAAGAGGTGGTGGGATATAAGTTTATCAAAGCCGATAGCTTCCCACGCCTGCATGCTTGGGTCAAGCATTTCAGCGAACACCCTGCGATCAAAGAAAAAATCCCTGATTTACACTGAAGTAGTAGACTTTTGAAAATAAGAAAAATTTATAGGAAATCTGAAGTCTCAACATAATCACAATAAAAAAAAAAGTATTCTTGATAGTTTAAGAACTAAAAATTGGGAAATAATGCAAAAAAGGATTGTGGTTTTCTGTGACTGAAAATTAGTGTTTGATTTCAACATAATCACTAGAGTTATTTTTTTGGTAAATGATTAATATTTGATCTGGTGGATAAAAATGATAGCTTTTTTTTTTTAATTTTAAATCAACAATTCTTAACTAAATTCAATATGAAAATTTTCTGAATTGAGTAAAAAAATTTTAAATCAAGTCGAGTTAACAAATTTTATTGTTTAAATATATAAGTAAGATTGATGCGTAAACATTTATTAAAACAATGTAGTTTTATCTTTTAATTTAATGGTTAATTTTTAATTTTAGAAATGGTAAACATTTATCAAAATAATATAGTTTTGCCTTTTCTTATTCAGATTTTTAGATAACTTTGAATTGTGTAATTCATATTTGAGTTAAATAAAAAATTTTGATTGCTTTATTCGTGTTTATTTGAATAACTCGAACTATTTAATTCAAAATTTAAATTTTTTATTAAGTTTTTCTAATCGAATCAGATTTTGCTCACTCCTATTCATGGGTTCTTGAAAAAGCTAAGCGATAAAAATAATGTTAAAATATGCAATATGTCCATCTAATTTTTATAAACTTCGAATATTTATTTTATTTTTAGTTATTTAATTATTTTATTATTCATATTTTAAATTTTAAGTTCAATGGATAGTTTTATTATTTTTTATTAAATGATTAGTATGATGTTTTGAAATAAAAAAAAATATTCATTTGGTAGCAATGCAACTAAAAAAGTAACAACTTGAGTTTATCAAAATAATTTTAATAATTGAATTTGAATTTTAAAATCTAACAAAATAGAAAAATTAAATTCTTAAAAGTACAAATACAAAAATTAAATTCTAAATTTACGAAAAATACTCAAATTTATAACAATTAGATTGGGGTTAAATCTATTACAATATTATTCACAATTTAGTTTTTTTAACAACCCATTCAATAATAATTAAATAAAAATAAAAATTTGAAAAAAATTTACATAACCAATTGAACTACTATCTTTTAATCTCAATTTTTCACAATAATTTATTTTATTTTCTGATTATATATTACGAATTAAATCTATTCATTAATAAATTTTAGTTCAATTGAATGGTTTAATTTTATTTCGACCACAGTTGAATTGTCCCCAAACTCAATTAATTTAAGATGCATTATGAAAAAATGATTAGAAACTAGATGATAAAAATACGTCAATTTTTGGTATTAGATTTTGTATTTTGCATAAACGTCTATAGATTTAATATTTGTACTTTAAGTTGATCAATTTCAGCTTTTAATTAGTTTTCATTCTTATACTTTTTGAATTTTACAAATTTAGTCTCGTTCAAACAATAATAATTAAACTATCGGGATAAAACTAGATTTGCTCATGGGTCAGGCCACTCGATTCGGCCCAAAGACCCTCCCGAAAAGTGAGAGGTTTTGGATGAAAATATAGGCCCGAAAAATGGGCTTGGGCAAAAAGTAATGCCCATTTTCTCGTGTAAGGCTTTTTTTGCCCGACCCGAATATGTAAATTTTTTTTATTGTTTTGTTGCTATTTTCTTGTTGTTTTTTTTCACTATTTTACTACCATTTTACTAGCATATTTTGTTGTTATTGTATAACTCTTATATTATTATTAATTTTGTTACTATTTTATAGTCATTTACTTGTTAAGTTGCATCTATCTTAGTGTTATTTAAGTATACATATTTTTTTAAAATTTATTTTCAATTTGTTGGAAAACATTTATTTTCATATTTTTAGTATTTTTAATGTAATATATATATTTTAAAAATTATATAAAAATAATATAAAAATTAATACGGGCAGGTCAGGGTCGGGCCCGGGTTTTAGCATTTTTATCCAAGCTAGCTTGGACAAAAATTTAAGTTCATTTTTGGGTCAAACCCAGGCCCGAGCCTAAAAACGAGTCTAAAATTTTAGTTGAGCTTTGCTCGAACCCGACCCAACCCATGAACACCTTTAGTTAAAACTATTCAGACATGATAAATTTAAATCTAGGACACCATAATCTTTAAACCCTTATTTGTTTTTTCATATTTTTTCATAAATAAATCTTTTCCATAATTTTTTAGACACATCATAGGCTTGTCAATTCCATAATCTAGTATTTATTAAAGGTTAAATTTTGCTATTAGCCATTGAATTTTGAATAAATTAGTGATTTGATCCGTGCACTCTAATTTGGTTATTTTTATCCTTATACTTTTTGAATTTTGAAATTTCAGTTCCGACTCAAGTAGTAACTATCAAATTCATTAAGTTAAATTCTGCTACTTCTAAAATTTTATGCACCCGTAACAACATGTTAGTTATGCTATTTCTATATAATATTCATAAAAAAATCATGTTATTTCAATTGATGAATTTAAAAACTTCTGTTTGAATCAACGCTAAATTTGAAAAATATAAAGATTAAAAAATCAAATTAAAAAATATAGATTAAATCTACAATTTACGCGTAGTATAAAACTAATAATATAATTTAACTTAACATATTTAATTACCACTATTTGCATCATAATTAAAATTTCTAATTTTAAAAATATAAACACTAAAATTAACCACTTTAAAATTTAAAAATAAAATTCACAATTTAAGGACTTAATTGCAAATATTCTATTGATTATGTCATGTTTATCCTAGTTATCAACATAGAGAATATTATTAAGGTTAATAAAGGTGAAGAATAAATTGCAGCAAAGCATAGCATAGTCATTTCAGTTGCATCATCCATGACGCAAATGATTGGGGTTGAAAATTCAATCCAAGACAAGTGTCTCCATTTGTTTGAAAAATAAAACCCTTAATGCAAAGATTGAAAATTGCATTTAAGCTAACCAAGAACAACCAAACCAGAGACCAAACATCACACACCATGGATGATGAAGTGAAGTTGTTTGGATTTTGGGCAAGTCCTTTCAGTCTAAGGGTCATTTGGGCTTTGAAACTTAAAGGTGTGGATTATGAATACATTGAAGAGGATATCCCTCACAATAAGAGCGAGTTGTTGTTGAAGTACAACCCGGTTTATAAGAAGATCCCAGTGCTTGTTCATGGTGGAAAGCCAATTGCAGAGTCATTGGTTATTTTAGAATACATAGATGAGGTGTGGCCACATAGTCCTTTGCTGCCGAAAGATGCTTATGAGAGATCCGTAGCCAGGTTTTGGGCCAAATTCATTGATGAAAAGGTATGTCTTATCAAGATGTTTTGTTTTGTTCTTCGAAGTTGGTCGTGTGTTTCCTTGTTATTGTCCTTGCTCTTCGATTGATTTACTCTTTTTTCTTTATTTTTTTAAGGTACGGTTTATGTTTGTTTCTAAGTGATTCATCTCTACTCGAATCTAAAAATTTAATTTAATTAATTTAACTTAATTTGATCATAAAAAGTCAATAACTTAAATAAGTGTTAATTGAGAGTGTTAAATTAGCTTTGAATTGGATCAATTTAGGTGAGATTAGTTCGAGTTTTAAAATTTTGGGTTATTTTGTGTTCGGATTAATATTGAGATCAAAATATTTCAAAATGTTTTAAGATGGATGATTTTTTGGGTTTAGTTTTTTTTCTTGGTTAACTAGTTAATTTTTTGGGATTAAGTTATATCGGGTTTAAGTAAAATTCAGGTTATTTGTTCACGGGATTTTGTATTCATTTTGAGTTTGGGTCATTTTGCATAAGGATCATTTTAAGTTCAAGTAATTTTTTTCGAATTTATATTCAAATTGATTGGAGCAATTTTTGAGTTCGAATGAGAATTGATAGGTATAATTCACCTAACGCAAACTCGAAAATGTATCAAGCAAGTAATTTAAAATGAATCAAATAAAAATCACTCAATAAAAAAAACCAACTTGAAACTTGAACCATAAAATGGCATGAATTTCAAACAACTCAAATCCAAAAAAATTGAAACTTGAAATGATAAAAAAAAAATTAAACTCGAATTGACATGATCTAAAATCAAATTTATGCATCCAATCGACAAGTCTAGTTTAAAGACATTTGTAGAGAGATCGATGATTAGGAGTGTTCAAATAGTTAACCGAACCGAACTAATATTAACAAAATTAACCAACTTTTTAATCCTTTAATCATTAACCGAACCCAAATTTTTTTCCAAAAAATTAGCTAAACTAAAATTTATATGTTTTTGTTTTTTGATTAAAACAAGTATAAAACATATATAAAAATGAATTAATTACCCGGTTTCGAACTGAATTAACCGATAATTAAACTTTTAAAAATCATTAGTTGACCTCCGACCGAATTAAATCAGTTAACCACCCGATTAATCAAATTGGATCGATTCAATCGGTTAATTTAGTTTTAACCGAAATTTGAACACTCCTATCGATTATATTTGACCCTAACATTATTAATATTATGCTTGCAGATTCGACCAATGTGGGAATTCTTTCATAAATTCGGCGAAGAACAACAAAAGGCAATCGAGAACAACTTTAAAATTCTGAGAACCATTGAGGAACATGGTCTTGGAGACAAAAAGTTCTTTGGGGGCGACCAAATTGGCATAGCTGATCTTGTTTTTGGAATGGTTATTCATTATTTTGCGCCTATGGAAGATGTCATGGGAGTGAAGTTCATTAAAGTGGATACCTTCCCACGCCTGCATGCATGGATGAGGCATTTCAGCGAACACCCTGTGATCAAAGACAATGTCCCTGATTATAGTAGAGTTGTTGATTATCTTAAAGGATATCTCGACATAATCAACAGAATGCAAAAGGGTTGAGACCTTTTTATATCATTTATTTATTTTTAGGTTAAATTTTGCTATTAGTTGATGTATTATACGAAATTTGCAAGTTTTAGTTCTTTTACTTTGGCCTAATCTTATTTCTAATCTAAATAGTAATAATTAAATTTGTTAACAATGGCGGAGTATAATAGAGACTCACGGGTTATGCCTTAAAATGGTAAAATTTTAATTTAAACCTTTAATAATTTATAAAATTTTAAATTAGTAATAGTAAAATTACACTTTGACTCCCAAAAATGATAAAAAAATTAATTTAACCCTTTAAAAATTATAAAGATATAAACTATTAAAATGATGAAATTACTTTTTTACTATTGTAAAAATATACAATTTTATTCTGCCCAAAAAATTCAGGCTCTACCACTGTTTGTTAGGTTAAATTCTTTTAGTATTCCTATACTATGTGAAAATTGTGAATTTAATCTTTATTCTCTGATTTGATCATTTTCAATATTATGCTTTTTAAAATTTGAAATTTTAGTCATTAACTCAAATATCAACGGTTAAATTATTGCAATAATCACGTGAAAATAACAAGTTGACACTGCATTGCATATGTAATAATATGTTTGCAATATAAAATTTTACATATAACAAATTAAATTTATTTATTATTTTTTAAAATAAAACATAGCTAAGCACCATCCAAGTCCTTATAAGTTAGACCTAGATATAGATATTTTTAATTTAAATCGAAATGATTGAAATTATTATTTATTAATTAAAATATTTTAATTAATTTTATAATTATAAAAAATATCTAAATAAAAACAAAGTTAAAATATGCCGTAATCTAAAAGTTTTTATACTCTTCACAAATTTAGAATTTAGTCTCTATACTTTTATTTGGACCTGAATTTGAAAATCTAAAAAATATAGAGATTAAATTCTTAAAATTAAAAAAATAGTGACTAAATTTTAAATTTATAAAAAATACAAGGACTTAATTCATATTTTAGCCTAAAATTTTTTTCGAAGCGCGTCAAAGAATTGAATCTAGCAAAGCTGCTAAGGATTGAAAGTCCTAACTGAAGCTGTAACGGTCACCTCTTCTACAGAATTCACGCATTCAAGTAAAAAACAAAAAGATGGACGGTTATACGCCACGTGTCACTTCTTCTTTCTAAAACATTCTTCGCGCATTACGTGCCCGTGCACGATAAGTCAACTAAAAATCCCTTACAAAAATCCAACTTCCCCTTCTCTTTCCACAAAATTACACAAACTGACACTGTTGTTAGCCCCAACAATGGCTACTCTCTCCCTCCAACCTCACTACTCGACTCTCCGATTCCGTATATTCCACCTCAGTAGTTTCAATCTCAAAGCTGTGCCGAGATTTTCCCGCCAAATTTACGGGAAAAGAGTTAGGGTTTCGACGAGTATTTCGAGAGGAAATGCGAAGATTAGAGGAAGATTTGGAGGGTTGTCGGTTTCTTGTTTCTCTAAAATGGATGCTGAGATTGAGAAGGTTTCATCGGAAGAGCAAGAAGAAGAAGAAGAAGAGCGGCCTCCTTTTGATATCAATCTTGCTGTTATTCTTGCTGGTTTTGCTTTTGAAGCTTATACAACTCCGCCTGTAAGTCATTCATCTGGAGAATTCCAGTTTTTTATTTTCTTTTGGTTTTTCTGTTCGGTTTCTGAGGAATTGTTAGGAAGTTGAAGTTGGAATCGTTTGAATTATGAATTTTAAGCAAAAGCGGTTTGAATAAAAACTAAAATGATAAGTAGCATGAAGAAACGAAAAATCGAATTTTAAAAGAAAAGGAATGAGACTACAATTTTACCTTTAATTGTTATTTACATTTTTAATAATTTGTTCGTATTTGGTCAACATATTGCTTTTTAGCTAGTTTGAAGAATTATAAATGGAAGAAAAAATAACCGCCAAACGGAACCTTAGCTCTAAGAAGGTTATTTAGGTGTCGTTTGGCAATAAGTTGATGTTTTCCCTCGGTTGGATGTGTTTTCTTGTCAGGAAAATATAGGGAGGCGTGAAATTGATGCTGCAGATTGTAAGACTGTTTATCTCTCAGGGTATGTTTTGGTTTTCCCCTCAGTAATCAAACACTAATTAGATGTCTGTGTAATTTGTTTAAAAGAAAATTGAATGCTGATTTTAGCTTTTAACTTGATATTGAATCGTTGTGAATGCAATGCAGGTCATTTGTACGAGAGATTTATGATGGCCAATTGTTTATAAAGTTAAAAAAGGGTTTTGATTTCCCTGCTATGGACCCATGGGTAAGTTATTAGGTGAAAATTGGAGGCTTATCTGCTTGTTTGTTGTCCGTGACACACTTAACCAAATCTTTTCGAATATGCCTTCAGGGAACTAGTGATCCATATGTTGTAATGCAATTGGATGGTCAAGTTGTCAAAAGCAAGACTAAATGGGGGTAAATCATTGGTGTTTTGATGTATTTTAGAGCTAATCTGTATATTTTGGAGATTAATACTTTCAAATGAGGATCGTAAGTTGCATATTTTAACATTAGTTAAATAGCAGGAACTTTTGGCAAAAATTAAAGTGACAATGCTATTTGTTTCTTTCCATTTTTTGGTCTTTGACAAATTGTTACAATTTAATGCTCTGCACTTTTATTCTCTACTGATATATTGTACTTAAGCTTAAGCGAAGGCTATTGCTTACTAGAGTAGTTGTTAGGGTGATTCTTTTGCTGTTAGACACGCAAGTTATGGCCTGAATTTTTTTCTAATTTGTACACCTCAATGTTTAGGATTATACATATCAGCTGTTTTTACCGTTAATCTAGAATTTTGATCATTTACAGTCAACCCATTACTGTTTATCTATTCTTAATTGTGGCATTTTAAAGCTATTTATTTATTCTTAATTATGGCATTCTTAAGCGACTGTGTAGTTATAAAGTAGACATTTGACCTTTCAAATTCATATATTGTTGGCTGTATGATTGTAGGACAAAGGAGCCAACGTGGAATGAGGACCTCACCTTTAATATTAAACTTCCCCCTTCGAAATATATTCAGGTCCATACTCAATCTCTTAATATCTCTAGTTTCATTTTTCATTCTATTTACTTGTTTTTCTTTTGGTAGTAGCTTTTCGTTTAATTTCTCTAGGTTCTTAGTTCCATTTTTATTCCTTTTGTTTTAATGAAGCATGGCTGAGTCACTTCTATTACTACCTATTATAAAGTTACTATTCCTGTAAAAGACTTATCTTAAAGAGTGACTTAACTTTTATAAGTTTAAAAACATGTAACTGTTAGCAACCTTTACTGGTGAGAAATAACAGATGGTTCCTGTATTATAATGCACCGGAACAATTTCGTTATTTTTCAAAGCCCATTATTCTTATGTAGCACATGCTGTAGGCACTTCTCATCTCCAGCTTGTCTTTCTACACCAACTAAATCAAAATGCATATGCGAGCCCTTCCCTAGAAAATGAGTTTGATTGTACATCCTTGATCATACTGCACTTCCTAAACGACATTTCCCATTGGAATAGATAGATGAGGAATAATTATAGATCAAAGTAATCTATAAATTTTGGGTTAAAAATATGAAAATCAAAAAGTTTCCAGCATATTGTGTGTGCTTTGGCAAAATTCACAGCTGTTCCATCCAATGCGTGTCTATGACCATCTAGCATGCTTTTGTTGCATACTAAATCTAATGCATATATGGCTTTTATTGCTACTTTCTTTACCATCAAGCATCTATCTTTGAAATTGTTTTGCTGAATAGCAACTATATTATATACCTCTATTTATCAGCCATGTGTGCATCGATGACTTTATTGCAACTTCCTTCACCATTGACTATCAATTTTTGAAATGAGTTTGATGAATAATCAGCATGATGGTGATTATCATGTTCCATTTTCCACTTTTTTAAGAGGCATTTCCTAATGATTATATATCTGTAATTATCTTATATATGATCATCACGATTATAGTTGTTCTCTTTATGCTTGTATACATGTGTGTTGATACTTGCTTAGCAGAGTATTCCAAATTAAATGATGTAAAAATACCAGCTACAGTCATAAAATTCACACAGTTTATAAAGGGCATATTTCACAATGTTATTGGATCATAGTTTATAAGTTTGTTGCAAACTTCTGGTTTAGTACTTTAATGAGCACCATCAAACTTCAGGTTGCTGCTTGGGATGCAAACCTTGTGACTCCTCATAAGCGCATGGGAAATGCAGGCATTAGTCTAGAAAACATCTGTGATGGTAGGAATTTGAACTTCATGTATGACTTGGATTTATTATATTAACATGCCTTTAGTTTTCATATTGCTGTATCTAATTCAGCGGATTATTGATCATCCAGCAAGCTTGTTATTTTTCTATTATAATTGAAATTTTATGGTGTTCGTGACTTGTTGTTAAAGTAATGCTTTTAGGAACTAGACTACAGTTTCAATGTCATTATCTACAGGCTTTACTAATGTTGAGCACACTAAATTTCAAGTTCAGAGCTGCATTTTCTTTTTCTTTTTCTTTCTCTTTTTTTAGATATCATCAATTAGAATGGGTGTTTTCTCCAGGAAACTTGCATGAAGTGCTGGTGGAGTTGGAAGGAATGGGAGGTGGAGGCAGGTTGTAGCTTGAGGTATACTTCTCTGGCGCTATTGTTGCAATGCATATATGTATATATTGGAGAATATTTCCCTGTTTCCAAGAGAATGGTTCAATGCCCTTTCGAATTGGGTTCATATCATGCTAGGATAACCTATATTGAAGTTCTGAAAAATGTGCGCTTATGTATATATTGGAGAATATTTCCTTTTTTATAAGAGAATGCTTCAATGCCCTTCTGATTTGGGTTCATGGCATTCTAGGATTTGAGAACTATAATGGAGAAGTTCTGAAATGCTTCCTTCATATGAATTTTAACATAAATTTTAATGCTTGTTTTAGTCTGAAGCATTGACCATATAGATATTACCATTTCAACTCTTCTTGGAATATCAAATCTGTATTTGAATTTTTAAATTTTGTGGGAAGATGGGCTCTTTGTATTTTGAGACTTTTCTTCTATAGGAAGGAAAGGTTTATGGTATGGTTTCCTTGTAGCATATCAAATAGTTCACACACACATGAAACAACCTGAGGAAATGTCTAATTTTGTGTCTTTCTTCTCTTTACGTCAGTTTATTTGTAATTTCAGTCATGAAAAAGGTTCTCCTAAATTTAGGTTTATGTACTGTTGTAATATTAGATTCCTTAGACACCTCAGAAATCCTATAGTGGTTTGAGGTAGCTTCCTCAATCAAGACTTCTGGTAATCCCAGAATATATATATTTCTAGCAGATCTGGTTCAACAGAAGTTTATTTTTGATAAAGGTCTAAATCAAGGAATAGAAATCCTTGGTAAAAGTACCATGGAGGCCCTTATACTAGGAGTCAAATTGCATTTTGCCCCTTTGACTCAAAAAATGGGAAAATTAGCCCATGTAGGTTAGATCAAAGAGTAAACTGATCCTTCCGTTAAAAATTCCATCCATTTTTATTGTTAAAAGCTAGTCCCTAGACGTCAACAGAAGGTACACGTAGCATGCCACATGTAACCATCTGATTATTTTGTCAACCATGCCAGTTTTTAACTGAAGAAATTGCTGAATTTTTAACGGAAAGAGCCAGTTCAATCTTTGATCTAATGAACAGGGACTAATTTGCCCATTTTTTGAGTAAAGGGGCTAAAATGCAATTTGATTCCTAGTACAGGGTCCTCTATGGTACTTTTACCAGAAATTCTCCAATATAACAGAGTTGATAAAAAATAATTAGCACTAGCTATAAGTTGCACATAAACATCTTTTTCATTCTGTATTGGTATGCTTCTTTGGATGTACATGCTTATATAGAGTAGAAGTTTTCTTCTTGAAAATTTTCTTTGACCTCGCTATATCACATTCTCTGTATCCATCTTCCCCTTCGTTTTCATTGGAGGAAGCTTTTTCTTATGAAGGGCCAAAACTAAGGAAATGCTTTTAGCATTTCACATGGTTTTTAAGTGTTGATGAAGGGGTGCCTAATATATTTGCTTATTGCTGGTGAATGGCATGTCAGGGAGCCTTCTTATTGAAGGTAAAGATGCCTGCTTCTTTCATTTGTTAACTTTTCTTTTTCACTTTTCACTTTGACTTATTTCTTTCAATTGCTATTTCCTCTTTGATTTGGCTTTTTTTTTTTAAGTTCTTTATACATGCTCTGGTCGTTTCACATTCTTTCTCTCTAACATCTGTTTTGATGATATGTTTGCAGAAAATATTGTCAGTCTTCAGAAGAAGGCAGCAGGATTCAAAGTGATTATGCCCCTAGAAAGAGTGCTATTTTTTTCCAAACATTAGAGAACTACTGGAATGTAAGAGTAACTTATAACCAATAGACCAATAAGGGGAAATCTTGTTGTTAAAGGCTTTTAGGAGATGGAGAGCAAAAAGGATAAAATTCTCAAATGTATCGGGTTGGTTATCATAAAATGTTTTCAGTTCCTACCGATTTCCAATGGGCTGCATTGTTTGGTCTTTCTAATTCCTAGGTTTAAGAGACAAAAATTTGGGAGATATAAATTCAATTTGATTGGTCTTGATAGATTATATGTAGAATGAAGACATGGATGAGAAGTTGGCCAGTCTTGTACCTAGACTTGTTTATCATTTATCTTGAGAATGGTTTTTCTTGTAGTGTTCCCATTACTTCTCTTATCAAGTTTTGGACCTATAGTTGTCATAGTCATCTTCATAGTGAGCTAGTGGGCATAACTATATATATCCAATAGATTAGCAACTAGTGGTTATATTTCAAATAATACCTGACCATATAACTAAAGACATCTCATTAGGATTACTTCTGCTAAGATATAGTTTATGGGGAACCTTGGTAATGATCATTCAAATATATTTTATATGATTTGGGTTGTTTCATCTAGGAATCAATACATAAGGTTCTGAAGTATAACTTATGGCTATATGAATTCTTTTGGAGTATAACAACAGAAAATTGTCCTATTATTTTAAGCAAAATATATCTGATATTTGGAATATTCTAAACGGTCATGGTTTTTCAATTTCAAAGAAAGGCTTAGTTGAAGGATGTATTGGCACTCCAGAGGAGCACCTGCATACAAGCTCATGATTTTGCTTGTGCTTATGGGGTCAACTACTAGAATCAAATTATGCATGGAGATGCTTGAACTTGGCGGGAACAAGTAGATAATAGACATGCATATAGAAAGTGGGAAAAAAAAGTTTTAAACTGAATATCTGTTTGGAGTACTTAAAATAAGTAAGATGGGTATCTATTTTACTTGCCTCTTTTAAGAACTTTTAATTATCAATGGTTCTGTGAGCAAGTTTAGCAATTAGAAAGTTTTTTGATAGAGAAGGCAACGAGTTGTGGCTCCTCCATGAAAAATAAACTATGATGCTTAAGTTTTACAAAACTTCTTTACTGTAATATGGATTCCCTTGGTGTTCAGCTGCCACCATTCTTGTGTTTCTAATGGAAAACTTTATGTACTTTTCATCACATATTGTCACGTAGATTGAATCATAGAACCACCTAATTTTGCACATGCAAGTAAAACTTATGTTATGTATTGCTTGTACTTGTGTCTGGTATGGATACAGGTTAAGTATAAGAGTTTTGAAGAGATTGAGGAAGAGAAAATTTGGTGGAAACTCCCCTTTGTTTCAGAATTTCTTCGGAGAAATGGATTTGACTCTGCTCTAAAAATGTTTGTTGGTAGTGAGTCTGTGTCTGCACGGCAGTTTGTGGAATATGCCTTCGGACAGTTAAAGTCTTTCAATGATGCAAATTTTTTGAAGGAGCGTTTGTTAAATGGTAATAAGATTGGGGTTGAAGGTGTCAGGAATTCCAATGATTCTTCTGTGTCAGAGATGTCTTTCTCACATGTGGAAAGTAGTCCAGAAGCCACTTTTAGTAACACTAGTAACAACGGTGAGAATAATTTGGAGGAGTTCCAATTGGATAATTCTGGCATGGCTAATGGGCAGAACGCTAAACCAGTAGCACAAATTGGTAATATGCAGTTTGATAATTACTTCTGGAAGAACTTTGCAGATGTTATCAATCAAAATGTTGTTCAGAAACTTGGAGTTCCTATTCCTGAGAAATTAAAGTGGGATGGATTTGACTTGTTAAACAAAATTGGCCTGCAGTCCCAAGAAATTGCACAAGCAAAATATATTGAATCTGGGCTTGCAACTCCAGATTATCAAGATACTCAAGGTGATAATGTACCTGAATCTGGGTCTGCAACTCGTGAAGATCCAGAAAATAAGAACGATAAAGCGATTGGACCACTTACCAGTAACACTATACAATCTTCTCTTCCAGACATAAACAAGGCAACGCAGGATTTACTAAGACAGACAGATTCCATTTTAGGAGCATTAATGGTGTTGACTGCTGCAGTTTCTCAGTCCAAGAAGGAAGGACAGGAGAATGAAAATAAAGAAGACTCCTCTACTAAAGTGGAAACCAGTGTCTCTAGGTACAGTGGTGGTGAGAAGCTCCCTAGAACACTGGATGGTTCAGTATTAAATGAGAAGAAGACTGAAGAAATGAAAGAACTCTTTTCAACTGCTGAAAGTGCTATGGAAGCCTGGGCAATGCTTGCCAGTTCCCTGGGCCATCCAAGTTTTATCAAATCAGAATTTGAGAAACTCTGTTTTCTGGATAATGAAACCACAGATACCCAGGTGAACCTTTTATCTCGTCGGAAATAAGCTCAGTTTTCACTGTAATTTCATATTTTTGAACCTGTATCTTTCGCAGCAATTCACTATTTGATTTCATAGAATTTTTGAACTTTAGCACTAAGTTGAAGATACCTGCAGGCTGCAATTTGGCGTGACTCAGCAAGGAGGCGATTAGTTGTTGCTTTTAGGGGGACTGAACAAGTGAGTTTCATCTATCTATTCTCAAACTGAGTTGAATTTTTTAGCTTTTGCTTCAATTAATTATTTATTGACCATCTAGGCAAGATGGAAGGACTTACGGACAGATTTAATGCTTGTTCCTGCTGGGTAATTTCAAATATCTATCCTCTATTCCTTTCTAGTTCTCTTCCTGAAAGTTATCTCTGTTGTAATAAACATGTTTTCTTACTAATTGAGTCAATCTACCTATTCATAATGTAATTTGACTTACCCTTCTTTTTTCTCTTGATCACCTTTAGGGAGGAGGGAGGGGGAATAGCACAATGTTGAATGTACTTTGTCTTTTAAATATCTGACCTCATTAAATCTGCAATGTTACTCAGTAGTGTTGAAATCCAGGCAATGTTTCATTATAGTTCATTTCCAAGTACTATTCTTTTGAATCGTATTGAGGTCAATAACTTTTATTCTTAGAAGTTTTGTAGATAAACAGTTCCAGTTTCTATTTTTCCTTGGGGAAACATCATTCACAATGAAATCTAATTTAGAGAGGCACATCATACAATGTTTTCTTCTGATACTAACTTTTATCCTCCCTGTGTAGGCTAAACCCTGAAAGGATTGGTGGAGACTTCAAGCAAGAAGTCCAAGTATGATAATATTTTCAGACTTTGTTTTTTCATTCAAAGACAACATACATGAGATGCATGTATTGTTGATAACTGTTGTTAACTTAATTGCCTGAATAAATAGTGATGCTGACGAAATTTTTGCAGGTTCATAGTGGATTTTTAAGTGCATATGATTCTGTTAGGATAAGGATTATCTCCCTCATCAAGGCATCAATCGGATATATGTAAGCATTACTGTTGTCAACTTTTTTCTTAGTTTCTTTTCTAACGTTCCAATTGAGGCGTAAATCTAACATGTTGATATTTAGTACAAAAAGTTTTGCATGTATCCATAAATCTCTATAGGTGTTGTTTTGCTTTTCTTTATGTGGAAATCTTGATTAGTGCCTTTCAAAAGTTTCTTCACTTGCTTTGTAGCTATTATTATTACTATAAGTTAGCTATCGCGATGATATTGGATCTCTGACACATCTCTCTGTAAGCTCTTGATAAGCCTTAATATAGGATAATAGACATATTTCAGTATTTGATTCCATGGAAGTAGAAGGTTAATGTTATTGATGTTAAGCAGAAGGCTTTCACACTGCATATTTGAAATTATAAAATAAAGATTGGTTATTTTATTCACGGTAGTTCTCTGTACATGTTTGTGCGACAGAGATGAACTTTTGGAGCCACAGCACAGATAGCAAGTTTATGTGACCGGTCATAGTTTGGGTGGTGCACTAGCTACTCTTCTTGCTCTTGAACTTTCATCAAGTAAATTAGCAAAGTAAGTTTCTCTCCCGTTTCACTTAAGAATGACATTCTTTATTTGTTCTCAATGTACTCATGCGATTCAAAATGTACAAAGAATAGCGGAGAAATTGTTTGTAGAGAGAAACTAAATTTACATCTATTAAGAAGAAAAATGAAACTAAATGTATGTGTAAATGGGAGGTTAGTTTCCTTTTCAAGCCTCAACTACTTCAGTACTTGAAAAATTGGTAAACCAGAGGACTCGCATGCAGTAAATGCCAAAACTCGCTAATTAGTCTCTGTTGCTATTATTCAGGCTTTTCAGTTTTCATGAATGTGTCAATCAAAGACTGTAGAAAGCTGAATTTCACTTTCTTTTCATAATTGCAAGCTTTTGGAAATTATCTCCTCTTTGTAGTCTAAAGAACTAATGCTTTCTTTATATTGGGAAAGGAATAGTGTATTGAACTTCCGACCTCATTTGTGTTTATCAGATGTGGGGCAATTTCAGTGACTATGTATAACTTTGGTTCTCCTAGAGTTGGTAACAGAAGATTTGCAGAAGTATATAATGAGGTAACAGAATATTTTTCTCCAGTTTCCTTTTACTTATTGAAGTTGGAAAAGTTATTCTGTCAAGCCATATTATCTTATCCTTTTTTTTTCATTTATTAAACATTTTTCCCAAAGAGTTGTTTTAATCATTTCTTTCCAAATGATAGCCTCTTGAAAATTTGGCACTCTGTCCGTTTGGTGCTTGAATTGAAATTCTTGCTTCCTGATGCATGGGAAAATGCACATATTGAAATTTCTAATATCAGTCTGCTCAACTGATCATGTTGTTTACATATATATTTTATCTAGAAGTTCGACACATCATTGGTTAAGGTTTATGCAATTGAATACATACCTTTGCAGAAAGTTAAAGATAGCTGGAGAATTGTTAACCACAGAGACATTATACCTACAGTCCCTCGTTTGATGGGTTATTGTCATGTGGCTCAGCCTGTTTATCTTGCTGCTGGGGAACTAAAAGATGCTTTGGTGAGTTTTTATTTTTTTATAATTTGAACCCCCTTGTGGCGCAGTCATTATATGCAAGTGTTGGTTACTGTTTATAAATTATATGGACAGGATAAATGACATGAGAGCTGAAGTTGTGATTAGACTTTTAATTTTGACGAGAATTACTTACGTTTGTTGATTAGACTTGGTATTCTAGCAGCTTTCATGAGAAATTTCACTTTTGGGCTTTGACTTCTTGATTTGCCTTGCCTTCTCTCTTGCTTTGCTGTTGTTGCTGATTTATTTTGAAAATAACAATCGACCAAGCAGAAAATCTGTTTTTCCAATAATATTTGAATATGGTTTGAAGTAGACATCCATATCTTGTCACCCGTTTAAAATTCTTAAATTCGCTGAATCGAACTACTTAATATGTTGGTTGAGAAAATGTAATCTTTGTTGGCTGTTATATTTCATCTTCATATTTTGATTCCTTTTTGTTTTTATAAGTAGCTTGACCAAACCAAATTCCGTTTACTAGTTTTTCATTTTCTATTCGTTGACTTGCGCTATAATCATTTTCATTTATTATTCCTTGTATTATTTTTTTTCATCTCCACAAATTCTTTATATAGAATGCTTTGTTTATTACCCTTTTAACGCGAATAATTGATCATTGCTCATGATAGTTTATGCATGCATCTGGTTATAATTTTAACATACGTTTTTTCAGGAAAATATGGAGCTTTGGAAAGATGGTTATCAGGGTGATGTTATCGGGGAGTACACACCAGATGTTCTTGTTACTGAATTTGTATGTTTCTTGTTGTCTAACCTTTTCTTTTCTTTTTTTCTTACTTTTTTCCAACTTAGTAAAATCCTAAATACTATCCTTAGTCCCTAGGATTAGCCTCAGACCGTAAAATGAATGAGTATACATGTGGTTATATACCAAGAAAAGAAATCTCGATATTTCCACGTATCATCACACACTAATTATGTCAGTTATCGTAGTGTAATTTCATTTGCATATGTTTCAAGGCCTAGTCTAGGGACTAGGGAGTATTCATTTTCTTGGTAATTTGATACTAGCCTGCTAGATGTAAGCATCAAAACCATGTGTTGTCCTCAAAAAATCAAAATCATGTAATCCAACCAGAAATCGATTTCATTATAGCAGTTAATTAGATTGTTTTTGGTTTAAAAACTTGATAGTGGACATAGATTGCTGAAATTGTACAACACTAAAGAATGAACCTATTGAAGGACCTTTCGTTTTACCGATCTTACCCTAGTTGTGATGCTAAATAAAGCACAATTGCATAACATGATTCATAGTAACACTAAACCTAGCACAAAAGGCTTTATTTGTTTGTTTGTTTGTCAAAGTGACTACTTTGTATATATCAATCCTGGAACATCAAGACTTTTAATGCAACTCACTGTTTCAAGCTTGCATCATTATCTATATTGCTAATTAAGATGTCATGGGATCTTTTTGTTTAATATTTCCCATCTCTGAGTTATATTTTACATAAATTATCAATTGGGTGTGGACAGATGAAAGGAGAAATGGAACTGATTGAACAGATATTACAAACTGAAATCAACATATTTCGTGCAATACGCGACGGGAGTGCACTTATGCAACACATGGAGGATTTCTACTACATCTCACTGCTAGAGGTACTATAATTCTTCATTTTCATTTAATTTTCTTTTTGTCTTCCTCCCAGGACTTTTGACTAAGGCTGTTCGATCAAAAGCAAGAGGCTATTATTCAATTATTCAACCATTATGTCACTCTGCTAAATGTTGAAACTGGCTTCTATTGCTTTCTTCAGACTGTGAGATCAAATTACCAAACAGTTGCAAGCTCGAGGAAACTTGAAGAAGGAAGCAGCCAAAGCTGATAGACATTTTTTACAACAATTATCAGAAAGTTATAGCGGACCGCAATGAATGGCATCCTTCAGGTTTTTCCCCTTTCTAATTATATTTATTGTACAGTGATCAATTTTCATAGAACTAGACTAAGTTGTTTCTCTTCTCTTTTATATATCGTCAGACTTTTTCTTTTTCCCTTTTATATAATGGTTGACTTAAAATATTTTCTTTCTTTTTTCCCCCCTCCCCTTTTAAATTTTTAATTGTTTCCAAATAATGAAATATTACCAGATTACATATTTCATTTATGTCGCCACTGTCCAGTAGAGCTGGTACACGACCACGTTTAACAACATAATAAGCATGATAGTTCATGATTAACACGATTAGTACTTATATTAATGATTAGGATTTTGACATATTATCTTGGTGTTAATGTTTACATGGTGAAACGAAAAAAAAAAAAAGAAACACTCAAAATTAAATGAATATTACGTATGCAGGTTTGATGAATTAATTCGAAGACCCAGATTTAAAAAAAAAAAAAAAAGAGAGAGAGAGAGAAAGAAAGGAGGCATATTTGGTTGTTTGATTAATGATACTGAACTAATGTTTATTTATTTAAAAAATGAACCAGGAGTTAATGGGTTCATGTAATCAAGCTAGACCATGCTTAAGCTCAAGTTCTAAAAACCAAAATAAATTATATGCAATAATCAGCAGATTAAAGTATCCAAATACATTATACGCAATAATCTGATTTTAAAAAATCCAAATTAGCAAAAAAGCAGATAAAATATCCAGAAGTTTGTACCGTCGATTTTCTATTGCTATCCCTAATTGAATTTGGTAAATAACAGAAGAAAATAAAAGCAATATTGGCAACAAGCAGAAATTTTGTACTTTTTGCAAGAGTATATGGGTAAAGAAAACTAATATCGAAACACGAATATGAAACCTGCTTGATATCCTCCTTTAAAAAATAATTAAACTATATCCCAGTTTAAACAAAAAAAAACATTACATTGTAAGCATCCTAAATATTTTTAATTTAAAATAGTAAGAATAATCAGCTAAATATTTTTTTAAAAAAGAACAGCAACATCAAATCAAATTTTGGCATGAAGTTTTAATTAAGTCTGAAAAGTATACAAGAGAGATTAGAAATTGCATCAACGGCCATCTTTTTTAGAGACCAGTAAGGATGTATCAACGGTTAATAGGCATAAGCACAGTCAAACAGACAGCAACAGAATCAACCGTTTTAAATTCTTAGTGCTCAAGAACCCAAAACTTGTTCATTACAAATCCAACGAATCCACACTCTATAAACTTAGGGGCCTCTTTTCCTATACCGTATGTCCTCTTAGTTCGTCTCGGCCCCGTGCAAAATTTGATCCTGAAACTGAAAACCATATAGCCCTGCGACAAGGGACTTCTTTATACCCTTCATCTATCAAACAATTGACAATTAGAGTTCACCAATCAATGGTAACACGATTAAGATAAACTCATCTTCCTTTCTAGTAAAAAGAATGGGTTGTATAACTGACTCGAAATTATTAAATATCACAAACCCCCTCACAATCACCAAAACGAGAGAAGGTAAACCGGAAAAAGGTATATGAAAGTTTGGACCTGTCTTGCCAAGATTATACGGATTCAGTATGAAAGCCGCTTGTTGGTTCTCTGTCTTGATGGCCCCCCAGGAAAGAGCTTCATTATCCATCCTAAAACCCTTTCCACCACCTAGGAGGAAATTAGAATATTTTTAGGATTTAAATGTTAGAAACCCCTAGATATTTCTGTTCAATTTTTGGGAATGGTTGAGTAAAACATGCTACTACAATCAGTTATGTTATAATAAGATCATATATATAGGGAGAGATAGAGAGCGGAGGTACCTCATCACCCTCATCTGCATACGGAGTATTATCATCAATTTTTCGAGGCTCAGGTTGTCTAGCCGGGATATACTCACTTGCCAGACTTTGAGCTGTCAGAAGCTCCAATCTTTGAGTTTGAACTTCAAGTTTCCTAGACAACTCCTCATTCACCTCCTTCATTCGATAATAACAATGATGAGAATAATCATTCATAGATCTAACATTTATGATAAGGTCAAAGGAGAAACAATCAAAACATTTGATGAGCCCTTGAAAAAGTTTGGATGAGAAATTGCTCATAACTTTGTAAGTACAAAAGACCGAATAGAAGGAAAAAGAAATACAGTTCACCAAGAAAACTAGTGAAGTATAATAATATTTACAAAAAACCAAGCCTTTAATGGCCCTGAATTGCACCTCAAGTTTTTCAATCTTTTTAGAAATTTTCTTTAAATTCTAATGCAATCCCTGGCAACAAGAACAGAATGAAACTATTACAAATACATGAGAATTACAACTATACATGTGGTACAATACCTTCAGCTTTGAACTTTGAGATAACTCGGATGACAAAGCTTGTGTCAGTTCTTCTTTCTCCAATCTTAACTGCAACAAGAAAAAGGTTGTACGATGATCGTGACAGCATAGTAGGCACCAATATCAACAATTTAATTTCTTGTTGGTCAAACAAGTAAAACATATAAAAGCCACAAGAAAATCTGAATCACGTAAAGAACCTACCTCAGAAATTAAAGAGTTAATGTTCTGAACCATTCTTATTTGATCAGGAGGAATGTGAACAGAAGAAACTTCAAATCCTCCATCCTCAGGCAGCAAACTCAAACTAGAGGCGTCATTACTGTTATTCAGTTCCTTGTCATCAGAAGTAGTTTCCGTGGTTGCTGCAAAAATTCAATAAACAAAATCAACATTAAACCAAAGGGCCATAGAAAATCAAAGCAACCTTAAAAAGGCACTATAACTACTACAATCGCTATCAGACTTCTCAGATTTGCCTTGAAGTACAGGAAGCTTGATGCAGTGCAACAAGTATATATATTTAATTTTCCTTTTAAGTAACTCAAACTCAAATTCAAATATGGATATGTCGATATTGGTCTGATTCAAAAACTTCCATTTTTTATTAAGTTCTCATATTTGTATATAGTATTGATCTGCTTATATCAATGCATACTATGAAGCATCTGTGATACGGATACATTACATCAAAGAGTTGAAGTAACTTATCCTTTATCCTGATAACTACCTCCTCCAAATCTTTCACAAGACCAACGCTTGCAATACATAAATAATAATAATATACCTAATCTCATGCAAGACACCTTCAAGACAGACCAAACCAAACCCTCAAATTAGAGATGATACATTATAGGCCTTCAAGAAGAAATTGTCTCTAAATCTCACTATGATTTCAATCCTATACTCAACTAGTGAGGGTAGGCCAATATTAAGTGAAAATTGACCTTGCAAAAAATTCATGTGACCCTTTGTCACAGACCAATAGTATGTTTTGAAATTGGGAATATGCTTAGCAGTTTCTAGCCATATGCAACTGGATTTCGATTCAGTAAAATAAGATATGGCAGTTTATTCATGTAGAAACCTTTAAAGGACCAAAAAAAAAAAAAACAATTACCAAGGTCTTCGGTTGAAGTCGACATATCCTTCTTACTAGCAGGATTCTTGATAGCATCAACAGACTTTCCGCTGAGGAAAGAGTCTCGTACTTTAGACTGGAGTACCTTCTTCTCTGCATTAAATGAATAAGAAAAATATATAGCAAGCATATGGCTATTATAGGAAAAAATATATAAAAACTTACTTTTAGTTAATACTATAATAACACACACTCATGAGATCAGCATACTTACCTTCTTGAAGAGCTTCAATAGTTGACAGCAAATCCTGACGGTCTTTCTCTAGGCTTGACATTTTCTTTCTGCAATATTCACAATGAATAAGATGCCCTCAAGTATCAGAGAACCCAACATGAAAGTATATTCAAACAAAAGTCTAATCCATGATAATATTATGGCAAATGAGAAAACCAATACCAAAGAAGTTCCTTGAGTAAAACTTCTAAAACTGAGAAATTACTAATTAATGAAAACAAAAGGAAAAGGTAAATTTTGTATGAAGGGTCCCTATACTATGCATTTTTTGTTGTTTTAGTCCCTCTAATTTGATTATGTTCATCCCTCTACTTTTCAAAATGTGTATTTTCAATCTTGATTCTTGAGGCCAATTAATTTTCCGTGAATTCCATCAAATAATTTGACGCGGCTTATTTTTTGAAGTATGTGGTGATGTGACATATACACCTTGACATTTTTTGTGCAACTGGACAAATATTATACATTTTCTCCCTTTCTTTTCTTAAAAGTGCAAAAATTGTCCAATTTAATAAAAAATGCCAAGGTATATATTTCCTGTCATTACATATAAAAAACAAATAAATAAATCATGTCAAATTATTTGATACAATTAACAACAAAAAAAAGTTTGCCTTGGGACTGACAATACACATTTAATAAAACAGAGAACTAGAAATGACCAATTTATAGTAGAGGAACTAAATCCACCAAAAAGGCATGGTATAGGGGTTTCTTATTGTAACTAACAAAAGCATGCTTTGTGGTAAAATGAGTGCAAATAAAAGTGACTTATTACACAAAATTGCAATCTGTTATCTTTAATGATTTTAATGCATCAGTTCAACACTTAATTACATGCAGAATTCTTGTCTTTTTGTTTCTTGTATTTCTTTTTGCATAAATATGTCATGACCACTTAATAGTAAACTTTAAATGGATAACTATATCGCAGACAATCTAAGCACCGGTTCAAAATGGCAACAATAACAATCTTCAATATGAGCATTACAATCTAGAAAATAACTTAGGAACAAAGAAGGAATCTATGATTGAGGAAACTACAGAGAAGCAATAAGAAATTGATCACAAGTCCTTTAGCAACAAATAAAAAGATATCTAATTATGAATTTTATCCCTCTATTTCATGAAACTAAAACGTTAGTCCCCTACTTTAACTTGTCAAAATATGGTCATTGTACTTTACAAAAATTGACAAGTTAGCCCAGTTGTTGGTAAACATGTGAACTTGAACTACTGATTTTTGCTAATTTGTTGCACATAAATATGCTACTGCTGGTTTTTACTAATTCCTAGCACATAAGTTGCTGAACAGCTCAGTTTAACAACAAGGTTTAACAGTGTTACTCAATTGGACTAATTTCTTAGTGTTCATAAAATATGAGGACCATTCTGACAAATTAGAGGGACTAACTTCTCAGATGCTGTAAAATAAAGGGACAAATTTCATAATTAGACCTAAAAAAAAAGCATACTTGAAAGAAGAAATTTCAGCCTGTGAGTTCTCCAATTGCCTCTCCAATTTTAGCTCATTTGACCTTAATCGAAGTGCCTACAGAAAGGATATTAAAAACATTTTAATCTAGCAGAAGACAAAAGTAATTTCACTCCAGTGTCAACAGAAATATATTCAATGGAATAAAGTAAGAAACTCCAAATGCTAATAACATCATATAAAACAAGCAAATAACAGGATCAAATCAACTATAAAAAAGGACTAGAGAGCCACTTAAGTTAAACTGGCACTTAAAAACTTTGCAGCTCTACTATACGTCCAAGAAACACCCTTCACATGTGGTATATATTACAACCATGCATATACGAACATGGCAGCTTACTGATCTTTCAGCATTATTATCAAGATTGATATATGTTCTATAATGAATAGAATGAAATTGGAGAAGGAAGAAAACCTTTACCCATTAAAACTTTGTTACCTTCTCTTCCAAACCAATGACTTCAGAAGCCAATATATTAGCACGTTCATCAGCTGCATTACATTCCAGTCGTGCATTTGCATATTCCATTTTAAAAGACTCGAGCTCTGCCTGCAATACCAAACACCAGACATAGCAAGAATAAAAAAAAGGTATACGCTGAAATAGAATGTTGTTGACGTTTTAAAAAGTATTTGTAACGAACTCCCTAACAATTTGAACATCACCAGACAAAGAACACAAGAGAATAAAATGCAGATCAGCATACATACAGCATAGCATTTTAAAATACAGCATAAAACTGAATTCATCCTGTGCAACATCCTTTGCAACAAAAGAAAACCATTCAAAACAAAGACTTATTGATTGAATCCAGGAAAAAATAGACAAGCTCCAGCCTTAAGGATCATTTTTATAGATAAAAAGTTATTAAGCATCTAACCTAAAACCAATAGGCAATAGGTTGAGAGGCCCAACCTGAATATAAAACCGAAACAAACCCAATATTTAATAACTTTGGGATAGCACTACTTAAGGCCCCTTCAAGTGTAGATCAAAGGGCATAGACATGGACAACCTCAAGAGGGTTCCTTGTACTGCATTTTTTGGTTAATGGGTACCACCAGAGATGCAATAGACAGCAGTAGGTATCTCAATTTTTAGATAGAACTTTATCTAAGCACAAACAAGTCTAAATCAATGTGCATATGTGCACACATGACACATGCCATACAAACACCATTGCATTAACCATATGACATAAAGTGGTATGTAGTTGTATGAGATTCAATTATTTCTAACAATTTGAAGTGACTACCAGTACCTAAATATAGTAAATACTAACCAGTTGGGCCTTGATTTCTTCTTGTAAGCTCTCCATGTCAGATTTTAGCCGGTTGACAGCGCTTCTCTGGGGAGAAAAGTAAATGTAAGATAATTAAGAGTTTTTTAAGAAGGATTGAGAATACAAATTAGGATAATGAAATGACAGAAAGTGCTGCAATGGAGAAGCACGATGAACTGATAAAAAAACATATCATGACCATGACAGCCGTTAATGCTGCTAATCTAATATTTGGAAACAAACCTGTTGGTTATAACTACCAGTCAAAGATGAATTTTCAGCAGCCAAAGATTCTGCTAATGTACGTGAGGCCTCAAGAGCTCGTTGCAGTGAAAACTTTTCCTGAGTCAAGTCTTCAATATGCTGCAGAATAAGGATGAATAGATTAAAAAAGCCAAGACAATGAACAGAGAAAACATTAATAAACAAAACCATTAGACAAATAACAAATGAAAAATTATAGTTTTCTACATCAAATTATCTGTGTGAGCGTATTAGGAGCTTCAAAACATACAACAATGTTTTCATTTCAACAGCTTCTTCGAGTTCCTTGACCAACCATTAGTATTAGCTTATCTTAAGAAACCAACATGGCATTAGGCTTGAAATGCAAAACAGTGCATTATCACTAAAATGCTCAAGAGTCTCCTTATCCTTGCCTCTTATATCCAAACCGAACAAAGCCTGGATCCAGCTCATGCACACCAAAAGACAAGATGGTAAACACAAGACACAGATCTAAGGATACAAATATACTCGTCCATTATATCATGGTTCTTATGGATAGAACAACATAGACTAGTAATAAATTGCATATATTATGGAATGTCAAATTGCATCAGATGAGTTAAATATAACCATGGATACTTATAATGGCATATTTCTAAGACATCAAAAAGTACACTTCAAAAAATGTTTATTTGTGTTACTAAGGAACTCGATATTACAAGTATAACTTGCCCAAGGGATGAACCATAAAACACAATAATTATTAGAAACCTGGACACAGTGGCACCTCAAGAATAGAAAATGTGACTACCTGCTCCAAAGCAGCAAAATCCTCATTCTGTTTGGTAGAGTAAAAATCATGCTTCTTCTCCAAGATATTCTCATTAGCAACAATCAGCTTTGAGAGGTCACCATTACTACTAGCAGGAGCTGAAAAATACCCAGAATACTCATTACCGCTAGGAAAATCAGAGAACCCAAGCTTGGAGTAAGTTCCTGCATTTCCAATCTCTGTTGATGGTCTCTCAAAAGGAGATGACCCCATCGTATTACTAGTGTTAAATTGTGAACTCTGGGATGCAAACACTTCCTTTGTAGGTTGATTATGTTGAAAAAGAGACCCAGAAGAAGCTCCAGATACATTGAGAGAATCAAGGAAAGATGGACGAGATCTCCTAGAACTAGTATCATTTGCAACTGAATGCAGTGGCGTGTGGCTTGAGGAACTTCTGGCATCAAAACTGAACTCTGATGATCCAGATGTTTGTATGGATGGAACATGCAAACTTGGAAAACCACCAGATGAACTACTGAATTTTCCTTCTCCAAAATCAGAAATCATAGGTTCCTTAAAGTCTCCAGTTCCTTGCAAGTTCTGCCCGACTTCAAGGATAGACCCTCTTCCACCTGAGGTAGATTGAGCAGAGTCTGCAATTAAGCCACAGAACATGCTATGCTGTGTCAGTTCCTCAGTAAAACAAAATGCTGAAAATATAGATAAATGGAAAGAAATTCTGGTCATATAATTTATAAAACAAGCATATTCAATATGAATATTCAACATTACCTTCAAATAAAGAAGATAGGGCATGGCTGCTACCTAGCAAGCTGCCTTCACTGGCCTTGCTTTGCAGTGAATTCTGTGGAGATATTTTACTAACAAAATTTTCAGAAGAAATAGGATTTAAAACTGTAGAAACCTTCGAATAGCCATCATCTTCTTTCGACCTGGGTTCTTGAAAGTCGTTACTCATATGTTCTGCCTGTAGGCTATCATTATACAATCGTCCAGCATTCCATGAAGCACCACATTTCTCATTTTCTTGACTTTTTGCATGTATGTGCACTTCTGTAGAGGACGAATTATAATTATTTGCCAAAGAAGATGGGAAAGCATGCTTGTTGTTTGATTTAACTTCAGTTGCTTTATTGTTGTTAATTATTTTTACAGAAGAGAGATTGGGTCCATCAGATGTAGCAGCACCACCTGAGTCAATAACCTGCACGTGTTCAGTTTCTAATTGCTGTTTTTCATTTAAGCTAACATCAGAAACATTGGTTTGGGAGGTAGGTGCTGCCTTCTTGGCTTTCTCAGCTGCTTTTTTCTTACGGAATTCCTCCAGCTGCAAGAAAGGAGGGATCAATTGTAACAGTACTTGGTAAACATACTCTAAATAATTATTCGTTCATTTTCAAAAACCCATTATGTGCTAAAATCTAACTGAAAACTTTTATCATAAGCATAAATCCAGAGTAAAAATTATACAAAATCCAATAAATGGACGGTTTACGAGGATATTAACTTTTCAAACTATGTAAAAGGCGCAGCATTCAAAGACAAAACATAGAAATCTAGAATGGGAGTTCTTTTTGTTTACCAGCCCTAGTTAGTAGAACATGAATGACTACTAAAAAGAATCAAAAGAAGAGTTCTAAACAACCAGAACAGATTCAACATATCACAAAATAGAAGTAGAAATAAGACACTTCACTCAGGCACAAACGCATATAGCCAACCTTAAACTGCAATGCTATCGTTATGCAACTTAAATACACTCTTCATCTAAAATCACTGTTATCAGAGTGTCAAATGCAGTGAAGCTTCTTCATCTTTTCCAGCTTGAATACAAACAATAGCACGTAATGACAAAAGTGAACTCTCAAATCCAATTTAAGAAGAAAAACCAAAAAACATTGGTCATATTTTTAGCTCCAACAGCATCACCTTTGGCAGTTGCAAAGATTTAAGGCATAAAAGCATTGAAATTCCCAAAAGGTGTAATCTAACAAAATAATTGATTCCATATACCATCAATTCCAGACATGATCTACCAAAGCATTGCAAGAAAATGCAAATATACTACAGATCATATATGAAAATACCAAAATAGACCGTCAATTTTAGTCCTATTCCGAAATCGATATCCTAAATAGCTGACTATATATGCCTGAAATTTTTAACAAGTAACCAAATCATTTACCAGATCTAAAATCATATTTCAAAACAGAAAGAAACCATCAAATCAACCGATAAAGGGAAAAAATTAAGAACAAAAAGATGTACCCGGCGCTTCCCAGCTTCTAGATGCTCTTGTTTCCGTGAAGAAGGCAAGGCCTGAGCCGACGCCATTCCTCAAAAACCCCGTTCACAATCTCCTCAATATAACGATTTTATCCCCCAATTTTAACCCCCATTAATTCACAAAAGTAATTACAAAAAACTCAAATCAATTAATTCTCAAGTTCAGCGACAAAACTTCCACAAAGAATCCCCCGCCTCTCTCCCCCCTCGAAGCAGATCAACAAAAACGAGATTCGAAAAATAAGCAAGAAAAAAGATTACGAAATTATTTGCAACAGTTAAATGAATTCCAAAATTTCGAAATAAAAACAAAAAAGAAGAAGCTAAAATTGAACGAAAAACAGAAAACAAAATTGAAACAAACAAGAAAGAGGAGGCGGGAGGTCCGATCAGATCAGAGAAAGGAGAGCTGGTTTATTATTATTATTTATTTTTGAATTCTTATTTCTTGTTAATATTGAAGCGTGGGAAATTTATTTTCCGTTTTTTTTTCTTTTTTGGATTTTTTTCAAATTAATTTGGGAAAACCACACTAATAGTCACGCAACTATTAGTAATTTTCCTTTTTGGCTACCTAACTATGAAAAATTATAAAATGGTCACTCAACTATTAGTAAATTTCTTTTTTGGTCACCTAATTATGAAAAGTTACTAGTCATCCAAGTATTCAATTTTGTCTTTTTTGTCACCAACTAGCTAATGGTAATAGCTTTTAAATTTTGTATAATAGTAACTTTAACCCCGCAACATTTACATATTGTGTAAATTTAGTTTTGATTCTAAAAAATCTAACCTTCAACATTTATATATTGTGTAATTTGATTTTTTTTTTGTAACCTTCACTTAAAAAGCTAAAAAAACACATATATAAACTAAATTTGATTGGAAATGTATAAAAAATGAAACACTCAAAAATCTAATATAGTAATTTTCATCTTTTCTCATTCTTTTAAAATTAACCCACAATGTCACAAAGAAAAGTAAAATTGCAAAAAGAAATATCAAATATCACAATGTGTAAAATGTTGAGGGTTAATTTTTTTTTAAATTCAAAACTGAATTGACATATTTATAAATGTTGAGGACTAAAATTGTTATTATGCCAATTTTAAAAGCTACCCCTATTAGCCGGTAGAGGGGCTCATGGGCCGGGCGTCCTGGCCCGGCCCGATAGTCCACCCGAAATATGGGAGGGTTCGGGTAAAAATATAGGCCCGAAATATGGGTTTGGGTAAAAAAACGAGGCCCATTTAGAAAACAAGCTAAGCCTCAGGCACCACTTTTTTTGGCCCGGGCCCGGCTCGGCCCGAATATAATAAATTTTTTATTTTTTATTTTTTTTAATTTTTAAAATACTGTTTTTTATTTTTTATTAAAATAATTTTTTGGTGTTTTATAAAAAAATGGGCTGAGCCGGGCCTGGCTTGGGCCTAGGAATTTTTTCTCGAGCCGGGTCTGGACAAAATTTTAGGCCCGTATTTCGAGCCAAAATTTTTTTAGGTCCGACCCGACTAGACCTGTCCATGGGCCAGGTGGCCCGGCCCGACGGCCCGCCCGAAATATGGGAAGGTTCGGGTAAAAATATAGGCCCGAAATATGGGCTTGGGCAAAAAACGAGGCCCATTTAAAAAAATGGGCCGGGCTCGGGCTCAACTTATTTGGCCCGGGCCCGGCCCGGTCCAAATATATTAAATATATATTTTTTATTTTTATTTTTTAATTTTAAAATATTTTTTGTGTGTTTATTAAAAATCGGGCCGGGCCGGGCCAGGCTCGGGCTTATTCTTTTTCCCGGGCCAGGCCTGGGCAAAATTTCAGGCCCATATTTCGGGCCGGGCCCGGGCCTAAGAGTCGGGCCAAAAATGTTTTTCGGGCCCGGCCCATGGACAGGTCTAGACCCAACCCATGTGCACCTCTATTAGCCGGTGACTAAAAAAGACAAAATTGAATAGTTGTATGACCATAATGTAACTTTTCATAATTGGGTGACTAAAAAGAAAATTTACTAATAGTTGAGTGATAAATGACCAAAAAATAAATTTATTAAGTCAGGTGGCTAAGAGAGAAATTTACTAATAGTTAAATAATTCTAATGGTAATTATTATTACTTTTGTCATAATTCCTTTTTGTATTGTTTTGGCCTACAATCTTCAAATTTTAGTCAAATTAATTTCTTAAAAAATTTTGAATGAATTGCTAAAATTTTAACAACACTAACTTGACATTTCACATGTAATTCATAAAAATTTTATAAAATAAATAAAAATTATTAAAAATGTTCATAAATTTTTTTTAAAAAATTATTCATATCAACAATGAATTATATACAAATTTCCATGCCTACGTTAATGTTGTTAAAATTTTAATAATTCAACCAATTTTTTTGTTTGAAAAAATTTTGATTAAATTCTAGATTTTGAAAATGGGATGAAATTAAGGGCTAATTTTGTGATTTATATCCTCTTGTTTTAGTGACTTGATTGATTAAGAATGGGTTAATACGTAATTTGCCCTCTAAATTTGTCTAAAAGTACTTAGTTGGTACCTGAACTTGTATTTATCAACCAGGTTGGTACCTTTACATTAATACAGTTAGTTCATGCTAACGTGACACTGATAACCAATTTGATGATGACATGTGGCAGCCTCTTGACATGTCACGTGGTGAACATAAATTAAAAAATAAAAATATATAAATTAAGAAAAAAATGTATAATTTTTGTTTCACATCAAGAATGAAACTAGACATAATGTTGTCCAGATATATATGAATCTAGAAAACTATTTGTCTAAATTCTACTTGTTAGTAAATTTATATGTTTTTAGTTTTTTATAAAATATCGGGTTATTTATATTATTATTACTACTATTTTTATTGTTTCGAAATATAAAATATATAAAGTGTTAAAAATGTTAAAATAGATAAATTAATATATATATAATTTTTCACATCAAGAATTAACTTACACGGATAGTTGTTCATATTCAAATGCATTTAGACAACCATTTATCCAAATTCATTATAAATGTGCTTTTTAGTTGTTTTATATATTTATATACATTATAAATATTTAATTCTTTTATATATTTTTACAATTTTAAATTTTAAAATTTTTATTGATTTATATATTATATATCATAAATTTCTATATTTTTTAAAATACTATAGGCTTTTTATATATTTTTTAATTTTTTAATTTATGTGACATGATATAGTGAGAGGTTGCCACGTTTCACCACCGAATTGGCTAATAGTATTACATCAACACAAACTAATGATGTTAGTGCGGATGTACCAACTTAAGTGACAAAATATAAGTTCTGGTACTAATTAGGTAAAAATATTTAAGTAGCGATTAAGTACTTTTGAACAAATTTAGTGATAAACTACATATTAACCTATTACGAACATGTTTAAGGGTCTTATCGTCCAAAACTAAAGTTTGTTTGATATTTGAGAGATTTTGGCCCAAATATAGGTTTTGATGGAAAATTGCACTTATCTAAAATATACGAGTTTAACTAAAGTTTCATAATTTGACTTATTTTTTAATTTTATATATTATGTAGTGTATATCGAATGAAAAATAAATATGTTGTTATAAATGTTTTATTGTTATAGAATTGGATGTCTACTAGAATAAAAAGTTTGACGTATTTTAGGACTATAATGTCTATTAGGAATAAAATTTTATTTCATTTACATTTTTTATTTTCATAAATATAGACTTTAGGGAAGCATAGTAAGTATCGTATTGATAGTAAAATTTATAGTTCTCTTGATTCTTCTATTTCTTTGGTTCTTTATTTTCGCTATTAATTATTTATTTTATAACACATTATCCAAGCGATGATTCTCGATTTTTTCTTCAAAATCTTGAGGTGAAATTTATTGTTTCCTCTATTTGTTCTCAGAATCTCATTCTTTGGGAAGAAAAATAAGTTGATAGCCAAACGAAAGAAATAAAAATTAATAAATAAATAAAAACAATTGTAGAAGGGGTAGGGCTGTAAATAAATTGAGTTTAAACGAATAAGCATATGTCCATGCTCGTTTGTTTATTTTTAAGTTTGTTCGTGTTCAGTTTGTGTTCGCAAAAATTTCAATTTTTTTGTTCATTGTCATTTATTTAAAATTATGTGTGTTCATGATCGTTTGTTTAATGTTCACGAACATATTCATTTAACTTAATCGAACATGTTCACGAACATTAAACGAACATATTCATAAACATATAATTGAATATATTTACGAACAATGTTAATGAGTAATAAACAAACAAACAATAAATACATACACGCCCAAATATTATTTTAATATTTTTATAAGAAAATATTATTAATAAATAAACGAGTCAATAAACGAGCTTATTCGTCAATATAAACGAACCGAACACACTTCTATTCGTGTTTGTTCTTTTATTAAACGAACATAAAAAATTTATTTATACTTATTTATAACTTAGTAAACAGATATAAACGAACGTTATACAAACAGTTCACAAACAATTCATCGAATGGTGTGTTGATTTACACCCATAAAAAGGCAATATTTGACCTAATGCATAAGAACACCCCAAAGATCAACCTTACTTGCTTTTCTAGCACGAAAACGTAAAGATTGTGGGCCAAGAAAATCTTCTCAAAGAATTTGGCTTGATTTTTTTAATGCTAAGTGCAATAAATTTATAAATTTATAAATTGTGAGATTAAATTTTTTTTATTCGAAGATCATATTTATTCTTCGAACTTTTAGACATAAGATGAAAGGGTTGTAAGAAAATATTTTAGGTTTAGATTAGCTTTAATTCTAATTCATGATTAATTATAATTAATTTAATTAACTTGTTTTATTTCGATCTTTTTGAGAATGGTGAAAGATTTGATTTCAGCATTGATTTTAGTTCTAGATTTCAGATTTATTGAACAAAATTTAGATTGGTAAGTTTTTTTTTATTGTTTTGAGATTTATCTTTTTTTTATTGTTGTTTTTTTCAACTATAAATAAATCTCAAAACTATACATGAACTATGGCTTAATATGTAATTGTATACATAAAATTTTGATTCGATCCAATTCTTGTAAATTATAGACACGATTATTAATTTAACATCATTTTATGTTTATATATTGCATACTTAAATAATTATATTTACTCAATATAAAAATAAATTTATGTGTTTATTTCTTTAAATGTGTATGGTTAAATCAAAATTAAAGATTCGAGTATACGTTTGAACCACAATTAGAGTTTTACGTGTATAATTGCACCAAATTAAATTAGTTCATGTATCAACTGCACATTAATTAAATCAAAATTCATGTATAATTTTGAGATTTATCCCTTTTAATAATTATAAGTTTAACTTTTTTTTGTTTTTTTTTAATCAATAATTTTTGTGAAACCATCTCTTTATTTAATCAATTATTAAGAAATAATTAAGAATGAGAAAGCAGCGAGTCTCTCTCCTAACAGCAACCAACCAAGTCCCTAAAAATAGAGAAGTTGAATAACAACCCTAGCCCAGACTAAGTAAATCCCTCTCTATAAATTTACCATTTTTAACAAGCTTTGATAAGTTAAGAAAGAACAAAAGGTTTATAGAAAGAAAGAGAAAGAAATGGCAAAAGCTTCTGTGATCTCCCTTCTTTCCTTATTTATTTGCATTTTCTCCTCACTCAGCTTTGCCTATGCTTCAGCTCCAGCTCCAGCTCCATCGTCCAATCAACAAATGAGATTCGAGGTCTTAGGTCATGTTTATTGCGACACTTGTCGTGTTGAATTTGAGACATCTATCAGCGAACCTATTCCCGGTATACGATCTAATGTTTTAATTTTAAACGAAATAATTAGGTAGACCAAAATATTTAAATATATTTACTATCTATATAATTGGCAGGTGCAACGGTGAGGTTAGAATGTAGGAATCGTACCGACGAAAAGATCACCTATCAAAGTCCAGAAATAACGGCTGGTGATAAAGGAAACTATAAAATCCAAGTGACGGGCGATTATGAAGAATCAGATTGTGATGTAATGCTAGTGAAGAGCCCCAGAGCAGATTGCAATGATCCCACCGAAGAGTGGAGGAAAGCAAGGGTGGTTCTCACCACATTGGATGGGGTTTCGGGTGAAATTCGCTTTGCCAACAACCTTGGGTTTAAAAAAAAGGAAGCTCTTCCCGAATGTACCAAAGTTTTAACAGAAATGGGTTACTTTGAACTTCAAAAAGAACTTGGAAGCGAAGCTGTTTGAGGAAATATGTTGGGTAAGTTGGACTTTTTCCATGAATTGGATAATTATGATTATCCTTATGTATATTCATAATTTATTCAATTGTCTACTAATAAACTCATGAAAGAAAAAAACCCTACTTTCTTAGCTTTTTAAAACTATAAACCTTCAAAAGTAGCCGAAGAGATCTTTTAAATTAAAATTTCAATAAAGAAATATATATTTGTATCAAATTTTAAATATATTTTAATTTAAAAAGATATTTTAATCGATCACAGTTTTAGGGTTAGGTCTTTTATTACAAAAAAAAAAATTCAAATTAAAATTGTAATAAATAAATCATCCTTAACCTCCTCCTTCCCTCAAGACCAATAATGGGTAGTACGAGAATATTCACTTGATCACGCCTTTCGACTTGATCTTAGGTCTTGACTCACTCTCCGTGGACGAACCTTGTGGAGGAACCCTTGGGTTTTCAAGGCATTAGATTCTCACCAATGTTTATGTTACACAAGCTGACATTCTTACTTTCGTTTCGTCTATTCCTACTCTCGTGAGTGCTTCCCCTAAGATAGAACACTCCCCTACCGATGCATTTTTACATCCCACAGCTTCAGTAGTTCGCTTAGCCTCATTCGCCTTCGGCGCGTTCACATTATAGTTTTTTGCCAGAAATATTCATTTTAAGCATTTGTTTTCACATATGATATAAATTATTCTTTTAGTCCTGGCTTTTTAAAATTATATTAGATAATTCTTTATACTACCAAATTTTAATCTTACATTGTCTAATGAACACTCTTATATAAATAAATGTAAATTTCTTCACTATTTTCATAATTTTTTTAAAATTTCTTCTTTGAAGAAATTGATAAGAAGGAACTTATAGTTTAAAATTATTTATATATAATAAATATTATATAAAAGAGAGAATAATATTTCTATTGGGTCAAAATATTCTAAAATAACCATTTAATTTTTGTTTTATTATTTTCAGTCTAAAAAGTTTTTAATAAACATCCTTAATATATTTTTTAAAAATATACTAGAACTACTATTTTCATACTAATTAGAGAATATACTTGTAAGTTAACTTTTTCACTATTATCATTAAAAATTAATTTTAATCTCGAATTGATAAGAGAACACTACCATATTATCGTATTAATAAAACACATTTAGTCACCAAAAATCAGTAAATGATTATGTGCAGATATTATATATAACAAATATGAATTAATGAAATCTTTATATATGCACTAAATTCTAGTATGTGTAAATATATATAATACATATCAGATTGTTTGACTGGGGCTATCTCTTCATGGGAACTCTATGAAACAATCAAAAGTGGGCATGGATTGTGGACTAACTATAGAATATAGATGGCTCACGGGGGATATAAATTTTAGGGATAATTTTAAATTTAGTCCTCAATAGTTATATTTTTCGTCAATTTGATTATTTTTCTTTTTTAGTTAAATTTGGTTCTTAATCATTCAAAAAGAGCCAAATCATTTTTTTAACGAAAATATTGATTAACTTTAAATTTTTAACTATATTGACATGACAACCTGATACTTCATGTTGACACGATATCATTTGTTATATATATCAAGCCACAAATAATTTAAAAATTATAATATAAAAAAATCAAAAAAATAATTCAACTTTTTCTAAAATGTTGATAGTCAAATTTGACTCTTTTAAAAAAGTTAAGAGTCAAATTTAACTAAAAAAAGGAATTAAATTAACAAAATATGTAAATGTTAATAACTAAATTTATCACTATGTTAATAACAGTTTACATGTTAATTTTTTATATTTCGTAAATTATAATAACTAAATTATGATAAATTAATGTAAAAAATGATTTTTTTTTATTTTTGTAAAATAAGAAAATCAAAATCAAACCAATATATTCTCTTTTAGTTTTCCCATTGATCATAATAGTTGAAAAAAAGAACAAAACCAGATGTAACGAATTTCTTTCTTGGATAGGCCATGAATTAGGGTTTTGAGCCTACTCTTGATCCCATGAAAAAACTATTCAAAAGAGTGTTGAGCCTCATTTCTCTGCGACAACAATAGTAGTGTTACATTAGGCACTAAAATGTAATTATAAAAACTAAAAATTCTATCGCATATTCGTGTAAAAATTATATATTTATAATATAAATGTATATTTAAAAATAACATATGGTAAATAATGAAATGTTGATGATATAGGTGAAATCATGTGTTCTATCACACGTGTATGCATATATTAAATTATTTTTTAATTATATATAAAAGTATGAAAATACAAAAATACCTTATAATAATATAAAATGTTCAAAATGTAATTTTTAATATTTTTCTGGACTGAATCGGTATTAAAATAGTGGTATAAATAAAAGGTATCCATAAAAATATATATTTTACCTTTGTATTTTAGTGAAGTATGGGATTTAATTTCTTTACTTAAAAAATTGAAGGATTGAGAAGGGAGAAGTTGGGATAGACTCAAAGTTAAGGCATAAAGCCTTAATATAGTAGGGTTGAGGGGCATAGTTTTATCCCATGTTAATGTGGGAATTTAACTAGTGAATTAAAGGATTTTTAGATGGGTATTTACTTTTAGTATGGTGTGTTTAGTTTTATATTTGTCTCATGTCGTTATGGTATTATTATATTATTTAATTTTATCGTCACCACTATTTTTACAATAATTACAAGTAAATATACCGTCCATCTAAAAAAGTCCTAAATAACAATCCATAAAATAACCTATTTAGACTTATTTGATGATATAAACCCATTACACTACCTAATATTTCCTATAACCATCCGAAGTTGGTTCGAGGCTTTGAGTAGGCACAAAGAAAAATTTCTATCATTTCCCCTTTAAACATGGCCCATTACGAGCCAGTCATATCGACCAAACAGCCTTAGGACCCCTTTGAATGCAATGTTCAGTGTCATTGTGGTGTGTTTAGCACCATTTTTCTTCGATTACCGTGCAAATCTTTGGATGATCTAAGTCTAGTGTGCTTTAGACACTGGGGGTTGAATTTCTCACTGAAGGTAAATAGGTTCAGTTACTTCACTGGACCCTCATTTTACAAATTTATTCTCTCTTTTTTTTTTATTCATTTCTATTTCAAATAATGTGTATATATATATAAGGTCTTTTTATAGTATTTTTCATTTGTTTCAAATAATCATTAAAAAATTTATTAAAATTTATTTACCATTTAATATGTAAGAAATAATTAAAATATTCATATAAATATTAAATATATAATAGAATATAAATATAAATATAATAATTATAAAAAAGTAAACATCTAATAAATAATTTAAATTAATTATATAATTAATTAAAATATTTATAATAAAATATCGGAAGATATATTTTAAATTTTATTAAATGAATTTATAAATTCACATATTTTTAATAATTTTGTAAAAGTAGAATAATTTTAAAAAATTCTATTATATATTATGTCTAATCTAATGTTCTTAATAGTCATTTTTTATTCTCACCTCACCACTATTAAAAACAATAATAAAAGTTATTATATATTTATTTTAATTAAAAATAAATAAATAAAGGTTATTTTTGTAAAACAATTCTCCATGTAATTTTGCTCCCACTAGAGCATAAAGCATGAGTCAAAATTGAGGGGTGTGGTGCAATTCAACTATTCCACCACACTTCACCATATGTGTAAAAAGGGAGTTATTTCACTGTTTAAAAAGCATATACCCTATTGATTCCATCTTATCATGGGTGAAATGGTATCCAAAGGGAGCCTTAATCACTTCATGTGCACTTGTTTTAATCAAGTCATATTGATGCACTTAATGAGTTCGACATTCAGGAAGGAAGAGTCTATAAGTTGAAAGATAAAAGAGCACATCTTAAACCAACCCCCCCTCTCTTTCTATCTATACATATAGTTAAGAGTCAAGTAGAAAGCAATGTGGGTGTTTGGTGTAAAACCATCATTTCATTCCGAAGCCTCAGTATTACTTATCTCAGAAATCATTAAGCAAGACGGATATGCAGATAGTGACAGTTTATCCAATCTCATCTCCCAACCAGAGCAGCTTTAGAATCCATCCATCCTTATGAATCCCAAGTCAACCACTTTCTTCACTAACACATCCACAAATGCCCAAAATCTCAGCTTCAACCCACAACAGATGGCATTAAAAGGGTGATCATTAACACTGCCTCCCCAGCCATAGTGACCATGCAGATGCAGTCAGCCACCACTCCTTCCACACCCTTCAATATATACTTGTTTGATGCCATAGTAACACGTCTTCTTTTCTTGTGGTTATTAGTAAATCAATCTATTATCAAATCGATTTACAAAGTAGCCATAATTTAGGAATCACGATTAATTTAGAAGACAAGAAACCACCAACACTTAACAGGTGAGCAAAATTTGATCCACTTAACAAACCTGTTCATTTAAGTGGTTTTATTGGTCTAATCAATTATGGTCTCGATTAAATTATTATTAAAATTCTGAGCTGATAAACTTAACAGACTTAATATATGCTATTTTTATTTATTTTAAATGTATTTATTATATATAATATCACCTAGATATATATATTTTATAACATTATATAAGAAAAAAAAGTAGGTTAATCAACTTAATCAAGAAATCGATTAAGTTGGTTAAGCGACCATCGATGAATTCAATTAAAGTTGGAGATAATTGACTAAATTAAATTTGAGAAACGAATTGAACTAATGGAAAAAAAATCGAAAACTTAATAACAAAGATGTTTAGTGCATTGGATTTTGAGGGATGCTGCTATTCCTATGCTATGGAATACTTAGAGCAACTCCCGTGTCAATCACTTCCATTCCTCTTGTTAGAGCATCTGTAGCACTCATAGCTACAACTCTTAACTCGATTATTTCTTAATAATTGTTGTACCTCACAAGTTACATTAATTTGTTGACCAGCGGTATCTCGACCCTTAACTACTAGAGCGTTGTAAATATTATGCATCTTGCCCGAGGGAAAGGCTACATCCAATATTGGACCGATGATTTGAGAAATACGCCCCAGATTTCTCCTGTTGTTACTTTCTTTTTGAATAATTTCATTATAGATTTTGATCATATCTGCTCTTTTTGAAATAATGTTTAGAACTACTCATAATCCCTCATCAACACATAAATAGAAAGATAATGTACTTCAACATACTCAAACCCAACCAATTTTATATATAGTTTTAATGGTAATGATAGTGATAATAGTAATAATAATAAATGCAACATTAAAGATACTTTCTTTCGTCAACTAAGTCATTGGTGATTCAAGTCATTAGTTGACATCTAATCTTGAGTTTCAACATTGATCATCCCAATCCTATATGTCGGCTTTATTGATTCAGGACCCTTTTGAATGGACATGCCTTTACTTGTGGTTAGTGTAAAAACAATGGTGACGTTGAGATTAGATACTGTAATAATACTGTACCATTAGATAAAAAAACTAAATGCACCGCACTAGAAGTAAACGTCCATCCAAGAGAATCATAGTCAATTAAAATTCATTCACAAACTTAACTTAATATATATGATTTTGATTTATTTTTAATATATTTATAAATATATTTAAATACATTTTCATAATATATAAAAAATAAATTGGTTAATCGAGCACCGTTAAGTCAATTCAATTAGGTTGGGTAAGCCTACCCAATCAATCATTTAGATTATTATTGGAGATTGTTGGTTAAGTACATTAAATTCAAAAAGCTGATCGAATTGATTGAAAAGATGGAAAACTCACACCTATATTCTTAGTGGCAAAGATGTTTGGGGCATGGTGGTGAAGCTTTTAAGTGAGTGATCTTATTTATATATAAATATATGAGTATATATAGTGTATGTGTGTGCATGCACTTTACATTGATCCTCTAATAAATTCTGACTTAGATTTGTGTAACACAATTGCCAAGATCTACAGTGGAAGTCGACATATCCTTCTTACTAGCAGGATTCTTGATGGCACATCAACAGACTTTCCACCGAGGAAATAGTACACTGAAATAGAATGTCAACAACATTTTAAAAAGTATTGTGACAAACTTCCTAACGATTTGAACATATCATCAGGGAAAGAACACAAGAGAATAAAATGCAGATCAGCATACATACAGCATAAGCCTGAATGCACCATCCTTTGCAACAGAAGAAAACCATTAAAAACAAAGGACTTATTGATTGAATCCAGGAAAAAATAGACAAGCTCCAGCTTCAAGGATCATTTTTAAATCCAAAAAATAACATACAACCTGAGCCTGTCATGCAAGAATTATATAGTAATTTATATTATGAAAAATGCAAGCTCCATGTGTGGTACCTTGCTTGGTCACTAGATGTCAGATAGCTAAAACTGTTAACTTGTATAAAAATATGTATCAAGATAGGGCATCTATGAACAAATGGGGTTAAAAAAGACTCCATTTATAATTAATATCTGGTGAGTGACACTTAGCACAAAACTGAAGCAAAAACTATGATGCCAGTACACACTACAATCTCTTCCAATTTCTGTCTTTTCTTCCTGATCAAACTGGCCTCTATGATGCCAGTACACACTACAATCTCTTCCAATTTCAGTCTTTTCTTTTTGATCAAACTGGCCTCTTCAACAGTTGTGGTGAAACCAAACATATCCACTGTGTAGAAAGAAACAAGTTGTCAAAACTCGGAAGAACGGACAATTACAGTTAGGGCAAGACAGCAGTAAAATGATGTCCTTGGAGCAAATTCAGCATGTTTTGCTGCACGCCTCAAAATTCTACTAAAATTTAGGTGGATTATTACAATGAATTATGAAATAAACAAAATAATGAAATTTGTAAATTGGCTTAAATTCTAAACCAATTCAAGTGTTGAAATATAGAATCATATTCAAAGCCCAGACAAATTGGATTTAGATTACAACCAAAGTAGAAAAGAAAACCTAATTCAAGCGGTGCAATTATTAAAACCCAAAAAAAGAAAAACATAAGGAACTCAAACTGACCAGAAGATTGAGGATGGTTGGAAGATCACTTGCTATTGTCATTTTTGTTAGTGTCGGAGTCATTTTTGTTCTTGTCGGAGTTGAAAGAGGGGAGGGGATTAGAGCCTTTGATGACCCAACCGAGGGCGAAAAAGGAAACCCCAGCAAGAATAGCGGTGCCCCAGGCGTGAGAGTACCAACGACTGTACTGCCGGATGGCGTACCTCCATTGATCTCGTAGGGTAGAAGGGTCAGGGTTAGTGAGGTCGGGTGGGTTGGGGAAACGGACCCTTTGATGGCCCGAGAAATCAGAGGCGGCGTTGCTTTCGATTTCTGGGATTGATTTATTAGGAGAAGAAGGGAGGTTTTGATGGGATTGAGGCTTCTGATTTTCTGACATGGTTACTGCTTAGAAAAGCAAAATCTTTGTTTGAAACAAACATTAAAGATTCCAATTTATCTTCCACGCTTCTAAACTAGAAGTGTACATGGGCTAGACTAGGCTAAAAAAAAGTTTTAGCCCGCATCCTAGGCTTGAATTCGGCCTGATTTGAAATATGGGTCTAAAATTTTATCTTAGCCCGGCTTGGAAAAATTTTTTAAGCCTGAACCTAGTCCGACCTGACCTTTTTTAATAAATACTAAAAAATTATTTTTAAAAAAAGTATTTTAAAAATAAAAAATAAAAAATATATATTTATTATATTTGGACCGAGCCGGGCTAGGCCAAAAAAGTAGTGCCCGAGGCCCGGCCCTTTTTCTAAACGGGCCTCGTTTTTTTGCCCAAACCTATATTTTGGGCCTATGTTTTTATCCAAACCCTTTCATATTTTGGCCCGGGCCGGACTGCCCGGCCCATGGACACCTCTATTCTAAATCAACGGATAATTTTTTACTTTTTCAGGTTAAATTATAAAAATAATGACTTTTGGTTATCTCAGATTACATTTTAGTCACTTATATTTGAAATGTTACGTTTTAATCACTTACGTTATCGTTTTATTACGAAGTGGTCACTCTACCGTTAAACTCTGTTACCTCCCTAACGAAAATCCTACGTGGCAGTCCAAATAGGTTTTAAATGTCAACTTAGATATCTAGTCGCTAGGATGAAAATAAGTTTTTAATTAAATAAATTTAATTTGAATTGCCACGTAGGACCGCCATTAGATAGGTAATGAAGCTTAACGCTAAAGTGACTACTTCGTAACAGAATGATAACGTAAGTGACTAAAACGTAACATTTTAAATATAAGTGACTAAAATATAATCTGAGTCAAACAAAAGTGACTATTTTTATAATTTATCTTTTCTTAAATAAGTGCTCAACATTTAAGACGTTGGATTACCTTTCGGCTAATTCTGTTATGCCAACACTCTTAAATTCGATTTTTATGTGTAAAAGAGAAATAGATTGCATATAATAAGACTATCCTCATCAATTGGTGACCTGTTTTATTAGCATTCTGACAAGTCCATAAAAAGACAACTGTTACTTCAACTCCAAACAACCATGCAAAAATTATCCATAATCAAATATTAAAAAATGATGCAAGTTCCAAACATTAACTACTTCCAAGGAATTGACACCACCAGATAATATTTTTAATTCCAAGAATGCCCCGTGGTGCCCCTTAAAAATGCACCATACTCATCCCTTACATTTTTAGGATGCTTCTTGAACTATATATTTACACTATTTCATAATACATATTTACTTCACCGTAAGAATAGAATATATATTTATAATTTTATAAAAACAAATATAATATAAAATATCATGTAATATTTTCAAGTAGGTTGAGTCTGGACGGAAATTGAAATTGAAGTCGAGGACAAAAATATTAAATAAAAATCAAGATGTGAGGAGTTAATATAGGTGCATGAAAATAGGGTATGAGTAGAGACATATCTGATTAGTAATTGTTTTTTTAACCTATTTGATTAATAATTGTTGAATTTATTATAAATTAAAGATGTTCATAGGTCGAGTTGAACCTATACATGATATTAATATATTTTATTTTTTTTAAGTTTAGTCTAAAATATGAGCCTAAAAATTTGACCAGTTTAAAATATGGGACCTAAAAATTTAACCAAACTCGCTTATATATATTTGCAAGAAACTAATCTAATCTCATTTTTTGGTCGAGACATGTTTTTATTCAAACAACATCATCAAGACATCATTCTTTAGATGGTTTATGATTTGGAAGCTTCTCAAGAATTCATTGAGTTCACCATCTTTTCCCTTATTTTACGTTTTGTAAGGGATGTAAATACATAATAGGTTATAAAGTGAAAATTCTTTTAATTTCTTCCAATATCCTATTATAATAGGTGAAAAAATGTTTTAATAACTTTTTTTTTAAAATATTGAATAAAATTAGTTCATTCTGATATTAAAATTATGTGTTTATTTTAATTATAGAAATAAATTTATAAAGGAAGATTACAATGTAAAAAAATCATTTTTAAAAATATTGAAAAGAAGTTCATTTATATATGAAATTTATATGTTGATTTTTATTATGAAAATAAATTTATAAAGGGAGATTTTAATAATCCCACCAAAAATTGGAGAAAATCTAGGTGTTTTTCAGATGGGGTTTTTCGGGAAGTTTACTATGTCAACAACCTTGAGTTAAAAAAAAAAGGAGTAATTTCTCATAAATATACAATAATTTGAGCATTATGAAAATTTTGTATGCAAACTCGACTTTTTATGGGTAACAATTGAGTAATAATGGAAATAATTTTAGCATGGATTATCTTTTTTATAAAGCTATAAAATTTTAAAAATTACACGGTGACTTTTTTAATTATATAAAGTGTTAATAATTATAAATATTAAAGTAAAATGTTAATAATATATATATCAAAATTTAAATATATTTTATTAAAATTAAATATTTTAAGCTAAAAGAATATTTTGTCAATCCCTTTTAATCGCTTTAGTTAGAGTTGAGCATTTCATAAATATATATAGAAGATAGACTTGTGTAAGTTGTACACTTATATTTTTTATAGCCATTTGATCTTGTTGTGTAGATTGTACACTCATATCATTTATAACCATCTGTACGCTTATATAATTTATAGTCGTTTGATCGTTTTATGTACACTTATTTATAACCGTTTGATTGTAAAAATTTGACCTACCAATAAAAAAGGCACACTTATACCATTTGAAACCCTTTAATTGTAAAAACTTGACCTATCAATAAAGAGGCACGCTGATACCATTTGTAATTGTTTTGATCGTTAAGACTTGATCAATAAAGAGATACCTCATTGGTATATACTTAAGTTGCATCTTTGGTTGTTATAAGAATAACGTAGACCTACATGGATAAAATTCTTGAACTAAGATCATACATTAACAGAACTAAAATCTCAATATTTGATACCAAACACAAGTGACTAAATTTGAGTATCAACAAATCCCTCAACCTTCTTAATTAGATCAAATTTAATCATTAAACATCAAATCCAACATAAATTAACCACGATTTTTTAAAAAAGTTATTATATTAAAATTTTTATTTAACATGGATAGGAAAAATAAGAAAAAAATATTTTTGTCAATCCAAATATTTCATTTTATCAGGTTTGTATCTCATTATATATAAAGAATGGAAAATGCTATGACAATGAAAAAAATTGAAAAAAGAACACAAAAACAAGGTGAATATCCAATAACAAAAGATAGAAGATAAGTGATAACACCATTGATTTGAATTTACAATACAATCCATTTGAGAACCATTCAACAAGCCAATACTTATTTTAGGCCAGATTTTCCCTAAAACCCAGCCTAATTGAAAATAAAATAGAAAACCATCTCTATGAATAAAGCTAAACTGCTTTAATTTAGACATTCAAAGCAATCTTTTGAGCAGCAAGTGCTTCAGCTTCAAGTGTTGGCTCATACAATAGTGTAGTTTCTGCCAGCAATGCTGTCACAACATACGGGTCCATGTTTGATGCCGGACGCCGATCCTCCAAGTAACCTAACAAACAAACAATGAAATAATAAACATAAGTCTTTAGTTCATTTAGTTCGTGTAACTCATCGGGACGTTTGTTTGTCGGTCCGGTTTTTCTTAAGCTCACAAGTTCATTAATAATTCATCTGGTTGTTAGAAGGCAGAATTTTGATTGATGATAGTACCTTTTCCATTCTTCTCAGTGTCACGCCCGACTCGGATTGAGCAACCGCGATTAGCCACTCCCTACAATTTCGATCATGAAAAATGTTATAAATATTAACGAAAGCATACAAAGTGTCAATGGCTTCCATCACAAGGCAAAGATATCTCATGAAACATACCCATGAAAACGTGTTGATGCTGGCCGTTTCATGCTTTCCGGTCAGTCTTCTTTCATTTCCTTCACCATAGGCACTGATATGCTCCTTGTGGCGAAGCGACAAATTCAGGATTGCTTTCTTTATAACTTCGAAGCCTCCATCTTCCCTCATGCTCTTAGTACTGTGTTACAAAATTCGTATTGTTGTAATTCAAGGTGATACCATATAAGTTTTACCAAAATAAAACTGTAAGAAAAAAGTTACCTGTAATTGGTGTGGCATCCAGCACCATTCCAGTCACCCTAGCAATAGGAAAATGAATTGAGAAAACACACTGATGGACTAACAGTAAGAACCCGACATTGCGAAATGTTATGTTACCTCTATTGGTTTAGGATCGAGGGAGAGTACAACACCGGCTTGTTCAGTGATTCTCTGTAAGAATATAGTAGAGTATCGGTAAGTTATCAGATTAATTAACATATGATTAATGTTAAAACTGTTTTCCACTGCTTGAATTCATTTAAACGAAGAAATACCTCGAGAATGTATCTAGAACACCAGATATGATCTCCAGCTTCGATACCAACACTCGGACCAACTTGATACTCCCACTGCACGGTAATTTAAGGAATCAAATGGTGATAACTAATGAACAAACAAGCATGGATGTAATGATACTTCATTTTCAATAGCAAGGTGAGGACTCGAAAGCAGCAGACCTGGCCTGGCATAACCTCCCCGTTGGTACCACTAATGTTAATGCCGGCATACAAGCAAGCCTTGTAATGAGCATCTGAGATGTCACGCCCGAATGACTTGTCAGCACCAGCTGCACAGTAATAAGGACCCTGCATTTGGAATCAAACAACCATGTTATTAGATGGATTTACAAACCATTACAACCATTTTACTGTCGTATAAAATCGAGTCATGTAATTACCTGAGGACCAGGGTAGCCTCCAACAGGCCATCCCAAAGGCCATTTCACATTTTGTTGAAGTAAAGTGTACTCTTGCTCAATACCAAACCTAAACAGAAAGGTACAATAACATGAGGGAATTTCCTTCGTGTAAGATAAATGAAATAAAATGATTCGTACCATGGTACTTCATCGACCACCTTCTTGTTACTGAAAATCTCAGCGGCTCGGTGGCGCTTGTTTGTGGGAATAGGCTCACCAGCTGGTGTGTATGCATCACAAATTACCTTTGTAAAACACAAAAGTAAACATTAACCACACCATATAATTTACTTACTAAACTTTCAACAATTAATACTTACAAGCCTTGGATAGTACTTACCAAGATATTGTTACCTCCTCGGAAAGGGTCCTTAAAGATTGCTTGAGGGCTGGATGAAGTTTTTAAGTCAAAATGGTGTTTTGATGATAACAAGCAATAAATAATGTTTTACATTTCAAAAGGGCTTACTATAAGATAACTTCACTATCTTCACCGGGTGCTTGTCCAGTACTTGATCCATCATAGTTCCACTTGGGAAGCTCAGAGGGATGTTTAACTGGCTTTGATATTGTCTACAAATTGTAAGAAGGACCAAAGAAACATAATAAAAAAACCAAACACCAGATTGAGAATCATACAAGTTTAGTTTTAGTAGTTTTTTTCTTACCCTGGACTTGCTACGCATATCGAGTCCACTGCCTCCTATCCTGTTTCAAGGCAGAAACAGCAGATATTGAGGAAAAGTGCCACCTTTAATCTAACATTTGAACATAGATATGTGTAAGTGTTACTTGAAACATAGATAAATGTGTTAGCAAAGATGATGTACCAAACGTATTCAGCGATGATCTTGTCGGTGTATGGAGTGACGTCCATGTTTAGTAAGTTCTCTAGCCTGTTGACAGTGCTGTTTTCAGACAAGGCAACCACTTTAAACTTGCCAGAGCTTTTAGCAGCTCCTTTCTTGTTCTGTTTCAGTACCAGAGAACTCCACATTTTTGTTGCAATGGGACTTCCATAGGTTGAGGTCTTTGGTAGTGTCATTTGCCATTGAGTTGAGGGTGCTAAAAGCTGTGCCATTTTCCCCTTCTCCCAACTGAAAGATATCAAATAAAGTATAAAAAAGACCTTAATTCTCAATATATTATACAAAAGAAAGAAAAAAGTAGAAAATTTGAAGGTCAAGAACTATAATTTTACTACTGAAAATACACTAAGGTGTTCAAATATAACTGCAATGGCATAGAATCAATGTTTGAATTCAGATTACAGAAGAAGAAAAGGCCTAATTTTCAACCAAGATGGTATACATATATACATGCATATATGCATATATACATATTAAGGTTAATCCAATTAGTTCATGTAGTCATCATTAAAAGGTGGCATTCAAAAAGTGTGGAGTTAGAACCATCTTCAACTCTCCTATTCCTATGTCCTTTATACCAAAAAAAATGAAATGAACAATGGAAAGTACATAAAAGACCACTTTTTTAGGTTAAATTTTGCCGCTAGTCCTTGTACTTTATGAAATTTTTAGATTTAGTCCCTATACTTTTTCAAAATTTAAAATTTCAGTCCTCACCAAACAATAACTATTAAATTTATTAAGTTAAATTCAACTATTTCCAAAATCTGACACAGCAAACATATGGACTTAAAATAACTATTATCATTTATGTCAATATTGAATTTTCAAATTTCAAAAAAGTATAGGGACTTAAAATGATCCAATGGAGAATATGGATTAGTTCTACAACCGTATGCATAGTACAATACTAGTAATTGAATTTAACTTCACAAATTTAACTGTTACTGATTGGTCAAGAATAAAATTTCAATATTCAAAAAGTACAGGGACTAATAGCAGAATTTAACTTTTTTTACCTGTTCAACTCTACCAAATTATCATGGTCAGATCAAATCGTGGGCCACAAGGATTATCTTAACTTTTAGAACCTAGCTTGTTTTAGTTTCAAGCAGTCTTAATACTACATTATTTAGCAAATAAGTAGTAAAAAGAAAAGAATCTATATTCACAATCTTCAGCTTAATAGATATGGTGCTGCTGATCCAAAGCTCCAAATCCCAACCACTTATGCTTTATCCATAGGAAAAACTCCATTGGTTCTCGTTTTTCAATGGCTAGTGGGGGACCAGTCAAGTTACAGCCCTTCTAAAAAGGTTCACATAAGAAAACACTTTAGATTTATAGGTTGAAACCTTATTGGGCAAAGATGAACCCATGGTTGAGTTTATCTGGTTCAAGCTCCAACAAGTCTGGGTTCAAAAGAAAGAATCTAAAAGAGAACTTATAATGTCACTTTGATACATATACCAACTTCACATATAGAATATAGTTTCATGTTATCATAAAGTCATTAACCTTAAGTGCATAATGTGAAGCACAAGATAATCAAGCAAAAAAAACACTGAGATAAAAAGAAAACTGACCTGGGAAGTGCCTGTAAAATGGCTTGAAAAAGGAACCAGAAAAATGGGGTATTGAGGGGATTGGCTGTAAGGGAGAAAGGAAGGAGACAAAGTGGAAGAGAGTGAAGTGAAAATTTTATATTATAAGTATAAAATAAGTTGATAGAGAGGAGTTGTTGGCCTTTGAAGAACAGATAGGGATATGTTATGAGTGGAGGAAAATAGATTTTGGGACCCTTTAGTGCCACCAAGAGAAAAAGTTTAAATTAATGGCCATACTTCAAAATTTTTAGATAGAAAATGGGGAGCTTCTGTCATTCATGTAATATATTATTAGATTTTGACTTCAGAAACAGAAGCTCTAATTAAATCCAAATGAAGCTGTTCATATACACCAAGAGAAAATTAAGTATAGCGGTATACAATATTAATTTTATTTTAAAATTTTTATTAAATATAATTTTTTATTGATTTATAAACACGTAATGATGAATAATATTAACTTAATTAAGAATAGATAAATATATATATTGATATAATATAAATATACGAATGTTTTTAAATTATATATATGAAATGAATGGTGGAGTGTGATAATGTTCTGATAGCGGAAATTATTTTAGCTGGCGGTGCTGCAAATAGTAGAATATTGGAGTTGCGATTGATTCATCATTTCTTGAGTCGTGATTGGAGGGTACGTTTTCAACATATTCCCGAGAACCACAATCAAACTATTGATCATAGGGCTAAAATTACAAGTTTTTACTGAAGCCTCGATTTCGGCAAAAAAATTACTTAAATCGGATATTAACTACTTAACTGATATTATTTAATAGTAAATTATTTTAATGTAATCACTTTTTTGTTGTTTCTTTATTAAAAAAAATGAATTATGGTAAGATAAAGTACATGAAAATGAGAATTATTAGATCTAAATTGTTGATTATGTTTTATTTAATTATAGAAACTCCAATCATTAACCATGAAAAAGGGCATTGAGAAGCAATTATTGTGTTGGTAGATTAAGAGAATGGCCTGTGACACTTTTAGGACCAGTAGATAGATGAAGAATCTTTTATGTATCTGCAGATCTGTGTTTAATTTTTTTTTATATATAGAAAATTCTAAAGTTTTTTTTTGAATTATAATAATAAAGTAAAACTCAAATAATAAATACGATTAATATAACTCAAATTCAGATCACATCATCTAGAGTGTTGAACATCTTTAACATCCGACTATCAAGTGAGGTTTAAATTTGAAAACACTTTAATAAAAGTAAATTTAGGGCCATGCATTTGCTGGTTTGTTTAAACCAAAAATTAAGTCTATTACCTTTTCCAAGAAGCTAGAGCTTTTTGGGGGGGTTTTAATAACATGGTACATATTAATTTCTGGATTTTGAAAAATCAACATTTGTACTTTGAATTCAAAGCAAGACAGTTTTCTCACCTAACTTTAATTTCATAAGTCAAATTTTAGTTGGGAGTATAGATGGAAAATTATTTTATGGAACCTTTTTATTATATTATTTATAGTTTTTTATTTATTTAATAATATTTTATTTTTTTGTTATTGGCATATAATTTGGATAATTCTTTTACTTTAAATTTCGAACTTCAAACCTTGAACCAGAGTTTGAGATTCGAGATCAAAGTTCGAGGTTGAAGATAAAAGAAATTACCAAATTTATATGTCAATAACATAAAAAAATTGTTAAAATGTCATTAAATAATTAGAAAGGGACCATAGTGGTGGAAGAGTCCATATATTACAAATAAATAAATTTAAGATAAAAATGATTGTAATTTTTTCGAATTTAAAAATTTTAGTTTTGATTAAAGGTAAATATTAATTTTTATTATCTTTTTAAAAGGGATAATTTTAAAAATTATATATGAATTCTGATTGAATGTGCAATTTGATACATGAACTTGATGAAATTTTTGTTTTAAATCATTTTATATATTTAAATAAATACATCGGTTTATTTCATAATAAATAAATATAATTAGTTGTGTAAGCTGTATGTGAACTTAAAATGGTGTTATATTAATAATTATGTTAGTAGTTTTATGAAAATTGAATCATATCAAAAATTAATGTAGAATATTTCATATCGGATCAAAATTTATATGCAATTTTGAAATTTATTCTTTTTTTTTGTTAAATCTCACTCGGTAGACATATTTAATCATTATCATTTTCATTAACTTAATCAAATTAAAGTACATAAACAAAATTTAAAATTATTTATGGTACATAAATTAATAACAAAATCAAAAAATTTTAAAAATGAGAGTAGACCCCTAAAATTGATAAGTCAACCTAATCTCAAATCAATTAGGTACATACCCAATTGTAAGGTATGAGATTTAAATATTATATAGCAAAGCATGAAATTTTTTAGTGGGGTCTATATGGATTTAGACTCTCTAACTTTAATAATTAACTTTAAGGTATAGTTCTGCGTAGTTTTACATCAATCGATACTAAAACTAGCTATCGTATCTTTTAATTGTGATCACTCAATGTGAGTAATGATGTTGGTATTATAATATCCATCTGGAATTAAATAAATTAGTGTGAAATCAAATTGTGTGAATATTAGAACTGTAAAAGCATGATAAATTATTTTTTACGTTATAATTTGAAGATTAGTACTCACATACACGGTAGGGATATAATCATATCATATACACATACATTATATCTAAGAACTCAAATAAAAATCTTATAATTTGTTCCTTAAAAACTCAAATTTAAATGAATTATACGAAGAAACATCTTTTAACCATTAAACTAATCACGAAAATTAAAGCCCAACCTTGTAGATAAAAATGGAGATAAGGGTCAAATATTTTTTATAATCTAGGTTTTGGCTCATTGGTGAAATTTAAAATTTTATGTAAATGTATGGATTCGAGTTTTATTTTAGATAAATGTGTGACTTCTCATAATTAGTCATGGTTAATTAAATAGCTATTTAATTCCGTGCTTCTAATGATTTTAGATTTATTTGTTGGTATTTTTATTCTATTAATGATGAATAAAATAATAATTCGTTTTTTTCAAAGTTTAAAATATTTTTATTTTTTAAATGATGCTAAATTATTAGAAAATAAGATTAAACCTACTGAATAAACTCAAATAAATTTAAAATTTATTATTTAACCCTACACATCAACATTTTTTTTGAATAATCTCATTATATGTTTTGATTATATCTGTTCTTTTAAAAATATTGCTTAGAACTACCAACCTATAAATATGAGGATAATAATACCTACGTCTTCCTACATTGATAACAATATCCATGCCAATTGAGTTAAGACTCAATCTGCAAGTAACAAATTCAGCTT